>NC_059114.1:5058319-5358319 GCF_020740685.1 Jaculus jaculus | reverse complement strand
CACAGGCGGGATGGTGCCAAGAGCAGCTCTCCACGTTCCTAAGGGTGGGGTTGCCTGGCTCAGGGAAGGTGCTGGGAGGAGACAGGACTCGGAACGAAGCTCAGACACGAAGAACTTTCTGGGGTCCACAGCAGTGCTGGTGACCACAGGTAAGGGTGGCCCAGAAAGCTGCCAGCTCTGCCCCGTAGAAAAGAGGGTGGGAGGCTGGACAGATGGCTTAAGCAGTCAAGGCGCTTGCCTGTGAAGCCTTAAGAACTTATGTTTGACTCTCCAGGTCCCAGGTAAGCCAGACGCATAAGTGACGCAAGCGCGCAATGCTGCATATGTGCACAAGGGGGCGCACATGTCTGAAGTTCAACTGTAGGGGCAAGAGGCCCTGGCATGCCAATTCATTCTTTCTCTGTCTCTGTCTCTGTCTCTGTCTCTGTCTCTCTCTCTCTCTCTCTCTCTCTCTCTCACACACACACACACACACACACACATTAAAAAGGGTGGCATAGGGCTGGAGGGATGGCTTAGCAGTTAAGGCATTTGTTTACAAAGCCAAAGGACCCAGGTTCAATTCTCCAGGACCCATGTTAGCCAGATGCATGAGGGGGCGCACGCGTCTAGAGTTCCTTTGCAGTGGCTGGAGGCCCTGGCATGCCCATTCTCTCTCTCCCCCACTCCTTCTCTGTCCAATAAATAAATAAAATATTTAAAAAAAAACTGAAAAAGGGCAGAATTGAAGGAGCAGAAAGAAAGAAAGAAAAAACAGAGTGCAAAAGGTTTGTCTAATACCAGAGCTATTTATAACCTGAGCTGTGCATGTGACAGTTTTGAAGTCAGAGTCTTCCAGGCAGGGAGGCCCCACAGGGAGGAAGATACAGGTAAGGAAGAGCTACTAGGGCTGGAAAAATCGCTCAGTGGTTAAGGTGCTTGCCTGCAAAGCCTAATGACCTCAGGTGACCTGGGGTTCAATTCTCCAATACCCACGTAAGGCCCGATGCATAAGGACGAGCATCTGGAGTTTGTCTGCAGTGGTTGGTGGCCCTGGCGTGCCTCAGCACTTAAGGCACTTGCCTGAGTTCGATTCCCTAGTACCCATATAAAGCCAGATGCACAAAGTGGCGTATGCATCTGGAATCCATTTGTGGTGGCTGGAGGCCCTGTAGTACCCATTCTCTCTGTCTGTCTCTCTTCTCTCTCTCTTTCTGCCTGCAAATAAATAAAATAAAATTCTTTAAAAAATTTTTAATTAAAAAAAAGAAACAGCTTTTAAAAGAAATCAGAAATGTAGAGGGAATGCACTTTACAATTAACCTAAGAACAGAATAAAGTGGGGAGCAGCAAAAATTAGATAGAAATAAGCTGGGTTCATGATGAAAGGTAAGAACCATTACCAGGCCCCACAAACAAGCTGAAGGCTGGTGCCTGGTCCCCACTTCTCTCAAATCCATGAGCGCCCACTGGTGACCAGGGTGGGAGGGGAGGGGGCACTCCTCTGCTCTGCTCTGCTCAGGGGATGTGGCAGTTCTGAGCGACAAGCCAGACATTGTCCTGGAGTCGTGCGCCAAGCACCCCAAGGGCTCGGCCTTCACGGACAGAGGGCAGGGGGAGGCCTCCGCGTGTGCAGGGGATCACATGCTTGCGGGGAGGGGACAAGCTTGCCGCAGCAAACCATCAGCTGGGCAAGTCCTCTAGATGCGGAGACCCTGGCATGCCAAGACGTCAGCAGATGCTCTCTGGGCAGGGGATGCCATGGTGCCCGCTCCCCAAGTCTCATGGGGACACGTGGGGGGGGTCCTGCAACCCGGAAGCTCAGCAAGCTTGTGCTTTGTCGCGGAGCTCCCAGGGAGGTTTGTTCAGCACCAAAAAGCTCCCCCAGAGCTCGAGCCTGACAGCAGAGGATAAACCTGGGTGGACGGGCAGAAGAGCCCCGGCTCGCAAGGCAGGGGAAGAGGGCATGAGCAGGTTCCCCATGTCCCCAGCAGGTCAAGATGAGAGCGCTTCTGGCCTCAAACCCACCATGCCCTCGAGGCCCTAGGAAGGGCCAGCCAGGTGTGCAAACCAAAGATGGAAAAAGAAAGACGAAAAGTCCTTGCTTAGCTGACTCAGAAACCGGGCAACCACGGCTGGGCCCGTCTTCGGGGCACAAACAGCACCTGCTCCTAGAGTGCTAAAAGCACCTGATCATGGGGCAGTCGGAACGCAGCTAGATAACTGCATTGCGACTCTGCCCCAGGCGCAAGGCTTGGGCTTGTGGGGGTGGGGGGCAGACCTGGCTCTGCAAATATGCCACATGAGAAACGCCTGGGCTCCTGAGGGGGCGGGGGTGCTGAAGGAGGCCGCGGGAGTGGGAAAGAGGCACCGGGTGCTGCATGGATTCCACTGGAGATGAACCTCTGAATCAGCTGCTAAAATGACATCATCCACGCCAGGAGCCTGCTGGGGCTGGAGGCCAAGCCAGACAGAGCTTGGAGCTAGAGAGAGCTCATGTGAGCTTCCTCTTAGTGCCAAGAAGGTAGGTCAAGGCCTGGTCTCTGGTCTGGTAAAAAACAGCCTTCAGATGAAGGGTGGGCAGAGGTGGGGTGAGCGAGCGCCCGAGCTTAGGACCCAGCCTGCTTTTGTCAGGGCCGTGAGGAGCCTTCTTAGTCACCAAAGTGTGTCCACAGAGCGGCAAGAGAGAACACAGACTAGAAAGGCAACTGAGGAAAGAAGCTGTCCACAGAGGAATCGGGAAGGCCGGGGGCAGGCCCACCTCTCCGAGCTTCAGTCTCCAGTCCCTACCACTGAGAGAGATGCGGGCTGGGGCACAGAGATGCGTGGCGGCCCAACATGGAACAGGCAGGTGCTTCCCTGCCTAACCCCGCCTCATCCCTGTTTCGGAGTGAGAACCTCGCTCAGTACCAAGAGCAACAGGAATCACAAAAGGCTGGAGAGACGGCTCAGTAGTTAAGAGGCTTGCCTGCAAAGCCTAAGAACCCAGGTTCACTTCCAGAGTACCCATGTAAGCCAGATGCACAAGGTGGTGCATGCCTCTGGAGTTCGTTTGCGGTGGCTAGATGCCCTGGTGGTGCATGTTCTCCCTCTCTCAAATAAATAAAATAAGAATTTAAAAAAGAAACCACAGCCGGGCGTGATGGTGCACACCCTTAATCCCAGCACTCGGGAGGCAGAGGTAGGAGGATTGCCATGAGTTCGAGGCCACCCTGAGGCTACATAATGAATTCCAGGTCGGCCTGGGCTAGAGCAAGACCCTACCTCGGGGAAAAAAAAAATCACAAAGCCATAAAAAAGAAAGCAGTCCTGAGGCAAGGCTGTCACCCCAGAGCAGAGCAGCTGCCGGAAAGAGGGGAGCTCCGAGGGTGTCCTTCTGTGGAGAGAGAACGCCTTCCTATGTCCTCACATCTGAAGCTGGGCTGGAGCCCAGGCTAAGTGTGTGCTAAGCGTGCTCTCTACCAGTTACACCCAAGACCCTGCCTCATGCTTGTGTCTAAACCTAGGGTGGGAACCATCCAGAAATAAATCCAGTGAAAATATCTGTTTCTCATGGGCCAGGAGCACAAAAAGAGAAATCTCTCTGGTAACGTGATCTACTCTACCCAAGAAGCAAAGATCCAAGGAGGCACAGGAGATGTCACACGTGCCCCAGCAAGATGCGCACGGTCTGGCCCCAAAGCACCGCGGGGGACATCAGGACGCTGCTGCGTCAGCTGGGAAGACTCTCACCAGCTCCCAGGGCGCTGTCTCACCTGCGAGCATCCCTAGGGTGGTGCTCCCGGGTGACAAGCCATCTTGCAAGTGCTCCGCTGTTCACTGACCTGGGGGACGCCACCTATGGAGCTCAGGTTCGCAATGGTAAAGGAGAGGCATAAAGCACCCTTAGTGCTTCTCGAGGGAGAAGTCATGGGACCCTGGCTGAACAGAGGGATCATGAGCACCTCCCACGTTGAAAAGGAGCGAGGGCACTCCTGGACACAGGGACTGGGGCCACCATGCCGCTGGTTCAGGCGGCGGCCCTTTGGCACCATGATTCTCAGCTGCAAGAACACATACACTCGGGGCTGGGGGGTGATGGCTCAGCAGCTAAGGGTGCTTGCTTCAATTCTCCAGCACCCACATAAAGCCAGATGCAAAAAGCAGCACATGTGCTTGACGTTGGTTTGTACTGGCTAGAGACAGAGGCCCTAGTGAGCCCCCACTTACCTGTGCAAATAAATAAATGAACACAAACTGTAAGCTGGGCTGGGGAGATGGCTTAGCGGTTAAGCGCTTGCCTGCGAAGCCCAAGGACTTTGGTTCCAGGCTTGATTCCCCAGGATCCACGTTAGCCAGATGCACAAGGGGGCGCACGCGTCTGGAGTTCATTTGCAGTGGCTGGAGGCCCTGGAGCGCCCATTCTCTCTCTCTCTCTTTCTCTCTGCCTCTTTTTCTCTCTCTCTCCGTTGCTCTCAAATAAATAAATAAAATTAAAAAAAAAAAAACCTGTAAGCTGGGTGTGGTGGCGCACACCTTTAATCCCAGCACTCGGGAGGCTGAGGTAGGCGGATTGTTGTGACTTCAAGGACAGCCTGAGACTACAGACTGAATTCTAAGTCAGCCTGGACTAGAATGAGACCCTACCTAAAAAAAAAAAAAAATCGGGTGGCGCCATCCCCTACTCACTACATGCCCTTGAACGAGGAGATGACCTTCAGGAGGCCCCCCTGGAGGCAAGGTCCCGCCCCTGTTTCACATGTGGTCCCCACGCCCGACAGGTGCACCTTTGGGACTTACTGCTTTGGTGGGCTCCAGAGCTCCCAGGGCCAGAGCGTCTCGGCCGCCCCTGCCTTTGCTGCCGAGGAGGGGGGAAGAGGAGGGCGAGTCGCTGGCGTAGGGCAGCCCGTCCTGCTGCCGGTGCTGCTCCTCGGCCCGGTCCGCAGCACAGCCGTAGCCAGGCGGCGTTCCAAAGGAGACATCTGTGTGGGCAAAGAAGCAGCCTGTGTTAGAGAGAGAGAGAGAGAGGGAGAGAGGGAGGGCCAGAGGGCTGTCTCAGGAGTGCTTACCCCCCACCTGCCCAAGCAAGCGCTCAGGCTGCCTTTCTGACTTTCAGGTTTACTGACAGCCACTGGCCAAAACCCACAAGGACAAAGATGGGGTCAGCTGCAGCTTGTCCCCCAGACGATACAGGACCAGCCACGTCTACCATGGGTGCCGGGGTGGGTGGGGGGGAGATGTAACAGGAAACTTTGGACTACTTGGCATACTCCTAGCACATACTCCTAGCACAAAGCTCCTTAAGACCCCTCGGATTCTCTGAAGTTACGTGTCTTTTTGCATGCCGATGAGAGAACTGGTGGCTGAGGGCTTCTGGATGGGGTTGGTTGCTAG
The DNA here is from genome assembly GCF_020740685.1 of Jaculus jaculus. Classification (NCBI taxonomy): domain Eukaryota; kingdom Metazoa; phylum Chordata; class Mammalia; order Rodentia; family Dipodidae; genus Jaculus; species Jaculus jaculus. The sequence goes on along the minus strand of NC_059114.1, from coordinate 5,352,967 downwards.
GGTTACCGACCATTTGAAACTTTCAGCTTCGCCCCTGGAGGTCCAGGAAGGCCCCGCGACGTGCCCCTCTCCTCTGTGAGTGCACAAGCGCGGGTGTCTTCATTTCCATGTGCGTATAAACACCCACCCGCCCCACTAAGTACACACGCAAAAACAACAACAACAACACATTTTTTCCCTCTTCTTTGGATGCTGGCCAAAACCCCAAGCACGCTTGCCCTGACTCTGTGAGTCTTTTCCGCCTTTTTCTCCACAAATCATCTTTGCCGGGTCCTCCATGTGCCTAATTTTTCTGTGGTCTCAATACAGAGAAACTTGGCAGTATGAAAATCTGCAAAACACCCCGAATACATTGTTTTGCACATCTCTTTTCTCTAGATATTCAAGAACTGTGTCTCTGGTTTGTTTGTTTGTTTTGGTTATGCCTTTTTTGTTTATATTTATTTATTTATTTGAGAGCGACAGACTGACAGAGAGAGGAAAAGGCAGAAAGAGAGAGAGAGAGAGAGAGAATGGGCGCGCCAGGGCCTCCAGCCACTGCAAATGAACTCCAGGCACATGTGCCACGTTATGCATCTGGCTTACATGGGTCCTGGGGAACCGAGCCTCGAACCGGGGTCCTTAGGCTTCACAGGCAAGTGCTTAACCACTAAGCCATCTCTCCAGCCTTGTTTGCTTGTTTTTAACAGGGTCTCTTGTGCTCCAAGCTGGCTATGTGGCTATGTAGCTGAGGACATTGACGTCACAACCGTCCCCAGGGCTGGCACTATAGGCGTGCACCACCACACTCCATTTATGCAGCGCTGGGGATCAAACCCACGGCTTTACGAATGCTAGGCAAGCACACCACCAACTGAATTCAAACCTCAGTTCCAGGCTGGAGGGATGGCTCAGCGGGTAAAGACACTTGCTAGGAAAGCCTAATAGTCTGGGCTCAATCCCCCCTTACTTCTCCCCCCCCACCATACACACAGGCATTTTAAAAAAAATATCCAGGCACTTTTTAAAAATATTTTTTATTTATTTGTTAGAGAAACAGAGAGAATGGACATGCCAGGGCCTCCAGCCACTGCAAAGGAACTTCAGATGCTTGCACCATCATGTGCATCTAGCTTATGGGGGACCTGGAGAATCGAACCTGGATCCTTAGTCTTCACAGGCAAGTACCTTAACTATAAGCCATCCCTCTAGCCCCCAATTTTTTTTTTTTTTTAATAAAGGAGCTGGGCGTGGTGGCCCATGTCTTTAATCCCAGAACTTGGGGGGCAGAGGTAGGAGGACTGCCATTGAGTTTGAGGCCACCCTAAGACTACATAGTGAATTCCAGGTCAGCCTGAGCTAGAGCAAGATTCAACCTCAAAACATAAAATGAAATAAAAATAAATAAATAAAGGAATGACTTTAATCTCAGCACTCAGGAGGTTTGAGACTACATTGTGAACTCCAGGTCAGCCTGAGCTAGAGCCAGACCCTACCTAAAACAAAAAACAAACAAACAAACAAAAAAACAAAAAAACCAAACAATGGGCTGAACAGATGGCTTAGTGAATAAGGTACTTGCCTACAAAGTCAAAGGACCCAGGTTCAATTCCCCAGGACCCATGTAAGCCAGATGCACAAGGTGGCACATTTATCTGGTATTTATTTGCAGTGGCTGGAGGCCCTGGCGCGCCCATTTTCTTTCTCTCTATCTGCCTCTTTCTCTACCTCAAATAAATAAATATTTAAAAAACAAAACCAAAACAGCAAAACAAAACAAAACAAAAAAGACAAGAAAGGAATGAGACTACTTTTAAAAAAAGAGGATAAAATTTTAATTCCTGGGCTGGGGTACGTGTAGCTCAGTAGCAGAATGTCTGCCTAAGACCCCGCTCCCCCCCACACATGGACACAAGCATTAGCGATACCTTTCAGGCCTGTAATCCCAGAGCTCAGGAGGCTAAGGCAGGAGGATTTTCACAATGACCCATGTATTTTGTTACTTTCCAAGCACATTCCAAAGAGAAGACATTTCTACAAGTCTGTGCTGATAATCCCATGATCCAGCGATTCTATTTTTAGTCAGACAACCCAAAGAACCGAAAGCAGCTGTTTACCACTGCTCTGCAACGTTCACTGCAGCTCTATTCCTAAGAGTCAAGAGGCTAGGGGCATCAGTCAGCGGTAGAAAGCTGGCCTGGAACGTCGATGGCCTTGGATTGGATCGCCAGAACTGGCAAAAACAAACAAACAAACAAACAAACACACAGTGAGGTTACATGATATCCAAAAGGTATAACTGACCCAAATATCTAGTAACTGATGAAAGGGTCGTACATCTCCATAATGGACTACTGGCCTGAAAGGAACAAAGTTCTTACACCAGCTACAACACGGATGAACCTTCTTGAGGGAATGATGTCTCAGTGAAAGCAGCCAGTCACAAAAAGGCTGCCTATTGGGCTGGAGAGATGGCTTAGCAGTTAAGGTGTTTGCCTGTGAAGCTTAAGGACCCAGGTTCAATTCCCCAGGACCCACTTAAGACAGATGCACAAGGGGGCGCACGCACCTGGAGTTCGTTTGCAGTGGCTGGAGGCCCTGGAACGCCCGTTCTATGTCTGTCTGTTTCTCTCACTCTCCCCCCTATCTCTCTCAAATAAATAAAAACATATTTTTAGGGCTGGAGAGATGACTTAGCTGTTAAGGTGCTAGCCTGCAAAGCCAAAGGATCCAGGTTCGATTCCCCAAGACCCATGTAAGCCAGATGCACAAGGTGGCGCATGCATTTAGAGTTCATTTGCAGTGGCTAGAGGCCCTGGTGTGCCCATCCTCCCTCTCTCTCTGTCTCCTTCTTGCTCTAAAAAACAATTTTTTTTTCAAGGTAGGGTCTCACTCTAGCCCAGGCTGACCTGGAATTCACTATGCAGTCTCAGGATGGCCTTGAATTCATGACAATCCTCCTACCTCTGTCTCCCAAGTGCTAGGATTAAAGGTGTGTGTCACCATGCCTGGCAATAAAATATATATTTTTAAAAGGTTACCTATCATGTGATTCCATTTATAGGAAGAGAACAGGTGAGCTCAAAGAGACAGAAGGTGAGCGACAGCTTCCTGGATATGGGGTTTTCTTTAACAATGATGAAGAGTTTTGGAACTAAATAGAGGTGGTGGTTATATCTGTCAATGCCCTAAAAGCCAGAGAATTGCTCACTTTATTATTTATTATTTGTTTTGGACAGGAAGAGGTCATGGTCATGAATCAGCATGTGCCACACAGAATGCCCAGAGGCTGACTAAGTCCCCTCACCCCCACCCTGCACAGGCTACAGAATGCCAAATGGAAGGGGCCTGAGCCTGCCCCACTTCAGGCCTGACGCCTTGGCTCTCTGGGCAGCCCTTGTCATGCTGAAACACTGAGCTTTCGTGGACAACTTAGGCTGACCCTCAAAGCCTGTTCCCACAGCTCTGCTCCCAGATGAGGAGAGAATGCACCATCAGGTCACATCTGCTAGAAGCTGGAGGAGACATCTTTCTCTATAAGCCGGGTGTACCCCCACTATGGGCAGACAACACCCTCTTCTTTACCCATTCAGCACCCAGAACACTGATTAAGGGTCTTCCTCAGTCTCCGAGGACCCATTTGTACTTAAAGATCCCAGACACGAGAAAAGGCAAAGATCACCTGACGCTCCAGTCCTCAGGCTGGGACTGGCTGGCGCCAGGGGCGGGGGCACAGGGAGGCTGCAGCCCTTGGCCATGAGAAGGATGATCAAACTATTGTTCCTTCAATCACCTTGACTTTTGATGGCAATAGAGTTCAGAAAAGTCCCATCTTAGAGGCCCCCCGCTGCTCAGCCCCAGACAAATGTAGTTACCGAGCACTGACCTCCCAGCCAAGAGACAGATATGCAGGACACTGTGCTGGGGTGCGTAACGGTACCCTGCCCTTTGGAGCCATGTGACATGTGCACCGTGACAACCATGCCAAGGCCACCAAGAGTTGCTGTGACTGCCTCCTGGTAAAAGAAAAATGACCTGAGAGCAGGTAGAAGGAAGGTGTGAGACAGAGAGACAGACAGACATACCCTCCCTCGCCAACACAAAGATGAACAGCTGTCAGGTGGTGATTCCCTCTAAAAATATGTCCCTATGGGCTGGAGAGATGGCTTAGTGTTTAAGGCGCTTGCCTGCAAAGCCAAAGGACCTAGGTTCAGTTCCCCGGGACCCACATAAGCCAGATGCATAAGATGGCACATTTTGTTTGCAGTGGCTGGAGGCCCTGGTACCCCCATTCTCTTCTCTCTCTCTCTGCCTCTTTTTCTCATAAATAAATAAATATCAATAAATACATAAATAAAATAATATACTTAAGGCCGGGTGTGGTGATGCATGCCTTTAATCCCAGCACTCCGGAGGCAGAGGTAAGAGGATCACCATGAGCTGGAGGCCACCCTGAGACTACATAGTGAATTCTGGGTCAGCCTGGTCTTGAGCAACACCCTATCTCAAAAAAACACAACAAAATACTTAAAGAAATGAAATATGTCCCTGGGCCTGGGTCTGTAGGTAGGTGCTTGAGCACACAGCTCTGGGTTCTGTCTCCAGTACTACAAGAAAAAGGAAAAGTGGCCGGGCGCGGTGGCGCACGCCTTTCATCCCAGCACTCGGGAGACTGAGGTAGGAGGATCGCCGTGAGTTCTGAGGCCATCCTGAGACTCCACAGTGAATTCCAGGTCAGCCTGGTCTACAGCGAGACTCTACCTCCAAACAAGAAAAAACAAGTTCATATCCTAACTCCAACCCTGTGATTAGGATCTCATCTGGAGACAGTCTTTGCAGAGATAACCAAGTTAAGGATTATCCAACCACTGCCATTTTGATGTATTTTCACCCTCGAAGACCACTCCTGACACCAAACATGACAAACGTGTGGGTGTGTGTTCCTTCCTCTACATCAAGAGACTGTCGGTCTCTGTGGACACCGATCAGGTGCCTCGCAATGTACCGCTTCCTTCACCACCTGGAGGTAGAGTCACGCTGTAGAGGGTAAGGGCTCAGCCCTGCACACTGGCCTCACGTCAACGGCCAGCTGAGAGAATTCTGGAGCAGTTCACAAAATTTGCTGTGAACACTGCAAACATAGAGACAACATTCTTTCTTTATTTTTTTTTGTTTATTTATTTATTTATTTGAGAGTGATAGAAAGAGAGATAGAGGCAGATAGAGAGAGAGAATGGGCGCGCCAGGGCTTCCAGCCACTGCAAACGAACTCCAGATGCGCGCGCCCCCTTGTGCATCTGGCTAACGTGGGACCTGGGGAACCGAGCCTCGAACCGGGGTTCTTAGGCTTCACAGGCAAGCGCTTAACCGCTAAGCCATCTCTCCAGCCCTCTTTCTTTATTTTTAAAGAAAAATTGTTTTTAGCCAGGCATGGTGGTGCATGCCTCTAATCCCAGCACTCAGGAGGCAGAGGTAGGAGGATCGCTGTGATTTCAAGGCCACCCTGAGACTACGTAGTGAATTCCGGGTCACGCTGAGCCACAGCAAGACCTTACCTCAAACAAACAGAACAAAAAACTTTTTTTAAAATTTATTTTCAAGCACAGAAACACAGAGAGAATGGGTGCACCAGAGCCTCCGGCTGCTACAAACAAACTACAGATGGGTGCAACCCTTTGTGCATCTGGCTCTACGTGGGTCCTGGGGAGCTGAACCTGGGTCATTAGGCTTTGCAGGCAAGTGCCTTAACCTCTGGGCCATCTCCCTAGCCCACAATACTCTATTTATATAGAGATATTTCTAATACCGATGTTAAAAAAAGCAACGGATCATGCTTCATGCCAAAGCATGTGTGGCCTTTGAGTTTAACCTTACTCCTTTCCCAGCTACAAACCTATAATTTTTTTTTTTTTGAGAACCGCATAAGATTAGTTAGCTTGCAGTCAAAACATGCTTTAACTTCCTTGTGACCTATATATAGCAGGGAGTCCTTTGATTCTTTTGACCTATGTTGTTACCATCTCAGCCTGTAATGCTGTCCAATGGTACTCAGAAAGTACCCTGTGATCTTATTCAAAAAAAAAAAAGTTCCTTAGGGAAAAAAAAAAAAAAAAAAACCACTCTTTGAACAACGTAACTTCAGAAGCTACCAGAATTGCATAGGCGTGGTGGCGTATGCCTTTAATCCCAGCACTCACTCAGGAGGCAGAGGTAGAAGGATCTATGTGAGTTCGAGGCCAGCCTGAGACCACAGAGTACAGTCCAGTTCCCCGTATTGAAAAGCTGCATGTTACACTCAATATCTGAGAACAAGTTTTATGAAACTTTCTACTTATGAGAGAGGGAGGGAGGGAGGGAGAGGATCGGCATGCCAGGGTCTTAGCCACTGCAGACGAGCTCCAGATGTGCGTGCCAACTCGTGCACGTGCATTAGTCACCTTGTGCATCTGGCTTACGTGGGCTCTGGGGAGTTGAACCTGGGTCTGTAGGCTTCACAAGCAAGTACCTTAACCACTGAGCCATCTCTCCAGCTCACCCCCAGTGAGTTTTTTAAATTCATTTATTTATTTGAAAGCAGAGAGAGAAAGAGAAGAGAGAGAGAGAGAGAATGGGAATGCCAGCACCTCCAGCCGCCGCAAACAAACTCCAGACACATGCTCTGCTCTGTACATCTGGCTTACATGGGTTCTGAGGAATCGAACCTGAGTCTTTTGGCTTTGCAGGCAAGCGCCTCTAAATGTTGAGCTACCTCTCGAGCCCCTAGTGTGTGTTTTCTCAGAAGGTCCAGTAGGTAGGCAAGGCTGAGTCACTTACTGACCACAGATACCAATTCACCTCACAGCCCTTCACCCCTCCCCAAACGTACAAAGTTCCAACCCTCTAATCACACCTTCCTCGGGCAAGCAGCCCCACCCCACACTGACGATCTGGAGGACCAACAGTCTTTGTCTCATTAACACAAGCCAGTTTCTTCTCAGCGTAGAGTGGGGAGGGGCTGGTGAAAAGGGCAGTGTTACAAACCTTACAAGTTGCAGGATGCTGTACCATCTGTGCTAGGAATTTTGAAGGAGACCACACCTATTGCTAATTCCATCATAATTATCACACAGATGGACCCTAGGTCCAATAAGCGTTTGTACAAGACACACACACACACAGGAGAAAGGGGTCGCATGAAAATGGACACAAGATACCAGAATGAAAGCTGTCACCATGCCAAGGGACACCAACAGCTGGGAGACAGGCAAGGTGGCCTCTGGAACCAAGAGCTGGTGTGTCGGCCAGCTTCCCATTTCTGTAACAAATACCTGAGAGAAAAAAGGAAGCGGGGGGGGGGGGGGAGGCTGGAGAGATGGCTCAGCGGTTAAGGCACTTGCCTGCAAAGCTTAAGGACCCACGTTTGATCTCTCTCCAGATCCCACATAAGCCAGATACACAAAGGTGACACAAGCGTCTGTAGTTCAATTTTAGTGGCTAAGGCCCCGGCGCGCCAATTCTCTCTCTCTTTTTCACTTGCTCTCAATAAAAAATAAATAAAGGAAAATAGGAAGGGAGGGAAGACGGAGAGAGGGAGGGAGGGAGGGCAGGCGGTTTACAGCACACTTTGGGAGGATTTCGTCCACGGTTACTTGGTCCTACGGAGGCCTAGTAGATCGTGGCCAGGAGTGTGGTGGATGAAGACCATTTACCTCAAGGTGTCAAAGAGAGAAATGGTTAATGCCCCCAGTGACCTAAAACCTCCCACTAAACTCATCTTGGGAATGTAGAAAGATTTCTGTTTGTTTGTTTGGTTGCTTGCTTGGTTGGTTTTTGAGGTAGGGTTTTGCTCTAGCCCAGGCTGACCTGGAATTCATTCTATAGTCTCAGGGTGGCCCCGAATTCATGGCCATCCACCTATCTCTACCTCCCGAGTGCTGGGATTAAATGCGTGCGCCACCATTCCTGGCTAGAAAGAGTTCATTTTTCTTTATTTAGTTATTTGAGAGACAGAAAGAGGCATAAGGAGACGGGGGGGGGGGGGGGGAATGGACACACCAGGGACTCTAGTCACTGCAAACAAACTCCAGATGTATGTGCCTCCTTGGGCATCTGGCTTATGTGGGTCCTGGGGCTTTGCAGGCAAATGCCTTGACCACTAAGCCATCTCCCCAGCCCCTAGAAATACATATATGTTTTTTTTTTTTTTTGAGGTAGGGTCTCACTCTAACCCAGGCTGACCTGGAATTCACTATGGAGTCTCAGGGTGGCCTCGAACTCAGGGCTATCCTCCTACCTCTGCCTCCCGAGTGCTGGGATCAAAGCCGTGCGCCATCATGCTCAGCTGAAAGATGTTGTTTATTTTTTTTAATAAATATTTTATTTATTTTAGAGACAGAGAGAGAATGGGCGCACAAGCCTTTTAGCCACAGCAAACGAACTCCAGACACATGTACCACCTTGTACATCTGGCTAATGTGGGTCCTGGGGAATCAAACCTGGGTCCTCAGGCTTCCCAGGCAAGTGCCTTAACTCCTAAGCTAGCTCTCCAGCCCAAGATTTCTTTCTTTCTTTTTTTTTTTTTTCAAAAAAGGGAAGAATTCAGATATAAACTGGCATGAGGGGAATGAATAAAGACTGCCATCAATGAGCCAAGGGAGATTTCTCCTTCATAGACTCCAGAAGGAACCAATCCTGCCAAAACTTTGATCTGGGCCTACTAATCTTCTGAACTCTGACAGTGAACTATCATTATTTGAGCTCTATTGCCTCCACTTCTTTGTTGTACAGCTCTGGCAGAGTAACGCGCAGTTACCTAGAAGCTGCCCTCGATCCTGCACCTGCTCGTGGACTCATAAGTCTAGTAGTAACAACATCGCCCGGGGCCCCACAGTTCAAAGTGGGAAATCCATATGGAATGTCTCCTGGCTGAAGGCACCGGATGGAGGCTCAGATGGTCTGGTTATATTCTGGACCAGATCCTCAACTTCAGATTACCTTGAGCTGGACTGAGGGACTTGCGTGGGGTGTGTGTGTATATGAGTGATGTTCTGTATTTTACACCAGAATTTAAGTGTCAAAAGGCCCAGGAACAGATCAGGAAGTGGCAAGGTCTCTGTTGCAGTCAGGTTCACATTGCTGGTAGAAATCACCTGACCAAGAGCAGCTTGTGGGAAAAAAGAGGATTATTTTGGCTTGCAGGTTCAAGAGGGAAACTCCATGACGGCAGGGGGAAAAGATGGCATGAGCAGAGGGTGGACATCGACCCCTAGCCAACATCAAATGGACAACAGGAGAATGTGCCAAACATTGGCACAGGGAAATTGGCTATAACACCCATAAGCCTGTCCCCAACACTAACACTGCCTCCAGCTGGCATTCATTCCCACATCTCCATGTGGTGGTTTGCTTCAGGTGTCCCCCATAAACCTAGGTGTTCTGAATGCTAGGCTCCCAGCTGATGGATATTTGGGAATTAATGCCTCCTGGAGGGAGTGTATTGTTGAGGGTGGGCTTAGGGGTTTTATAGCCACTTTCCCCTTGCCAGTGTTTGGCACACTCTCCTGTTGCTATTGTCCACCTTATGTTGGCCAGGGGGTGATTTCCACCCTCTGCTCATGCCATTCATTTTCCTCTGCCATCATGGAGCTTCTCCTCAAGCCTATAAGCCAAAATAAATCTCTTTTTCCCAGAAGCTACTTTTGGTTGGGCGATTTCTACCAGCAATGCGAGCCGGACTGCAACAGTAAAGTGGTACCGAGGAGTGGGGTTGCTGCTAGACACCTGACTATGTGGCTTCAGCCTTTTGTAGCTGATTTTCAAGAGGAATGTGGAAGGAGTTGAAACCTTGGCCTAAGAGATGCCTTGCAGTGCTGTAAGTACAGCTTGATGGACTATTATGGTCAGAACTGCAAGACCTGAATGCAGTAAGAACTATGGACTGTGAGGTTTGGCTTATGAGGGTGAGAAAGAGCTTTGCTTGGACTAGGCTAGCAATCTGTGTGAGAAGCTTGCTCTTATGTCCATGTCCTGAGAAGTTGTGCAGGTTGCTTTACATAGAAATGAACTGGTGTGTGCAGAGAGATATGGCATGAAAGAAAAATCTTTAGGTGAACTGTTGCCCACTCAGCTGCAACTGAGAAATTACAACCTTTGAGACTGGGCCAGCTGACCTGCACTGGGGCAACAGGAAGAATGTCGAGTCTTTTGAAGGGGCTTGAGTGCTCAAGAAGTGTCCTGTTCTGCAAAGTCTGCTTTATTCCCCCTGGATTAACAAATTGGCACCCTACCTGGTATTGTGGAGTATAAAAAATGCAGGAAAGAGAGGGTCATTGAGTTTGCAACATGGTCTTGTGTTTTGGAAATGGCCATGGGCAGTGTGAAGCAGGTTTGCTGATTGCCTGCATGGAGACCCCAATGGGGCCATGAGGATGAACCATGGCTTGCAGTGGAGACCCAGTGGAGATGCCGGGACCATGAGATGGCTGCTAAGGAAAGCTGCTGGCCCCGATGAAGTTTTCCAGGACTGTGAACAGCCTAGCTGGAGGGGCGGAATTGGAATGCCAGAGACTTGTTGCTGGTTAGAATTATCGGACTCAGAGATTTGTTACTGGCTAGAGTTGTTGCACTTGAAGCTACAAAGTTTGATGTTTGCCCTGGTTGTTTTAATCTTGTCTTGGTTGAATGTTTCTTTGCTATGCCCATTGCCATCTTTTGCAGTGTGAACATTTATTCTGTGCCATTATGGGATTTTATTTGAGGGTTTTTTTTGTTTGTTTGTTTTTTGGTATTATGGCTCAGTTAAAAGGTCTTGGACTATGGGGATGTTTGAACATCACTGGGATTGATAAAAACTATGGGGACTTTTAAAATTGGACTGAATACATTGTATTTTACATCACGTATAGATGTGAGTTTATGGGGGCCAGGGGTGGAATGTGGTGGTTTGATTCAGGTGTCCCCCATAAACTTAGGTGTTCTGAATGCTAGGTTCCCAGCTGATGGAGATTTGGGAATTAATGTCTCCTGGAGGGAGTGTGTTGTTGGGGGGCAGGCTTATGGATGTTATATCCACTTTCCCCTTGCCAGTGTTTGGCACATTCTTCTATTGCTATTGTCCACCTGATGTGGGCCAGGGGGTGATGTCCACCCTCTGCTCATGCCAGCATTTTCTCCTGCCATCGTGGAGCTTCCCCTCGAGCCTGTAAGCCAAAATAAATCTCTTTTTCCCAGAAGCTGCTCTTGGTTGGGTGATTTCTCCCAGCAATGCGAACCGGACTGCAACACTCCATCAGCTGGGAACCTAGCATTCAGAACACCTAAGTTTATTGGGAGACGCCTGAATCAGACCACCACAGTCTCCAAGTCTACAACAAGTATTTCCCCTGGAAAATGTCCTGTGTATATGGCTTATATGGCTAGGAATAGTCCTGTTTTTTATTTCCTTTTAATTATTTCATTCATTTATTTGAGAGCAGGAGAGAGAATGGATGCACCAGGGCCTCTAGCCACTGCACATGAACTCCCTATATATGCGCCATCTTGCGCATCTGGCTTCACATGGGCGCCGGGCAATCGAACCTGGGTCCCTAGGCTTTGCAGGCAAGCGTCTTTAACTGCTGAGCCATCTTTCCAGCCCCCCCCATTTGTTTCCTGTTGTTGGTTTTTTTGTTTGTTCGCTTTTTAGTTGAAACATGTATTTGTTGGAATAAATACAATTCTCTCTCTGTTCCCTGTCACCTTTGGGGCTTTCCCCAATCGTTCCCCTAAAATAGTGACCACAAACAAAGTGGAATTATGGAATTCGGGTGGTGACGGTGGACCCGGAGGATTGTTTCATCTTTCAATGCTCCCATCAATGAAATGGGGATAATGATACCCTGTCCATGTGCCCCACGGCAGGGGAAAGTAGGCCATCACTCCCCTACCAGAGGGAGGACGCTTCTAGAAGCATTACTTATCATAATTACTAGAAGTCTTGGCTACTTACCAGTGGTTCAACCTCTGATTTTTTTTTTTTTTTTTTCTTTCTTGAGGTAGGGTCTCACTATAGCTCAGGCTGACCTGGAATTCACTCTGCAGTCTCAGGGTGGCCTTGAATTCACAGTGATCCTCTTACCTCTGCCTCCCAAGTGCTGGGAGTAAAGGCGTGTTCCACCACACCCGGGTTTGTTTTTTTATTTGCAAGCTGAGAAAAGGGGAGGGGAGGAGAGGGGAATGGGCATGCCAGGGACTCCAGGTGCTGGAAACAGTCTTACTGTATGTACCACCCCGAGCATCTGGTTTTACGTGGGTACTGGAGAACTGAACCCAAGTCCTTAGGCTTTGCAGGCAAGCACCCTGACCACTGAACAATCTCTCCAGCCCAAGTTTCATTTAAAAAAATTATTTGAGAGAGAGAAAATGAATGTGTGTATAGGTGTGTCAAGACCTCTTGCCGCTGCAAACACACCCCAGATGCGTGCACCATTTTGTTTGGCTTTATGTGGGAACTGGGGAATCAAACCTGAACCAGCAGGCTCTGCAAGCTAGCACCTTTCACTACGCAGCCCTCTCTCCAGCCCCTTTAAAAGTTGCTTTCTTAGATTCTTTTGTCCCAGTGTCCAACGGTCTGACTAATACGTCGTCATTGTCAGAATGATAACCCTTTTATAAGAATCCTTGTCATTGGATCTAATGTAAGGACCTGTGAGAATTCACCCAAGGGCAACTCCTCCTCCGGTGTGCTAGCCGATTTCTACTGGGACCCATCTCTAAAAGGCACCAGCACTGCTCGATAGTGCCACACGCAGGGCCAAGCTTCCAGCACGTGAACCTTCGGGAGAAACACACTACATCAAAACCGTCACAACACGTGTGGGGTCTGAGGTTACTGTGGGTCAGAAGGGTTCCCAGGCGCAGTGATCCAACCTGTCTGGCCTACCGAAAAGACGAGCTGGGACCCCAACGTCCACAGTGCCCTGGCCCGCTGCGGATGCTGCTGTCCCCTCTTCCCAGATGCCAGGTGTTTCTAGATTTCTCTTCCGTAAGCAAGAACCAGGCTGGAGCTGTTCTCACCCCTGCAGGGCCTCAGGCTCTGCAGGCTGAAGGTCTCTCTCCTTGTGTACAAGTTTGCTGCAGGCGGCAGAGAAATGTGCCAAAAGCCAGCCAGCGAGAATCTCTTTGTCCAGATGGAAGAGGAGGCCGAGAGCTTGGCTCTTGAACTGAAACTCGAAACTGTTGTGTGGGAATTATCACCAGTGGCGATAATCCTTGCTATCGTGGCGGGTGGGACAAACGACTTCAGACCCACCTGTCACTCCTTCATCAAGTCAGGCAGGAAACCAGGTCCAGTTCCCAAGTCCGCTTCCCCCAGGGAGAAGGGATTTGCGGGCCTGGGTTGTCGTCAACAGGGAGAGCTGCCACACGCCACCTACCCCTCTCTCAGGGCTACAACTCAGCCACCTGCAGTCCAGCCGGGTGACAGGTCCTGTTGAGGGCTGGGATACACTCCAACCCCAAAGCATTCTCCATAAAAAAAAAGCAAGTCTCAGCCAGACGTGGCGGCACACGACTTTTAATCCCAGCACTCTGGAGTCTGGGGTTGAAAGACCACACGAGTTCAACACCAGCCTGAGACTTCAATGTGAATTCCAAGTCAGCCTGGGCTACAGTGAGACACTGCCTCAAAAATAAAGAAAAAAGTGAGTCTCCTCAGAGATCCAACTTAAGGAAGGGGCCGCCCGGCTCATATCCCTCTCTTGTTTGGGGGGATGGGACTGTGTCAACAGGTGCAGGATAAACACCAAGAAGGGATCCCCTTCCCTCCAGAACTGTGCGAGGTATTGGGAGCTGAGGCATCTGGACAGGCACGTGGACCTATCTTACACCACTTCAGAGCCTGGCATGTTTCCCAGGAAAATTCTCTAGGTGGAAGCTTGGCAGTACTGGGTCACCCTGCCCAACATTCCTGCGGCTACAGCCATCCTCTGCCAGGCCTGCTTGGGCTGGGACTTCACGTGGGTATGGTCAAACCATCAACCTCTCTCTCGCACGCACCTGGCACGCGGCTGGCATTCACCCCTTCCTGGTCTTCAAGAAGGGAATGGGGAGCCAGGGACTCATGGCCGGGCCTCTCAGCTGGGCCCACATGGCTTCTCCCCATATTAAGTGCTCTGCATCTCCCTCCTGTAGGTACACATGCCCTTCTTCGCCTAAATTCTGCTCGGCTTGTGGCTGGAGAGGATGGGAGGGGAGCTTCTGACATCAGCAAAGCATTGGCCAATCAGCTTCACGTTGCTGGGACGTCCAACCAGACACAGCTTAAGCACTGGCCAATCAGCTTCACGTTACTGGGACGTCCAACCAGACACAGCTTAAGAACTGACCAATCAGCTTCGCGTTGCTGGGACGTCCAACCAGACGCAGCTTATGGGTGGAAGGGGATTCATTTCAGGCTTACGGAGTGCAGGGGAAAGTCCCTCAATGGCAGAAGCTGGTTGGCTCCCTTTCACAGATCCTAGCAGACTGACATCACCAACAGCCAGCACCCTCACCAAACATGAACCCTCAGAGCTCAGACTGCTCTCTCTACACCTTTGGGCTGAGAACTCGGATCCACCCCAAACACACCTTACAAATGGGCTCCAGGATCCACCCCATAGCTCAAAGAATCTTACTTTTTTTCCTTGTTTTTTTGAGGTAAGGTGTCGGTCTAGCCCAGGCTTGCCTGGAACTGACTATGGAGTGTCTGGCTTCCCACGTACTGGGATTAAAGGTATGTGCCATCATGCCTGGAAACCTATTTTTTTTAAATGATTTTTAAAAATTCTTAAAAATCCTTTTTTTTTTTTTTTTTTTTTTAAGGTAGGGCCTTGCTCTAGCGCAGGCTGACCTGGAATTCACTATGTAGTCTCAGGGTGGCCTCGAACTCATGGCGATCCTCCTACCTCTGCCTCCCAGGTGCTGAGATTAAAGATGTGCACTACCACACCCGGCAAAAAATATTTTAGTTTTATTTATTTGAGGGACAGGAAGAAGGCGGGAGGGAGGGAGACAGAGAGAGAGGGAGAGAATGGGCATGCCAGGGCCTCCAGCCACTGCAAGCAAACTCCAGATGTATGCACTACCTTGAGCTGCTGGCTTACTTGGGTCCTGGGGAATCAAACTGATGTCCTCTGGTTTTGCAGGCAAGCGCCTTCACTGCTAAGCCATCTCTCCAGTCCAGAACTACTTTTTAAAAATAGGTTCTTTGGTCTGGAGAGATGGCTTAGCAGTGAAGGCACTTGCCTGTAAAGCCTAAGGACCCATGTTTGACTCCCCAGATCCCATGCAAGCCAGATACACATGTCTGGAATTGGACGGCAGTGGCTGGAGGCCTTGGCATGCCAATTCATACTGTTTCTCTCGCACCCTCACTCATTAAAAAATAAAAATAAAAAGAAGCAGTTCTTGGGCTGCAGCGATAGTTTAGCAGTTAATGCACTTGCCTGTAAAGCCTAAGGACCCAGGTTCGATTCCCCAGTACCCACATAAGCCAGATGCACAGGGTGGCCCATGCATCTGGCGTTCATTTGCAGTGGCTAGAGGCCCTGACGTACCCATTCCCCCTACCTTCTTGTACAGCAAAAGATAAAAATATTTTTTAAAATAATTTTTTAAAAAACCAGTTCTCCACAGGCAGGAAGTATCTGGGATGGGGGCGCTGGGCTTGTGTGCAGCACTCAAAGTGGTGTGACTAACCAGCCACCATGCCCACCCGCCCCAGAGAAGTCAACGCTCCTTGGCAAGGCCCCACAGCGTTGTGTCGTGTGGAGGGGAGAAAGAGCCAGTGTGCGATGCTAACTTGCTAAGGACTGAGTGTGCCTCTCCAAAATTCACACGCTGGCTGGGAGATGGCTCCGGGGTTACAGGCACTTGCTTGTAAAGCTGACATGGTGAAGCTTAATCCCCAACATGAGAGCACCAGGAGGTGAGGCCGCCGGAAGGCGTTTAGGCCACGAGAATGAAAATCTCACGAGTGGGACTGGTGTCCTTCCGAGAGTCCGGAATATTCCTTCATCCTTTCACCACGGGAGGGCACAGCCAGTCTATAAACCAGAAAGATGACACCAAATCTGCCTCAAACCTGCTGCCTCCGGAACTAGGAAGCAACTGTTAGTAGTTCATACCACCTGGTACTTTTGCCAAATTAGCCAGAGTAGGAAGAGTCCGCTCTGAAGAATACGGCATGCATATAGATCCATACTCTTTTTTTTTTTAATTTTTATTAACATTTTCCATGATTATAAAATATATCCCATGGTAATTCCCTCCCTCCCCACCCCCACACTTTCCCATTTGAAATTCCATTAGATCCATATTCTTTTTAAAATATGACAGCAAGCGAGAGAAGGAGAGAGGGAGAGAGAGAGAATGAATATGGGTGCACCAGGGCCTCTAGCCATTGCAAACAAACTCCAGATATATGCACCACCTTGTGCTTACATGGGTCCTGGAGAATCGAACCTAGGTCCTTAGACTTCCCAGGCAAGCACCTTAACTAAGCCATCTCTCCAGCCCCATACATAGATCCATATTCTAAGTGACTCACTTATGGCATAAGTGTGGTCCTTTCCTGTCAGTAACCCCCATGCCATGCTTTATGACCAAGAACACGTGAGCTTGGACATTTATAACCTCCTACTCTGGGCACTTCTGCTTTATACCCCAAGGGCAGGGCCAGGTCGACTTGCTTTCAGGGTTCAGAGTAGAGATTTCTCAGCCTAGCAGAGAAACCAAGAGTACTAAGGGCAATGTATTACTGCAGAACTGGGCTGTGAGCTGCCGACCTTGGTCAACTTAACCCTCAGGGCAGTGGGCAGGTTTTATCCACGCACCCTTCTCCCAACTGTCCTTCAAGTTTTCAGGCTGCCTTGGGTCCCAAGGTCCTAAGGTCCCTTCAGCTCTGCCCTGATCCCAGCCCCGGCTCACCTGGGCTGCCTCCGGCCTCCATATGCACACTGCCATCTGACCACTCTGGGCCTTGGCTCACACCCACCTCAACTGATGGCACCCCAGAAGGGAATTCACTCTTGGCACTAGAAAGCTGGTCAAAAGCCTATAGCTGTTAAGATCATAGGCCCTAGGGAGGAACTTACTACAGATGTGCCAAGTCAGCGAGTTGTCAAGCTGTCTTCTAGATATTTACGTTTATACCCACAGGCCAGCGCTGCTCTCAGCCTGCGGCAGATGTTTCTTACTGCGGAGGGAAGAGGTTAATGCGGAGACGCATCCCGGGTGAAAGCAAGTGACTCCTGAGAGCTCAGCCCTAACCGGGTCATTCGTATCACCCACTCCAAGGCTCAGGGAACGTGAGAGAAAAGGGGACAGGAAGAATTGAAGAGCCAGAGAACGTGGAGGAAAACTGTCTTGTGGACCTAACATGGCCAGTACGTTCATGAATTCACAGCCCCTGTGGTTTTCTGCACAGGACTGAACCCGTTCCTCCCAGAGACGCTGTTGGTTGCGAGGAAGGGGGAGCCTTGCTCTTCAGTGTACCCCCTGGCAAGTCGCCTACCACCCAGTAACTATGCCCCCATTCACACTCAGGCAGGCACCCCTAGTCTAACTCAGTGGGTCACGACAAAACAAGGCAGGAGTTGGGCGGGCGTGATGGCGCACAGCTTTAGCCCCAGCACTTGGGAGGCAGAGATGGGAGGATCACCGTGAGTTCAAGGCCACCCTGGGACTACATGGTGAATTCAAGGTCACCCTAGGCCAGAGTGAGACCCTACCTCAAAACAAACAAACAAACAAACAAAACAAGGTGTGAAAGCAGGAACCAAATTAGGTGGGAAAGAAGGGGTTTCAGCAGGAGTGAGGGGGGGATAAGAGAAGAAAATAGGGGGTATGATCAAAACATATTATAGGGCTGGAGAAATGGCTCAGCGGTTAAGGCACTTGCAAAACCTAAGGACCCAGGTTCTACTCTCCCGGAGCCCACGTGGGCCAGACACACAAGGTGATGTACGTGCGCAAGGTCACGTTGGAGCACGCTTATGGAATTCCAGTGCACTTGCTAGAGGTCCCAGCCCACCAAGTCTCTCTCTGTCTCATAAAAAACAAGACACATTAAAGCCGTGTGTGATGCACAAGGGGGCACACACGTCTGGAGTTCGTTTTCAGTGGCTAAGGCCCTGGCACGCCCATTTTCTCTCTCTCTCAAAATAAAAAAATAAAAAAAGGAGAAGGACTGGGGAGATGGCTCAGTAAATAAAGCACTAGTTGCTGAGGCTGAGTTTGATTCCCTGCAAGCCCCTGGGCGCTACAGCAAGCTTCTGTAATCCTAGCATGCTGGTGTTAATGGCAAAACGGGAGGTGGCGACAGGGGCGTTTCCTGAAAGTTCACTCTGGAGCAGCAGAGGACAGCCCCACCTCGAGTGAGGTAGGCAGGCAAGGAGGACCCCACAGTTGTTCCCTAACACCCACGCGTGTGGGCTTGCATGCACACGCGTATGCACACCGACACGCAAAAGCAGGCATACGCACAAGTAAATTAAATTTTTTTTAAAAAGGCGAAGAATGATCAAGAAAGGCACCTAACATAATACCTCCGCCCTCCACACACATAGGAACACGTGAAAAGAAAAGAGCAAAAAAAACAAGACAGCAGAAAGAAAGCGCTCTGGCCGGGGATGTAGCTCAGTTGGCAAAGCGCTTGTCTGGCGTGTATGAAGCCCTGGGTTTAATCCCCAGCGCAGCCATTAACCAGACATGGTGGTGCATGCCTGTAAATCCTACCACTTGGGAGGTAAGGGCAAGAAGATCACAAGTTCAAGGTCATCTCCTGGTACATGGCAAATGTATGGCTGGCCTGGGCTCCATGAGACCCTCACTCAGAAAAGGAGGGGGGTGGCGCGGAGAAAACGCTCACGCTGATGGCCACAGCGGCTTTCTGCAGGACATAATCCAGACCTCTGCACACGTGCAGCGTGAAAGAGGGAGGTAGGCGGGCTCACTGGGCACTGGGACCGAGTCACAAAAACCCACAGCGACGCGTTCGCAGAGCGATCGCCAGGAACGCCTCCCACACCTGGCGTTCCGTCCAGTCATGTCTTTGGATGCTCTGATCTTTCTTCCTGGAGACATGGGATGGCACACGCCCTGAAGCAGGCCAGGTCACCACGCTTTCTGAAGACCAGGATGACGATGAGGGCCGGGCACTCTCTGTGTATGCACAGAGCCAGGCACTGTTTCCAGCCATTGGACACAAGCCTTATGTTTTAGGAAAGGAGAGAGAGACAGAGAGAAGCAGTGATGATGTCTTTTTTGTTTCCAAACAGAAACAGCCTGTCACTACCGGATGCAGAAACAAGTCTGGCTGCTTCCTGCAGGAGAGGGGCCAGTGGGAGCGACACGGAGATGCTGCCAGAGCCCAGAGCTCAGAGCCCGCAGACGGCTGGGGCTCCTTCCCAGAACAGAACATCCAAATGGGAACCAGAACCATGGGCACTGGGTCCCCAACAGGGCACTTGCTTGGGCATATCAATGACCCCAAGCAACAATGGCAAGGGAGGACAAACCCTACAAGGGACTTTTTCCAAGGGGCCCAAATGTCCACATGATATGTCTTTTTGTTGTTGTTGTTGTTGTTGTGAGGTAGGGTCTTACTCTAGCCTAGGCTGACCTGGAATTCACTACGTAGTCTCAGGGTGGCCTTGAACTCACTGCGATCCTCATACCTCTGCCTCCTGAGTGCTGGGATTAAAGGCATGCACCACTACACCAAGCCCTATTTTTAAAAATTTAATTAATTAATTTTATTATTTACTTATTTCTTTTTCAAGGTAGGTTTTCACTCTAGTCCAGACTAGATTACAGGCTGACCTGGAATTCACTATGTAATCTCAGGGTGGCCTTGAACTCACGGCAATCCTCCTACCTCTACCTCCCGAGTGCTGGGATTAAAGGCATGCACCACCCACACCTGGCAAATTTTATTTATTTATTTATTTGAGAGAATGAGAGAGGGAAAGAGGCAGAGAGAGAGAAGGGGCACACCAGAACCTCCAGCCACTGCAAATGAACTCCGGATGCATGCGCTCCCTTCTGCATCTGGCTTACATGGGTCATGGGGAATCGAACCGAGGTCCTTTGGCTTCTTTGCAGGCAAACGTCCTAACTGCTAAGCCATCTCTCCAGCCCCACTATTTTTTTTTTAGGTGAGGGTCTCAGCACCCTCTGAAAGTGGTGTGAGGTGGGAGCAGGTGAGGACATAGCTCACAGGCCCACGTGCGTTGTGAGCACACGGACAGACGGTGCCCAAGTGCCCAGGAAAGGAGGCACTGCTCATTCCTGCTGGACCCCATGGCTGCTCTGCGAGGCAGAGGGAAGAGGGCACGGTCAGCCAAGGTGGCCGCAGCGCAGGGCAGCCCCCGGTCCGCAGGTCGCCCAGTAGCCCGGCTCTACCCAGCCCATGTTGCTGGCACACTTTCTGAAAGGCATGGACTCCTGCTAGTGCGGCGTGGAACAGGGCAACCTTCTCAGAAGCAGAAGCAAACTCCTTTCATTCCCACCAGAAAATAAAGACAGCTTCCATTTCCAGGGCACCTGCCCCATGCTGGGCTGTTATTGCTTAATCCAAAACAATCCTTTAAGGTTTCCGTGATTAATCCCAGTTGACTGGGGGTGGGGGTGGGGGAGGGGAATACATCTGAACCGGAACTCAAGTGATGCCACTGGGCAGGCACAGCAGAGGGCGGGACCAGCACCTGGTGGTTCCTGGAGCACTTTGGATGCTGTGCGCTCCGCTCCGCTCCACCGGGGGCGCATTCCTGCGGGACGCCGTGCATCCCGGAGCAACTGCAGGAGAGGGCTGCTCTCGAGGACGGCAGCTGAATGTGGGGCTGGGTCGCAGGCTGGTGGGAAGGCAGGCCTGGTATGCAGGACAGCCAGGAGGACAGGCAATTTCTGGGATTCTGGGGTTAGGAATCACGACGTCTGCCTAAGTCTTCGTGTGTAAACTGTTCGCGCTCTGGAAATGTGGGTGGGAAGTGCGGGTAGTTACGTGTGCCTGCCGATGGCAGTGCCCATGCTGACACGGTCACGAAGTCGGGCATTAGCAATTGAATCAAGCATTTGGGGCGGAGCAGGCGCCGGGAAAATTCGGAGACACCCGTGAACAACCAGCAGCGCTAAAGGGAGGTGCTTGCTTACAGACTAGAACCCAGCACTGAAAAGGGATAACGTAGCATGGAAAGTGCTTAGGATATTAGGCGAAATTACCGACAACAAAAGCCGGTCATGGTGGCACACGCCTTTAATTGTAGCACTCCAGAGGCAGAGGAGGAGGATTGCTGGAGTTCGAGGCCACCCTGGGACTACATAGTGAGTTCCCAGTCGGCCTGGGTTACAGCAAGACCCTAACTCAAAGAAAACAAAAAGAAACTCCCTCCCCCCAAAAAACAACCTAGCATCCAAAATAATTGTCAAGGGAGAAGGCAACTGATCAATGTCAATACGCAGATCACTCCAAACTTTAGGATGATGAGACTACAACTTTAAAGCAGAGGTCTGGGGAGGTGGCTAAGTGGTTAAAAGTGGCTGTTAGCCAAGTTGGCTGGCCCAGGTTCCATTCCCCAGCATCCATGTAAAGCCAGATGTGCAAGGTGGCACATGCATCTGGAGTCTGTCTGCAGTGGCTGGAGACCCTGGTGTGCCCATAGTCACTCTCTCTTTATCTCAAGTAACTAAATAAAATTATATATATATAAGTTAGAGGTAGGGTCTTATTATAGCCCAGGCTGACCTGGAATTCACTATGTAGTCCTAGGCTGGCCTCGAACTCACAGCTATCCTCCTTACCTCTGCCTCCCGAGTGCTGGGATAAATGGTGTATGCCACCACTCCCAGCTACCTGAACCTTCTGGAGGATGTTTCATATCTAAAACGTAATATCAATTTTGCCATTACACGGTGAAAGCATCTGCACACAAGACCTAAACCAATTAGTGAGCTGTGTTCTAATAAAACTTTTTTTAACACAACAGGCAGTGGACCAAACTAAGCCTAAATAGCACAACCTACCCTTCTCCCCACATTTTCCCCCCACTTGGTTGTTTCTTCACGTCGCCAAAGACCTAGAAATTTACAGCAAAGCTCGGGTTGTTCATCCTCTCTATCAAGGCATTTAAGTGCTGCCAAGAATTCACAAGCCCAAGTGACATACCCAGGACAAAAGAATGTCCTACACTGCCTTGAGCTGTAGCAGCTGATAAACACACAAGTGCACATGCACAAACGCACACACATTCATACATGAACACACACAAACATTTCTTTTGGCACTATGGGAGAGTCTCTGTGAAGTGAAACTTCACATCCGTCATACCAGAAAATGTCAGTTAGGGTCTTAATTCAAACACAGCAAAGATTCTGCCAGAAACCAGCTCAGCACACTCGAAGGAACGGAGTCCTTCAACGGAGCCTGAAGAGGTCAGCACTGTCCCACCCTGAGGACAGACCCAGGCTCCTGCGGGTCCCAAGGAAGGAAAAGCAAGATGTGGGCACAGGACAATGCCAGGCCCAGTGGAGAGTTGAATTCTTTTCCCTCCTGGTCCCAAAGGGTTCTGAGGCAGCCTTAAGGAAGCAGATGTTAGGGCTGGAGAAGATGGCTTAGCATTCAAGATACATGCCTGCGAAGCCTAAGGACCCCGGTTTGATTCTCTAGGTCCCACGTTAGCCAGCTGCACAAGGGGGGGGGGACGCATGTGTCTAGAGTTCGTTTGCAATGGCTAGAGGCCCTGACGTGCCCATTTTCATTCTCTCTCTCTCCCTCCCTCTGTTTCTAATAAATAAATAAAAGTAAAATTAAAACAAAAAAGACAGAAAGATTTTAGCCGGGTATGGTGGCACACGCCTTTAATTTCAGCACTTGGGAGACAGAGGTAGGAGGATCACCATGAGTTCAAAGCCACCCTGAAATGATATAGTGAATTCCAGGTCAGCCTGGGCTAGAGTGAGATCCTACTTTGAAAACCAAAAAAAAAAAAAAATTTTTTTTTTTTTTTTAAAGAGCACTGGGGAGAAAACAAGGAAAAAAAAAGCCCATAGCATATTTTAAGCCGCAGGTATATACTAAATGACCCGCTCCCATGGCAAGAGTCAGAAAGGGGAAGGAATCTAGGGTAAGTTCCAGTCTTCAATTCTACAATGTTACCCCACTGCCCTGTGCTGGTGGGAATAGAAACGAAGGAAGAGAAACACGCCCATGGCACCCGGGCCACTGCCAGACCCACAGGGATTTCCCCAAACCAAAGTCCCGAGCAGCTGTCCGCACAAGCCGGAGAAGAGTGAGCTCAGGCCACATCCGCCTGGTCCCTGGGGAGAGGCTGGCGGGCCGGCCGGTGTGCAGTTCCCATCCAGCTGGGGATCCTGGTTTTGGCAGAGCCCACACTCTCCACCTAGCCTGGCTCGCCTAAGCCTTGGGTGGAGTCTGAAAAACAGGGTGGGCTCCACCCCAGTGAGTGAGCCCAGACGTGGACGGAGAGGAAGTCCCAAAATAACTACTGTGCCGGCTCCTCTGGGCTTGGGTGATGTTTTTGGTCCAGGCTTCTTGTATTTAAACGCAGGAAGGGAACAGCACCATGACAAGTCACAACAGATGGATCAAATGAGTTCAGGATCTCCTTGCCTCAAGCGCCAAGCTGTTTCTTCCATTAAAGGAGGTACTCCGGACTCAGAGGGGGAGCTCAGGTCAGCTCCGCTGCGGGCACGCCTCCCTGGAGTAGCCCAGTTAACTTGCCCCGTAGTGCCAGTTTTGCCTGCAAGGTCTTGGCACCGTGGCTGGGAAGTCCGGGGATGTCGATGGGAATCCTGCCCATGGAGATGCTCGGCTTGTCAAAATCTGTTCTGGAAAGCCTCAACTCTCCTCTGACGGGTGCAGGGCCAGGGACCCTAAAGGCTGGGTAACATGACAAGCAAGTGGATAGGTGGGGAGTGGGCTCTTCTTCCTGCCATCTGCCCCGCCCCTGGGGGTACATGGACCATCTGACCCTGCCAGAGGCAGAATGTAAAAGGGTACATGTCAAGCGTGTGCTTGACCACTGAACATCCCCAACTTCAAGTGCTAATAGTAAGAAAAAAAAAAAACCTCAAGTTAACAAGTTAAAAGTATAAATCACAACAGTGGACACTGCAAGCCTTATATTTGGCCAGCCAGGCCAAATGAGCCAACAGGTACAACAGTGGCACGTCTGTCATGGTGGAAACCAACTGCCCTCTAGTTGGACTGGAGGCCCACTCCATGGGAGGGAATATATCCTTGATACTGAAAACTTAAAACAGGGATAGTCATGAGCCTTAGGGGTGTAACATCTGCTGCTGTCTGGCTAAATGTATATACTATGCTCATCAAACTGCCCAGTAAGCACTTCTCTTAATGTTCATACCCTTATATTAATGCTACTCTCACTTTTGGTAGAGAATCTTCTCAGATGGCAGTGACCTTGGGATGACTCAGAAGGCTCCATGGTGCTGGGAAGAAGTGACAGGAGTGCTCAGCACTGCAATATCTCTATCACACCTTCCAAGGCTCAGGGTCCATTGCAGAAGAGGTGGCAGAAAGAATGTAAGAGCCAAAGGAAGGGTAGGACTCCTTACAATGTGCTCCTCCAGACACAAAATGACCTGGATATCCATGACCTCACAGTGCCTGACACTATCTACACAAGACCATCATAATAGGAGGAAATGATGATTACATCAAAATAAAAGAGGGACTTATTGAGGGGGGAAGGGATATGATGGAGAGTGGAGTTTCAAAAGGGAAAGTGGGAGAAGGGAGGGAATTACCATGGGCTATTGTTTACAATTATGGAAGTTGATAATAAAAAATACATTTAATAAAGTATAAATCACCACCCAAAACCCTGCTCTGGGGTGGCTCCCGAGACAGGAGACCCCGCAGACCAGAGAGGCAGCCCAGGGTGGCTGCAGGGCCACAGTTCGGTAGCTGTGTTCGTCCTGAGGCGTGTCTGTCTTCCTGTCGTGGCATTGGTCCATGCAAGCACTACTTCAACACCAGCTTCCTGCAGGCCGCGTGGAAAAGAGAGATACACAACCCACGGCCAGATAAGTCCACCCCGGCTCTTCCTGTGGAAGACACGTGAGCCCCTGGGAAAGGCAGGAAGAGGAGCCCCACGGGCACATAGGGCCCCATCAGGACGCAGTCATGGAACTGGAAAACAAGAAAGTGCCGGGCGTGGTGGCACACACCTTGAGTCCCCGCACTCGGGAGACAGGGGCAGGAGGATCACTGTGAGTTCAAGGCCACCCTGAAACTGCAGAGTGAATTCCAGGCCAGCCTGGGCTACAGTGAGGCCTTACATTGAAAAACCAATAAAAGAGAGAGAGAGAATGAATAAGGGGATTGGAACCCCTAGCCATCAGTGTGTGGGGAATGAGGGGCTCAGAAGCCATGTGCCTGAAAAGAAACCCCACAACTTCCAATTTACTCCTGGAGGGTGGGTAACTTGCCAGGCCCTACTAGCTAGAATCAAGAGGGTAACAGATACCACCTGCCTGGTCTCTGCTGCCTGCCCCGCGCCCTCCTCCAGATAATCTACTGCCCACTCAGGCCAGGAGGGGAGACAGAAGCAGCAGCCAAGCCTGCAGAACTTACTGTGTGCGCTCACCTCCCAGGGGGAACGAGTCGGCTTTCCCACCTGGAAGACGCTAAGAAATATGGGGCTCCAGAGGCAGGAGCGTGCACGCACACACGTGTATACATAAATGCACGCACTCACACACACATATACACAAATGCACACCCACACACGTGTACACAAATGCATGCACTCACACACATGTACACACAAATGCACGCACGCACACGCGTGTACACAAATGCACACCCACACACATGTATACACAAATGCTCCCGCACACACACACACCCTCGGTGGAGCCCTTCACCAGCTGCATAGCACCACTTGTGCTACACATTAAATACTCGTGTCCTTTCCCCGGGTTCACGTGTTGAAACCTTTCCAGCGATTCTGCTCGCAGGTAAGACGGCTGGGAGGTACCGAGCTCCCTCCCACAAGAGGCTCAGCCAAGGGAGCGAACCTCCCTCTGCCTGGTGAATGTAGCCCGGTGTGCCTCCACCTCTGCCTCCCCAACCCCTAGACTGTGAACAACTCATTTCTCTGCTCCATATACCACAGAGCCTATTCTGTTATAGTAACCAAAATAAACTAAGACATCTTTTTTTTTTTTTTACCAGAAGCACACAGAATGCTTGCCCAGATATGTAGACAGACCAGGGATAGGGACAGATCTTCTGTCCCAAGCACCCACCTGGACGGCCTGATGGACGGCTCATGCTATTGATCTCAGTGGCACACACCAGCTCAGACCATGTGGCTTGGGTGTTTCTGGACTGACAGGGGAATACCATTAGCCACAGACACAAAACCCCACTGAGCCTTGTGTTGTCCTGCCCATCCCAGCACATATCACCAAATCCTAGCCTCAGCCTTTCCAAAATCCACACCCCCCTCTGCCCTTAAGCCCTGGAATGACTGCCCTCCCCCCATCTGAATGCACATGGTGCTCAGCGCTTGTGCAAATTACCTGACAACCCTTGTCTATTTTTGCTATCAATATGTGGCAAACTACCACTGTATTGTTCCATGTTCATTTTTTTTAAAATTTTGCTTATTATTTATTTGACAGCGACAGACACAGAGAGAAAGACAGATAGAGGGAGAGAGAGAATGGGCGCACCAGGGCTTCCAGCCACTGCAAACGAAGTCCAGACGCGTGCGCCCCCTTGTGCATCTGGCTAACGTGGGTCCTGGGGAATCGAGCCTTGAACCGGGGTCCTTAGGCTTCACAGGCAAGCGCTTAACCACTAAGCCATCTCTCCAGCCCCTCCATGTTCATTTTTCACACACTGTGTTCTGCTTGTCCATTTAGACCAGGAACTCGGGCCCTCTAGCACACTTTTTCCAGGCCTTGCTGGGAGACAGACAAGGACGAAGCAAGTCTGTCACCACCACATTCTCTAAGCGTGAAGGGAGAGCATCTTCCACGGGTAGTGTCCTAAGTTCTGGGATGCAAGGTATGAGGCACACAGTGACCGCGGGGTTGTGGCAGAGGGACATCGTGAGTGAACAGAAGACTGTCATTTTTCTTTTCATAACACGGATGAGGCCACCTCCCACCCAAAAGCCACTCTGTGAAAAACAGAAGCATGGGAGGAAACACCAGGGGACCCAGCCAGGAGAACAAGACTTACCCTTCGCTTCCAGGTGAGGCTCTGAGCGGAGTCCTGAGATATACGACATTCCCTTCGCCCCAGAGCCAAGGCACGGCCCCCAGCCACCGCCACCAAAGACCCAGTGCCATCTTCACCCAGCCCTGCATGCGGCACGGAGCCCAGGAGAGAGCCCCCCGGCCCTTGCCCTGAGCGCCTACAGACTCCCACAGCATCTTTCCTATGAAAACATCTCCCCCACCCCGCTTCCTGGTCTTGGGGAGTGGGGAGGTGGAGAAGAGAAGCACCCATGGTTGCCGACAGGAAGAAAGTGTAAGTGAGAGAAGTGGGGGGGGGGCAGCGGGGTAGAGACCCTGGGTGGGGCACAGCCTCCACGCTTCCCTAAGGAGGCTGGTTGTCCACTGCGAGCCTCAGAAGCCTGCAGTCTCCATCGGGGTGGGAACAGGCTGTTTCCCATCAGTGCCACCGATCCCCACTTGGTAAGAGGGAGCAGTCCTCTTCACCTGAAGGCCGGTTCACCTAAAGCGGTTCCAGTTCAGCGGCACAGCTTTGGGGGGGGGGATGACGGGGGACTGCGAGCCCGCCAGAGAAAGAGAAATTCAACTCGAGGAGGCTGTCGCCCCTGCAGATCTTGCCCTACTTTCTAATCGACAGGCTTCCGGGACACCAAGAGACTGCCGTGTAGGGATCCTGGAGACCATCCAACCCGTTCTCCAAAGTGCAGAACCACGGAATGGAAGAGATTGCCTGGAAAAGCCCACACCGCAGGCAGGCGGCTCTTCTCCATTGCTCCCACAGTTCCAGGGATCAGTGAATGTGGAAGTTAGCCCCCCCACAACCCCTTACAGACAGTTCGCGGTCATCAAGACCCAGAAGGGTTCACCCTCTAGTGGGGGGTAGGGCGCTCAGATCCAGGACTTCTGCCAACACCTATGACTCCGTTTCATGGTATCTCAGAAGCTGGCTGAGAACAGCATGGATTGCACACCAAGTTTCCAGAGACAAGCGGGCGGAGAAGGAGGGCGCCCATCGGGCACTCTTGGGGCTCCCAGTCCTGGCTCTCCCAACAGAACCAGCCTGGTGGTGCTGGGCTCCGGGGGTCCTGTGCTCTCACTACACCCTGTCTGGATGTGGCTTGGAAGCAGATGCAACCACAAGGACAACTGGAGTCACTGAGCCAAAATGACCCAGCCACACAGGACAGACAGACAGACGTGCAGTTCGTTCCCCACCAGCGGACCTAGCTTCCTCAGAGGAGGTCAGGCCACCTCCCCTTTGCCCGCTCCCCAGATCCATCACATGGCTGTTGTGACATCAGAGAAACAGCCTCTTAGCCCCTGGAGACCTCAGCGTCAGCATCCCTTTTAGAAGCACGTTCCACAGGAGGATCCCCTTAATCCCCGCGCGAGGGAGGGGTGGAATGCTGCAGAAGACGCAGCAGGGTCCCGGCAGGGTGAGGTCTGCCACGTGCAGAGAGAGCCGCAGAGAGCAGGTGGCAGAAGAGCTCCACCTCACCGGGCAACAGCACAGGCCAGCCAAGGCCCCAGAAGCTGCGCCCTCTCCCCGCCACCACAGGCTGAGGCGACATGAGGACCCCGTGTTCCAGGCATGAGAGGAGGTGCACACTGAACTCCAAAGGGAGAGCTGGGTGTTGTGTGAAGGACGCATGAAGGACAGGGGAGGGCCGGGGAGATGGCTTAGTGGTTAAGGCACTTGCCTGCCAAGCCAAAGGACCCAGGTTCTATTCCCCAGGACCCAGGTAAAGCCAGACACACAAGGTGGCGCAGGTGTCTGGGTTTCATTTGCAGTGGCTAGAGGCCCTGGTGCACTCATTATTTCTCTCTCTAATAAATAAATTAATTAATTAATTAAAAAAAAAAGAACAAGTGAGCAAGACAGGAGGAGGAAAGCAAGTTGCACGCAGGCGGGGGGAGGGGCGGAGAAGACATGTGAGGGGCCGAGAGAAGCACAGAAGGAAAACAGCACAGGAGCCGGACGCTGGAGGCCAGGCAGGGTCTGGGCAGGAGAAAACCTGGGGCTGGTATTCGAGGCTTGCAAGAGGCGGCACGTAAGAAGTACAGGCACGTCAGAGCTCAGCAGTAGCAGGAAGACAGAGTCGTTCTGCCACACAGAAAGGTAGGGCGGGGGCTGGAGAGACGGCTTAGCGGTTAAGCGCTTGCCTGTGAAGCCTGAGGACCCCGGTTCGAGGCTCGGTTCCCCAAGACCCACGTTAGCCAGATGCACAAGGGGGCGCACGTGTCCGGAGTTCGTTTGCAGTGGTTGGAGGCCCTGGGTGCCCATTCTCTCTCTCTCTCTCTCTGCCTCTTTCTCTCTCTGTCTGTTGCTCTCAAATAAGTAAAAATAAACAAAAAGCTATTTATTATTAAAAAAAGAAAGGTAGGGTGGGAGAGTGCACAGCCCCAGCTGCCTGCCTGAGGTGGAGAACCTTGAACCTAAGCCTAAGCAAGGGGAGCTGGGAGGTTTCTGAGAAGTAAACTGCCAACAGATTCTGTGAAGAAGAATCTGGAACACACAGTGGCTGGGCTAACACCCATGCTCCACGCTGGGGGTGGGGGGGGTTAAAGGACAGGACAGAGTCGCGGTCAGGGTGAGGTGGCCCAGACTCCACTCCAGGATGCTTTTGGAGGTGGGCTGGGGAGAGGCTAGAGCAGCAGGAAGCTTCCTGCAGCAGCAGCATCTAGTGTTAGGGCAGACCCAGCAGCCTTTTAAGTATCATGGCAGATCGCGCCGCTTTTCGCACTCACTGGAAATTTCAGCTTAAGAAGCACAAGCCACAGGGCGTGGGAACACACACCTTTAATCCCAGCACTCGGGAGGCAGAGAGAGAGGTAGGAGGATGGCCGTGAGTTCAAGGCCACCCTGAGACTACAAAGTGAATTCCAGGTCAGCCTGGGCTAAAGTGAAACCCTACCTTGAAACCTCTCCCCCCGCAAAAAAATAAAAACGCATAGGCCCCACTGGAAGGCAGCCTCCCAGCTGACATCTGTGGCTCAAGAGCTTTCCTTCACTGACTCCCCTCTCCCAGGATTATTTTTAAAAGATAAGGTTTCCTGTTTTCACTGTTCAGACTGCCTGGCTTCGGGTCTACAAATCCATCCATCCATCATCAAGAGGTCATTGGGACCGTGGCGGGGGGGGGGGGGGGGGGGGCGGGGGCAGGGGATGAGGTGGGAACGGGCTGGTACGAGCAGGCAGGCACTCTCTCAGCTCACCTTCCCCCCCCACGCCAGCAGCCGGCTGCTCAGTAAACACCACTTCCACCCTGTGCAAGGGGAGGTGTGATCTTTCCCATGGACAAAAGAGGCCTCTTGATGCAACAAATAAATAACAGCCTGGCCACTGATAGCCACTTGCCCTCAGAACTCAGTCCAGAGCAGGGGAAAAACAAACAAACAAACACATAGCCTCTTGTGGTTGTCCCCCTCCCTCAACAGAGGGTAATGGCCTGAGGGGTGAGGCGGGCTCTCACTACCAGGACCCAAGTACCTCATGCCTGTCAGTGGCTTGTGCTGGGTGATCAGAGGTCAGCAGACCCAGCTGTGCTGGCCTACGCTGAGGCCAGTGTCCAGATACGCCACCAAACAGATGAGCAGTCACCTAGTCCCACATGTGCACAGGGCCACCAAACAGATCAGACACCGTCCCGTCCCCCCCCCCCCCAGTTAGCTCTAGAGCAGAAGTACATCTCCTGGCTCTCTAATGGGCATGGTGGCAGGACGGGCGGAAGGGGAGTCACTTAGTCCCATCTGCCTTATATTCTTTAGTATAAATGAAGCCTGCCTTCTATCTGCTCCTTTCTTTCTCTTTCAAAAAGATAAATAATTAAAATTTGGGGGCTATTATCCAATGACTAGACCGCAAGAGACAGATGATACAAATCCTAATGCGACTGTATTTCTCGTTTCTTTCTTTCCCCCCCCACTTAGGAACACGTTCGACATTGTTATATATAATTTTCATCATTACCACTGATCATGAGCAGGCCCATAATGCCTCTTTTCTATCACAGGACGTTTGGTTCCAGTTTTCCAACATTATGAATACAAGTAAGTTTCATATAATACTACCAAAAAGGAGGAGGAGGAGTCAGATTTCCTTAGGAAAGCTGTCCTTGGAGGGGTGATTGGATCTGAGGTTGTAAACATGGTGATTCTTGAACAACGCATCCTGTGGCATGATGGGAACGGGGTTGCGGACAGACCCATTTTTGCAGAATCCCAGGCGCGGTGTTCCGAAGCCAGGCCCCACACCAACCCGGCACCCACGCCGCCCGCCCATGCTCATCATCGTGGCCACTCCGGACTGAGGCAAAGAGCAAAGAGCGCCGGTCCACAGCTTCCTCCCCCAAGGCTCAGGCAGTCTCTGTTAACCTTCCTAATAACTATCTCAGCCAGACTCCCTACACACGCGAAATAGGACCCAGGTTTATGGGAACAGGTGAACCTCCTAGAGCGTCGGCACCTCTTTAATTCCATGACTGCCCAGTCCTTCCTTTATCCACCCACCTGCTGAGGACAGTGTCCCACTTTGGCTCCTGGCCCCGACTGGGTCCGAGCCACAGTCCCCCGCTGGACCCGACACCCAACACCCTACAGTGTTCCATGCAGAAAGACCCCAGACTTGTCAAACCTAGCTCCACACGGCAGGCAAAGTGCCACAGCCGTGCCAGGTTCCCGTCCCGCATCTACCCTGCCTCCATCGCTGATGTGCCCAAGGCCGGCTGCCCCAGGTTTGTACCTGTTGCCATCACAGATGAGATCACCCAGCACCCACCGCCTCCCTCCTCACCCCGAACGTCACAGCGTCTCGTCATAGGCTCACTACTTGCCAGCGACAGCTGACTCAAGATCCCCTGGCAGAGAAGGTGGCAGAAAACAGGGACTGGGGGCTGACAGCCAGAAACGCTCCTTGCCAAGGACTCCTGCCCTCTTTGATCGGTATCCTGCTGCATTCCAGAACGCAGTACTCACTACCCTGAAAGCTAGAGGAGCTTCGAGTCCCCATCCACAGGCAGGCAGCTGAGCGGCGCCCCGGGGCACCCGTGCAGAAAGGACCTGCTTGCAAGGGGCCACAAGTAAAAGCATGTCTACTTTTTTTTTTTGGTGGCGGCGTTAGTTCTTTTCAATAGCCGTGGGGGAAGATAACTCAAAGGGAAGGTCCGCCGCTTAACAGAGAGATGAGCAAAACATGGCACTGACACACAATCATTATAAGGGCTTAAAAACATAAGGAAGGGGCTGGGGAAACAGTGGCTCAGCAGTTGAAGGTGCTTGCTTGCAAAGCATGATGGCCTGGGTTCAATTCCCCAGTAACCATGTAAAGCCAGATGCAGAAAATAGTGTACACATCTAGAGTTTGTTCGCAGTGGCAAGAAGCCCTGGCACCCCCATACAGTCTCCCTCTCTCTCCTGGAAAAAATGAATAATAAATAGATAATTTTTTTTTTTGAGGTAGGGTCTTGTTCTAGCCCAGGCTGATCTGTAATTCACTATGTAATCTCAGGGTGGTCTCGAACTCATGGTGATCCTTCTACCTCTGCCTCCTGAGAGCTGGAGTTAAAGGCGTGCACCACCACACCTGGCTAAATTTATTGACTTTTAATCTTTTTTTTTCCGAGATAGGGTCTCACTCTAGCCCAGGCTGACCTGGAATTCACCATGGAGTCTCAGGGTTGCCTCGAACCTCCCACCTCTGCCTCCTGAGTGCTGGGATTAAAGGCGTGCGCCATCACGCCCGGCTGATTTTTAATCTTTTTTTAAATTTTATTTTATTTATTAGAGAGAGAATGGGTGCACCAGGACCTTCAGCCATTGTAAACAAATTCCAGAAGCATGCACCACCGGCTTACGTGGGTCCTGGGGAATCAAACCGGGGTCCTTTGGCTTTGCAAGCAAACGCCTTAACCACTAAGCCATCTCTCCAGCCCTCAAGTGGTAAATGTTCTATGACACACATTATCATAAGTCAAAAAAGAAAATCACCAGGCAGCAGAGCCCTGTGACAGGTTCAGAGCCTTGCCTCATCTAGCCTCTTTCCAACGCAGGTCTGGACAACAAAACCAGGCCCCAGGCCATCCATTCTCCTCCCTTTCCACCACACTTGCCAAAGATAGCTGGGTGTTTCCAGGACAACTTCAGTTCTCTGCTCCGAGAAGGAAGCTGTGCCAGGTCCCCCGCCCAGCCAGCTCTATCTAAAAAACACAAGGTGATACAGGGCACTTGTCACGGCCTAGGACATACAGAGAATGAACAAAATCAGCCTGGGCAAAAAGAGACGGGAGGGATGGCGGCTCCTCCCTCCCACAGAGGCTGAAGGGAGGCCCTTTCCTGGGAGCATCACGAATGGTGGAAGCCGTCAGGCCGGGCACTAGGAGCGTGGGTGGGTGGGGAGGCTGAGCTGGGCCACGCTGTGTCTCCTTTTTCATCTGTTTCTTGCTCTTAGGGATCCTTCAAAATGACATGTGAGGGGACTGGAGAGACGGCTTAGTAGATAGGATGCTTGCCTGCGAAGCCTAAGGACCCCGGCTCGATTTCCCAGTACCCATGTAAGCAGATGCACAAGTGGGCGCATGAGTCTAGAGTTTGTTTGCAGTGGCTGGAGGCCCTGACATACCCATTCTATCTCTCTCTAATAAATAAATTTAAAAAAAATATTTTTTTAAAAAAATGACATGTGAGAACAGGATTCTAAGCCTAAAATAATATTGTCCGGGGGGGAAAAAAAAAAACAAGTCGCTGTTTGGCAATGGGTACTAAGGGCTTTTCCAACTCTGCTGGAAAAAGGTGGGCTTGTCATCTTCCACTCCGGCCCCTTTAAAAACACAGCAGCCGACCTGTCTGCCAGCTGTCACGCAGCAGCTGCGGTAACAGCGTTAGACGGGAGTAACGTCAGGAGCGTCAGGAAGCACTCTCGCCCCTGGCCAAGCACCTCGTTCTCAGAGGCTCCGTCACACCTCATCACGACACATGCCCCAGTGCAGAGATGACCCCTCGGACTGCTAGCTTCCAGATGAGCACGCTCGCCCGTTTTCTCAGACACGTGCATTCCCCACATTTCAACGTGAACTGAAGCAGGAGCTGACATTTCTGCTCCTTACCACGGCGGAACCTGGAGCGTGGCCTTCCTTCTTGGTGGCACATCTCACAAGCGCCTTACCCTCAGGGGGTCTCACAGAGAAGGCGCTGCACAGTGTGTGGGTGGGCACTTGGCTCTGTGTCCGTCAGGGGTCGAAGCTCTTAGCCCCTGTGGTGGTTTGGGTCAGATGTCCCCGGGCCCAAGGCACTTTTGGAGGCGGAGCCCTGCCAGAAGAGGTGTGTTGCTGGGGGTGGACTTGGGGGTGTTCTAGCCGGCTCCCGTTTGCTAGAGTTTGGCTTTGATGTTTTCCAACTGCTGTGGCAGAGGTGACGTCCAGCCTCTGCTTATGCCATGCTGCCCCCTGCCAGCATGGAGCGTCCCCTCGAGACTATGAGCCAGAATAAGCCCTTTCCTCCCTAAAGCTGCTTTTGGTTGGGCGCTTTGTCCCTGTAACTCAAGAAGGTGACTACAACAACCTCTGTGCCTGCCTCTCGAGGGACGGGCTCTCCTGCCATGAGCTCTAGCCCCCCGTACGGAGCTCCACAGAGGCTGCCCGGGGCTTATGAGTACGAGTCAGCCACACGGCTATCCCACAGCCTGGCCAGCCCCAGCCACAGCAGGCCAGACATCACTGATGACCGGCAAGCCCAGGGCCATGAGTGTCCATGTCTGTAAGAGGGTCAAGAGGCCGGGCGTGGTGGCGCACGCCTTTAAATCCCAGCCCTCGGGAGGCAGAGGTAGGAGAAATGCCGTGAGTTCGAGGTCACCCTGAGACTACAGAGTAAATTCCAGGTCAGCCTGGGCTAGAGCGAGACCCTACCTTGAAAAACCAAAAAAAGAACAAACAAAACAAAACAAAAAAGAAAAGAAAAAAGATGGTTAAGAGGCTGAGGACTGAGGAGCCAGCTACATCTGCTCCAGGATGGAGAGGTCAAAAGCCAGCCAAGAACAGGCAATTCTGCTAAGCATTCCCAGAAACCTGCCCAAATGAGAGGGTGCTCGCTGGACTTGCTCGTCCACACGCTTTTGGAGGTTTGCACCTAACAAGCAGTGGAGACCTGGCCGGCATCCTCACACGCCCAAGTCCTCTGCAGACAAGGATCTGAATCGTGTCCAAATCATTCACACCGTGGGCCGTCATCCCCGAGCCCGTGCGACGCCCCGCAGCGGCCGCATCACCTGACCAGGCAGCAGGTGCATCCACCTTCCTCGTCAATGAGGAAACCCAAGCACGGCGTGATGGTTTGGTCTCGTCACCTTGACAGGATTTAGAAACAGGCGGAGGACACACCTCGGGGGGGCACTTCTAGAGAGGGCTCACTAATGGGGAGGGGCGTGGGGAGAACCATCATCTTCAAAGTGGGCACCTGGGGCTGGAGAGATGGCTCAGCGGTTAAGGTGCCTGCGTGCTTGCAAAGAGGGCATCTTCCAACAAGAGGCCCAGACAGAAAGAGGTCCGAGGAAAAAGCAGCGTTCACCCGCCTGGCTTCACCTCCAGCTTCAGATTCCAGCTTCTCACAGCCGTGCCGCCGTGGAGGAGAACCAGCAGCTCGGCAGGGACCTTTCAGGCTCTCAGCATTGGGCTGGGTCCGCCGAGGCGCCCAGCTAGCAGGTTCTCTCCCTCTCCATGCAGACAGCCGCTGTGCGGCCGGCCAGCCAGCCCCCGGGGTGTGAGCCAATCCAATAAGCCCCCTTTAGAATACATATTGGCTTAGACGTGCACACTGCTGGTTCTGCTCCTATAGAAACCTGCCTAATACGCTGACATACGCACAGACATAAACACCTTCTCCACGAGAATCCACACGGGCAGCCTGCGGGGGTTACGTGCCTCAGGAAACGAGAATGAATGCTCACTGGTTGGCGGTCTGCGGCAGCCTGTTTACAGCACTGCTACCCCAGCAGCTCCGGGTTCCTAGAACGGGCGCTCTGCTTCCACAGGGGAAGGTACAGAGGAGGCCAGCCAGGCCCCACCGAGCCCAGTGGGAGCTCTCTCCAGGGCCTGGCGGGCCTGGGGATTGTCTGTGTGTGCGTGTGGCAACAACTCCAGCTTCTAGATTTCAGTAAGTGTGCCCCCTGCCGAGGCCCCAGGGTCACTTAAGCTATTTCAGGTCCAGGGACTATGAACAGGGACAGGGTCCCACCCTGACCACGGCCTACACTGCATTGTCATTCTAGTGCAGAGCCTATACATTTGCCAATTCAATCACAGTCAGTGGTTCCATAGCACGGATTTGAGATTGCAGGTGTCTGGGCTGGAGAGATGGCTTAGCAGTTAAGGCGCTTGAGCTGCAAAGCTGAAGGGCCGAGGTTCGATTCCCCAGGACCCACTTAAGCTACACAAGGTGGTACACGCATCTGGAGTTCGTTTGCAGCTGCTGGAGGCCCTGGCACACCTATTCTCTCCTCACCCCTCTTTCAAATAAATAAATAAATAATGATTGTAGGTGACCATGGGCTGGGACAGGCCTTCTCTCTCCAGTGCCCTCTGGGGCCTCTTCAGTGGCCCAGACAGGGACATTCAGCAACTGGAGAAGAGAGAACCCCTATGGTCATGCTGGGGAGCCCCATGGGAAGCAATCTTCCACCCACGTGCCGCCTCTGGGATCTGAACCCTTGGGGGAAGCTGGGACCCTTGTTACAGGGTGAGGAGGAGAGTTTGGGTCCCTCATGTCCTGTGGGAGAGTAGCCCTAAGCCTCGAGGAAAAGGGCCCAGGCTCCAGGAGGAGCTGGAGACAAATCAGTCAAGAGCACCCTCGCTGCCCTCTCCCCTAGGGACCAGGGGTGGTGCTCTGAATGAGATCTATCCTGCAGAGTCATGCATTTGGGATGCTTGGCTCCCTGCTAATGGCCACTTGGGAAGTAGATCCTCGCTAGAGCAGGCGTGTCACTGGGTGGGGGTACCTTGACGTTCATCGGCCCCGAGCTTGCCAGTGTTTGTCCGGCTCACTCTCTCCGGCTGCTGTTTCCCACCTGCTGTAGCAGAGGCGACATCCGGCCTGCCATTGTGGAGCTTCCCCTCAGCACTGTGAGCCACAGTCAGATCTTTCCTCCCACAGCTGCCTTTGGTTAGGGACGGCGGGAGGTGGTGGGGGAGAAGGGAGCTTTGTCCCAGCAACGAGAAGGTGACCACAATGCCAGGTACGCCCTGGAACATAGGACTTCCTTGAGAACCCATTAGAAAAGGACAGTCTATCCAAAGCCACGCGGCACATGGTGACGTTTGTCTGTTGGCGTCCAGAAAAGACAATCAAGAGAGACAGCAGATCAGAAACTGCCAGGATCACGGGGAGAAGAGAATGGGGAGAGACTGACGAGTCAAGGTGTTCTCGGTAGTTCAGGGCACTTGTCTGCAGAGCCTAATGGCCGCACTTCGATACATAAAACCAGATACACAAGGTGAGACATGTGCCTGGAGTTTGTTGCAGTGGCTCGAGACCCTGGGGCACCCACTCATTCTCTCCTCTCAGCTTGCAAACAATAAATAAATAAATAATTTTTGAAAAATGTTTAGGAATCAGAGAGTGGTTTGGTTGCAGGACTCCATATACGGATCGGTACGCTGCACATGGCTGAACTCTATATTGTACATGCAAACTGCATCACAAGAAAATGAAAACTATTGTTAGAACAGAAAGGAGCAAGACAATACTGACCCACCCATGGGGTGGGTAATAGCTTGGTAATAAAAAAGAATGAGCTATCAAGTCACACAAAGTCAGGTGACTACAAGCGCATCGTCTATGTGAAGGAAGCCAGACCCAACAGACTCACCGCAGGGCTCCACTTATACGATGCTCAGAAAAGCGCAAAACCGCCTGCAGAAAAAGCAAGCCAGTGGTTGTCATGGGCCGTAAGTGGAGAGATGCCCACAAGGATCACACGTAATGGAAGGACTGGAGTA
Organism: Jaculus jaculus; assembly: GCF_020740685.1. Lineage (NCBI taxonomy): Eukaryota > Metazoa > Chordata > Mammalia > Rodentia > Dipodidae > Jaculus > Jaculus jaculus. The sequence goes on along the minus strand of NC_059114.1, from coordinate 5,314,775 downwards.
ATGGGCAGCTGGGCATCTTGATTATGGCGGTGGTTACACTACAATGTCATGCCTCACAGAACATCAAAGTGACTTTTTTATGCAAGAGAGAGGACATGAATTGGTGTGCCAGGGTCTCCAACCTATGCAATCGAACTGCAGATGCATGTGCCATCTTGTGTGTCTGGCTTAGGTGGGACCTGGGGAGTTGAAAATGGGTTCTCAGGCTTCGCAGGCAAGTGCCTTAACCACTAAGCTTACAATTAGAAACTTTTAAGTGAGAAAGAAAAGGATGAGTGGACAGCCTCATGCAAGCCTGAGGACCTGAGTTCAATCCCTAGAACCCACATAAAAGCTGGGCATGATGGGTCGTGCCCAAAATTCCAGCACTGGGGGAGGGGGCAGGCAATCCCCAGCCTTGCTTGTTGTCCAGTCAATCTAGCCTAACTGGTGAGCTCCAAGCCAATAAGAGGCTGTCTTAAAAAAATAAGGGCTGAGGAGATGGCTCAGTGGTTAAAGGTGCTTACTTGCTTACAAAGCCTGCTGGCCCAGGATTCAATGCCCCAGTGAACACATAAAGCTAGGTGCTCAAAGTGGCGCATGCAAGTGGAGTTTGTTTACAGCATTAAGAGGCCTTGGATCACCCTTTCTCATTCTCTCCCCACCTCCTCCCCTGGCCCCTGCTTACAAATAAAATTTAAAAAAAAAAAAAAAAAAAGAGCCAGGCATGATGGCACATGCCTTTAATCCTAGCACTTGGGAGGCTGAGGTAGGAAGATTGCCATGAGTTCGAGGCCACCCTGAGACTATATAGTGAATCCCAGGTCCGCCTGGGCTAGAGTGAGACCCTACCTCAAAAAAACAAAACAAAACAAAAAGAAGACTATGGGTCTGGAGAGATGTTTTAGTGGTTAGGGCACTTGCCTGCAAAGCCAAGGACCCAGGTTCAATTCCCCAGTACCCACATAAGCCATATGCACATGGTGTTGCATGCATCTGGAGTTCATTTACAGTGGCTAGAGGCCCTGGTGTGCCCATTCTCTCTCTGTCTATCTGCCTCTTTCTCAAATAAATAAATAAAAATACTTTTTTAATAAAGACCCTGGGCCAGGCGTGGAGGTGTATGCCTTTAATCACAGTACCAGGGAGGCAGAGGTAGTAGGATCGCCCTGAGTTCAAGGCTACCCTGAGACTACATAGTGAATTCCAGGTCAGCCTTGGCTACAGTGAGACTCTATCTCAAAAAACCAAAAATAAGGGCTAGAGAGATGGCGTAGCAGTTAAGCGCTTGCCTGTGAAAGCCTAAGGACCCCGGTTCGAGGCTCGGTTCCCCAGGTCCCACGTTAGCCAGATGCACAAGGGGGCGCACGCGTCTGGAGTTCGTTTGCAGAGGCTGGAAGCCCTGGCGCGCCCATTCTCTCTCTCTCCCTCTATCTGTCTTTCTCTCTGTGTCTGTCGCTCTCAAATAAATAAATAAAAAATGAATAAATAAAAATAAAAAGCCTCTGTCGTGTAACTTGTCAGTAAAAGCATATGCGTAGCCTGAGCAAGGTGGGAGAAAAGGGGGAGAGGAGAGGGGAGGAGGAGGGAAGAAAAAAATTGAATTTTCAAGCCCATATATAGACAAAGACAGTGGCAACCGAAGCAGCAGAGGGATAATCGAAATGCAGTGGCGCGTGTGCATAGGATGGAGGTTACTCAGCCTTTTAAGAGGCAGAAGTCAGAAGTGCTAACACACGCTGCGTACCATGCGGAGGAGCAGTGGGGACACTGGTAAGTGAAATGAGCCAGGCTGGGCCTGGGTTTCAGGTTTGTTTTTTGTTTTTTTTTTCCGAGATAGGGTCTCACTCTAGCCAGGCTGATCTGGAATTCACTATGTAGTCTCAGGGTGGCCTCGAACTCATGGCAATCCTCCTACCTCTGCCTCCTGAGTGCTGGGTTTAAGCGCATGTGCCACTACGCCCGATGTCAGGGTTTCAGTTCTGCAAGGAGAAAAAGTTCTGGAGATGGACATGATGGTGGTTGCAAAAGAGGAATGTAATTAATGCCAGTGAGTTATAGACAGGTGGTCCTCAAACGGCAATGCTTTGATTTTCAAATTTGTGACTTTACAGTGCTGTATGCAAGGCTGCCTAAAGAAACATTCTGTTTTTCACTTTCATTATAGTATTCAATAAAATACCATGAGATATTCAGTACACTACTGTAAAATAAACATTATTATTAGATTGTGCCCTCCTACAGTGTTCTGAGCACACTTAAGGTGGGCTAAGCTATGATGTTCGGCATGACAGATGTATTAACTGTATTTTCCACTCAGGATATTTTCAGCTTTTACTTGGCTTATCAGGACCCACACATGGTATTTTAAAATAGTTAAAATGGCTGGGCATGGTGGCGCACATCTTTAATCCCAGCACCCTGGAGGCAGAGGTAGGAGGATTGCCATGACCTAGAATTCACTATGTAGTCTCCAGGTGGCCTTCATCTCAAAGAGATCCTCCTAACCCTGCCTCCCAAGTGCTGGGATTAAAGGTGTGAGCCACCAATGCCCAGCTCTATACCCTCTTGCCTCAGAGCCATGTTCCAGACATCCCCAAGGCACCTTGTGGGCAGCTCATGGTGTTCCACCCCTCTGTTCCTGCCCCAGCCCTGCCCCACAAGGGCCCAGCATAGTCCCTTTCATTTGAGTCCATCCAAACGCCAGCTAATGGGCTACCCGTTCCACGACGCTTTCCTCAAGCTAACCCAGCAGTCTTCTTGGTGCCTGCCAGGTACTGACCTCCATCACAGCAGCCCTTGTGAAGGGTCACGTGGCACAGAGGCAGCCCAAGCCCAAGCCTTGACCTTAGATCCCCCCCACATCACCTTCAAACGAAGGATTCGGTGATCCACGGATGGGTGGATGGATGGATGGTGGGTGGATGAGTAAGGAGATGGTGGGCCGGACGGATGACAGATGAGTAGGTGATTGGATGGGTAATGTATAAATGACTGAAGGATGACAAACCGGACAGGAGAATGGATAAGGAATGAATGCCCGGATGGTGGTTCAGTCTGAGTGCAAACTGTCCCCCATCTGCTCATGTGTTTGAACACGTGGTCCCTAGCTAGTGGCAGGTCTCGAAGTGGGGCCTAGCTGGAGGAAGTGGGTGGCTTGAGGTTTCTCAGTCAGGCCCCACTCGGCGCTCTCTCTGCTGCTTGACACGGTGTGGTTCTCCCGCCACCCTGCTTCTCTGCCCCTCACACTGAAAGCCAGGGGAAACCCTTCATCCTTTAAGTTGCTTTTGGAAGGTAATTAATCACAGCAGTGAGAAAATTAAGATACATGATGATGGCTGATGACTGGATAGATGTTGGATGGATGGCTCGGCGGCTCAAGCATTTGCCCGCAGGGTCTAGTGACCCAAGTTTGAGTCCCCAGTGCCTATGTAAAACCAGGTGCAGGGCTGGAGAGATGGCTTAACGGTTAAGTGCTTGCCTATGAAGCCTAAGGACTCCGGTTTGAGGCTCAACTCCCCAGGACCCACGTTAGCCAGATACACAAGTGGGCGCACATGTCTGGAGTTCGTTTGCAGGCCCTGGAGCACCCATTCTCTCTCTCTCCCTCTGCCCCTTTCTCTCTGTATCTGTCGCTCTCAAATATAAATAAACAAATTAAAAAAAAAAAAAAACAGATGCACAAAGTGGTGCATGCATCTACAGTCCATCTGCAGCAGCTGGAGGCACTGATGCACCCATTTTCTCTGTCTGTCTCTTTCTCTCTCTCTGCTTGCAAATAATTTTTTTTAATTATTAAAAAAAGAATGGGGCCTGGAGAGATAACTTAGCAGGTAAGGCATTTGGCCATGAAGCCTAAGGACCCAGGTTTGATCCCCAGTGCACACATAAGCCAGATGCACGAGGCGGCACATGTATCTGGAGTTCGTTTGCAGTGGCTGGAGGCCCTGACATGCCCATACTTTCTGCCTCTTTCTCAAATAAATAAATATTTAAAAAAAAATATGAATGAATGGGTGGTTGGATGGATAAATAAATGGATGAATGGATGATGGGTGGGTGGGTGGGTGGCCTAAAGCATGGTTACTGCTTGCTTACGAAAGTGCCCATTTCCTCCACACGGGTGGCTTTTGTATCCATTGGTGAATAAATGAGCATTTTCAGAACTTTAAAAAATTGTTTATTTTTATTTGAGAGCAACAGACAGACAGAGAAAGAGGCAAGCAGACAGAGAAAGAAAGCGCACCAAGGCCTCCAGCCACTGCAAACGACCCCCAGACGCGTGCGCCCCCTTGTGCATCTGGCTTACGTGGGTCCTGGGGAACCGAGCCTCGAACCGGGGTCCTTAGGCTTCACAGGCAAGCGCCTAACCGCTAAGCCATCTCTCCAGCCCTTAACTTCTTCTTCTTTTATTTTTTTTTAAATCATGAATAATCTCAAACTAACGCAGAAGTAGGGAGCACAATGAGTTACCAGCAACACCCGTCACTCAGCTTTGGGGATCACTGACTCATGACAGCCTGTTTCAGGAGACGGATGCCGGCGGTGGGAGGCAGCAAGGGAGGGCAGAGGAAAGGGAGTTGGAAACCATCCCAGCCTTACCACCTCCAGCCACTGCCTTCGAGAGAGAGCAGTCTCTGTGAGGAGAGTTAACCAGCCCTACCTGCCTCTCAGGTTCCACGGGAGAAGCGCATGCGAGCTCCCGAGCAGACGCGAGACACCTACACACGGCTTTGTCATCCATTTCATAATCGCCGCGCAGCAGGAAGCTTCGGAACGGGGCCGGGAAACTCCGAGCGCGGCCCGCGGCTCCCGGAGCTCTAGAGGTGGCGCCCTTGGTGGGCAATGACCGCTCAAGTGGTCTGAATTTTGCCTCCCCGACACCAAGGCTGTCTTGGTGACTGGCCTGCGTAATATGAGAGCCAAAGTAAAAATGACGACATCAAGATAGAGGACAGACTAGCTGGAAAGAAGGGAGTCCCTGGATGAAGGGGCCACGTCAGGGAGGACAAAAGAGGGTGGTGGGAGGTGATTCTGACGAGGGCACATTGAGTATATGAATGAAGGTTGTCAATAAAAGGATTGCTTTTGTTTTTGTTTTTGTTTCTCGAGGTAGGGCCTCACTCAATCTCAGGCTGACCTGGAATTCACTCTGGAGTCTCAGGGTGGCCCTGAACTCATGGCGATCCTCCTACCTCTGCCTCCCAAGTGTTGGGATTAAAGGCGTGTGCCACCATACCAGGCAATAAAAGGATTAAAAAAAAAAAAAAAAGACTGAAAAGGCCAATCACTCCCAATGTTGCAGAAGCAGAGACTGAAAAACCACTCCAATTCCAGTCCAGTCACTGTCTGAAAGCCTGGAAGCTTCCGGCCCTTGCTCAGCTCTGGCTGCCCGCGCGACACAGTGAAGCCAGACCCACACCTCCCAGCAGGAAGGTCAGGCCCAAAGGCGCAAAGCCACACCCAAGTGCAAAGTTCTGGGAACGGAGAGAAGGGGTGCAAGATGGCCAGAGAGAACACAGGGGGAGGGGAGAACAGAGGCCTCTTGGTATTCAAAAATGTACCTCAAATATCAAATAGAACATTCGAAAGAAAACACAGGCTTTGGCACATTTATACAATGGAGTTCTACTCAGCGGTAAAGAAAAATGAAGTTATGAAATTTGCAGAAAAATGGATGGACCTGGAAAGGATTATACTAAGTGAGGTAACCCAGGCCCAGAAAGCCAAGTGCCGCATGTTCTCTCTCATATGTGGATACTAACCACAGATGATTGGGCTTCTGTGTGAGAATGAAAATACTTAGTAGCAGAGGCCAGTAAGGTAAAAAGGAGACATAAAGGGTAGAGAAAGGAAGGGAGGAGAATACTTAACAGGTTGATATTGTATATATGTAATTACAATGATTGTAATGCGGAGGTAATATGATGGAGAATGGAATTTCAAATGGGAAAGTGTGGGGATGGGTAGGGAGGGAATTACCATGGGACATATTTTATTATCATGGAAAATGTTAATAAAAATTTTTAATTAAAAAAAAGGAATAAAATAACAGCATTTTCTGAAGTAAAAAAAAAAAAAGAAAGAAAGAAAACACAGGCTTCTGCTAAGACATTCGCGCGTTCAAGGGCATTCAGCTCTGTCTCCTTCCTGGCATTACACCCTCCATACCAACCAGCCCGTCTCCAGGCATGGCCAGCTCAGGCACAAGATGTCCTCCCTCTGGCCGGCATGAAAAACGTTCAGGGGGCTGAAGAGTGGCTCTCCCTCTCTTTCCACTCCCTGAGAATAAAATAAAAATACTGAAAATATTTCAAGGGCTGGGGAGAGATGGCTGAGTGGTTAAGTCGCTTGCCTGTGAGGCCTAAGGACCCACGTTTGACTCTCCAGGTCCCACATAAGCCAGATGCACAAGGTGACGCAAGCTCACAAGGTCACATGTGCACAAAGTGGTGCATGTGTCTAGAGTTCGACTGCAGTGGCTGGAGGCCCTGGCATGCCAATTCTCTCTCTCACTTACTCTCTCATAAAAAAAAAAAAAAAAAAAAAAAAACATTCAGGGCTGGAGAGATGGCTTAGTTAAGTTGCTTGCCTGTGAAGCCTAAGGACCCAGGTTCGATTCTCTAGGTCCCACATAAATCAGATGCACATGGCGCCACATACATCTGGAGTTCGTTTGCAGTTGCTGGAGGCCCTGGTGTACCCATTCACACTTCCTCTCTCCCCTCTCCCTCTGTCTCTAACAAATAAATAAAAACAAAAACTTTCGGCAGCACACAACCTGACGTGATGCTCACCCATGTGCAATGGTGGCGCACAGCCATGGTGGGTAACCAACTGCTCTTGAACCAGCTAACGGATCTGCTCAGTGGACTGGAACCCATAGCTGGAACTGGGAAACAAGTCAGAGCCATATCCAAAAATTAAGTCTGTTTTCCAATATCAAGCTCCCACCAATCTTGGGCTATAAGAGGGCCTACACCTATTAAATTCCCTCTAAAATAATAATGGTTATCCCATTTATCTGGTGCTGACTTCACTGTCCGTTGGAGAATCTGCTTCTCTTTTTCAGATGGATGCAGAACCTGAGGAGAGATTCAGCCCATCGCACCTCACCAGGGCCCCAGCTGAAACCATAGAGTAATTGGGGAAATGAGGAAGAGTGCTGCTTTCTTAGTGAACCTGGTACCAGCACAAGGGTGAAGGAGACAGACACAGAGAACACTCAACTCCTACCAAACCAGAGATCCAGAGGCTCCATCACTGAAGTAGACCTAAAACAAACCCAGCACGGCTCAGGAAAATTCGCGGAAGAGGGGGCTGAAAGATCGCTAGAGCCACAAGTTGGGACATTACGCACAGAGACACTGCCTCTCCCCCATAACTGATGGCCACCCCCACAATGCATGACCCACAATCCCCAACGAGGAGGGTCCCTGCGGAGGGGGGAGGAGGCTAACGATGGTACCAACATGAGTATGTACATAGCTAATAAAGGAAAACAAAAACTTTTAAAAAATTCAATAAGCCCAAAGTGCCCATCTCTCTCAGGAACAACTCTCATTATGGTCACACATTCGCGCTGGCTTCGGGGAGCCCATCCGCTAAGACCAGATGGATACAGAAAAGACTAGCCCCGCCCGGCGTGAGAATGACACGTAAACTCACACATTTGAACAAATTCTGGGCTTTCTGGGACACAGTGGGGAAAAAAGAAAGAAACACTCATCTCCACTTCTCTCAGGCTATCCCTTGTTATTGGAGCCAATTGGGCCAGGGCACCCAGGTTTGGGTGGCCACCTTTCCGACTGCCATATGCCATCAATAGCTAGTTCATCCAAGGACTGAGGGAAATGGCCGCTTGCTGGCTTTCTGGGGAGCCAGCCTCCTGGGCTAAAACAGCAGGTGCTTCCACTAAGTCCCCCACTTCCTGAGAGCTCAGGACTAGCTGTCCCTCCAGGCAGATTTACCTTCCTGGACTTTGCAGACGAGAGTTTCTGGAACCCAAGAGAGCAGGCTTTGCAGGGTAAATAAACAACCATGGGGCTTGCAAGGGCCGGAGGGGGCAGGAGACAATGGGACCAAGTCTCCCCCATTTCCTTCAGACGTCTCTTTCTAGAGCCCAGCCCAGGTAGATCGTCTGCTTTGGAACCTCTCCTGATCCTTCCCAAGGCTTTCACTCCTTCTTCCACACAGAGAGAACAGCCTGCCACAGAGACACACGCCATCGGGCCACCGAGTGCATGCCACACGGGAGGAAACCAGACTTAGGCTCAAAACCGCCGCTCATATACTTGTTGAGGCCCGATTCTACCAGCATCTCACGGCTGCTCCGAGAACGAGGTAGATCCTTCCGACGGCTCCACGACCAGCTGCCATTCAACCGGGCCTCCCAACCCAAAGTCCCATGAGCCCCAGACACAGCAACCTTTGACATCCCAAGACCAGGCTGCACACCAGGTACTCCCTATGCAGCCCAGCCCTGGCCGCTAGCCACAGAGCTCCATTCCCATGGCTCTCCTTCCAAGGCCCCTGCCCACAGTGGACGGTACCACACCACATGACAAATCTCCCTGTGGCCCCACCTTACACTACTGAGGCTGTCCTCCGGCACTATCGCCGCCCTCCCTCTCCCTTCCTAATCTGTACCCTTACACACTTGGGCCCAAAGGTGGCCATGTTAATTAGCTTCTAAGAATAGCGCACATCAATCCATGGATGAGACCCCCTGCAGAGCCTCACCACGGGACTGCTGTCCAGGAGTAACCCAGCCATTCACTCTGAAGGGCTTCTGACCTCCCCACAGGACTCTCACATGCCTCAATCACCCTCCAGGACCCCCACTGAGACCACCTCCTCTGCCCGGGTCTCTGTCCCATCAGTCACGTCTCGGCACGTAGACAGAGACATGGCCCCGCGACCTACCCCGGCTCCTGGACCAAGGCAGGCCAGAATCCCGGATGCAAGCCGTCCGTACACAGTGCCCAGGTCTCTTCTTCACCCATTACTGCCTAACCTCGGACGACCTTTCCACCATGACCTCCCAGAGGTCACTTCGCTGTTCCACCTGCATCCTTCTCATCTTCTATGATCCCCAATACCCAAGCACCCCCCAGGCCTGCTCCAGCCCTCCTCTCTCTCTTCATGACACCTCCATGTTCCCCTTTCCTCTTTGTTCCTAGCCTGGCTCTCTCCTCCAAAGACCACCTTTGGCCTTCACTGCACCCTGGCTCAAACAGCTCCCTGCCCTTTCTTTCTCCTCACCGTGGGTGGTTCTCGTCCTCTCTATCCTTCCCCTGCTACTTCTCAAGACTACTGCAGACACCTCACTCCCACTGGACCACCTCACACGCAATGGCCAAGTTGGCCATCCCGAGGCAAAGCTGCAAGGGCATCCTCCCCTTTGCTCAACGAGCTTCAACGGCTCCCTGCCATCCCCAAAAAAAGCGCCAGACCTTGGCTTCGGCCGGAATCCCTCACGGTACAGCGGACCCTCCGACTCATTCTCACCTCCCCCGAAACCACAGTGACCAAGGAATGAAGAAGGGTGGGGAACAACAGTAGCCAGGTGAATATGCTATTTAGTATGCTAATTTTTAAATTTTATTTTGAGAGAGAGAGGGAGAGAATGGGCACACCAAGGCCTCTAGCCACTGCAAACGAACTTCAGGCACATGTGGCACCCTGTGCATCTGGCTTATATGGGGTCTGGGGAGTCGAAGCTAGGTCATTAGGTTTCGCAGGCAAGGGCCCTAACCACTAAGCAATCTCTCCAGCCCCCTTCCTTTCTTTTTAAAAATATTTCAAAAATATTTTTATTGACATATTTACAAGCAGAGAGAAGAAATGAGAATATGGGGCATCAGGGCCTCCAGCTGCTGCAAATGAACTCCAGATGCACGTGCCACTGGGTGGATCTTGCTTTACGTGGGAACTGGGGCATCAAACCCAGGCTGTTAGGCTTTGCAAGCACCTTAACTGCTGAGCCATCTCTCCAGCCCAGGAAGTGTCTTTGAAAGAGACTATGGGACCCTGGCCTCTCTTTTCTCTGTCTCTGTTTCCTGGCTCAGGATGTGAGCTTCCCACTCTCTCCCTTGGAACATGAGTAAACAAGTGTGTAGGCATGAAATCTGATGCATGCTCCTGCCCATGGTGCGCCACCCTCGGCAGAGGCCCAGAGCCAGGCGGATGGCTTCATCTTAGAGTCGAACTTCCTAAAAGTGTGAGCGAGAATGAATCTCCCTTAACTACATACGTAAATAGACCAAGTCAGGTATTTTGTTATAGCAACAGGCAATTGACAAACATAAGCCCTTCATGTAAAACTTTAACAAATTTTGTTTTTTATTTTATGCCATTTTTATTTATTTATTTTTTATTTGAGAGGTAGAGGGAGAGATAAAGAGACAGACAGAAAGAGAATGGGCGTGCTATGGCCTTCAGCCACAGCAAACGAACCCCGGACGCATGCACCACCTTGTGCATCTGGCTTACGTGAGTCCTGGGGAACTGAACTTGGGTCCTCTGGCTTTGCAGGCAAGCGCTTTAACTGCTAAGCCATCTCTCTAGCCCTTCATCTAAAACGTCAGAACCCTCAGCTGGGAGTCCCTGAGTGCTCCATGGGGACCTGAAAGGAGCAACCCCCACAAAGCACAGTGGGTTGCACACGAGGCTCTGGCTGCCTTTGGTCCTTGAGCCTAAGTCATTCCAGCCTCATGGAGCTTGCGGCCCGGCCCTCACCCACGCAAGGCAGGAAAAGGCTAAAGAAAAACACCTTGAGGGGGCTGGAGAGATAGCTTAGTGGAAAAGGTGTTCACCTGCAAAGCCAAAGGATCCAGGTTCAATTCCCTAGCCAGGCATGGTAGTGCACACCTTTAATCCCAGCACTCGGGAGGCAGAAGTAGGGGGATCGCTGTGAATTCGAGGCCATCCTGAGACTACATAGTGAATTACAGATCAGCCTGGGCTAGAGTGAGACCCTACCTCAAAAAAAAAAAAAAAAAAAAGCAAACAACAAAAAACACCTTGAGGGCATGATGCACAATGTAACCCCAAAAGGACACGATGCACAACTGCGCTTGTCCTCAGTGTCAAGTTCACAGAAACCAGGAAGGGCACAGCGGCCATCATTCTGCTCCGGCAAGGGAGGACGGGGAGCTGCCGGCGAGCGGAGGGTTCAGTGTGGGAGGCTGAAATGATTCTCGAGATGTGGCGGCGAGAGCAGTGCAACGACGTAAATATACCTGTTTTGAACGGGGACGTCTGTCCGTGTCCGCAAACCTCTATCGTTGGTATTGGGAGGTGAGCTCTTTGGGAACTGATTAGGGCAGGACTAAGGCATTTATAAAGGGGGTTGCTGGAGAGATGACTGTGCCCTCCATCACATGAGGGCACAGCGCTTGTCTTTCGGGCAGTGGTTCTTTACCGGGACCCCAAGCGCGCCGGGACCCTGATCAGGAGCCTCCAGCCTCCAGAACCGGGAGAAGTTACGAGTTTGCTGTTCAGCTCACCCAGTCAGCAATACTGTGTGATGCTAGCTTGACTGAGAGAGAAGTAAATGCCACAGGGCTGCACATCTGGAAAGTGGCAAGAAGGGCTGCTTCTATGTCACACAAACTCAGTAATGCCCATGTTTTTGTTGCCAAAGACTTAAATATGAAAGTGCAAAAATAAATCTTTGGGGCTGGAGAGATGGCTTAGCGGTGAAGCACTTGCCTGTGAAGCCTAAGGACCCTGGTTCAAGGCTCAATTCCCCTGGACCCTCGTTAGCCAGATGCACAAGGGGGCGCACGTGTCTGGAATTCGTTTGCAGCGGCTGGAGGCCTTGGCGTGCCCATTCTCTCTGTCTCTCTGTCCCTCTTTCTCTCTCTCTGTCTGTTGCTCTTAAATAAATAAATAAATAATATAGTCCATTAAAAAATAAAATAAATCTTTGCAACCCAGAACTTTTTGCACAGGCTTTGATTCACGTAAGAAGAAACATGGTACTCAAGATAGTTCAAAGTGCTGCCAGGATTAACAGAAGGACCTTGACCTCTTTTAGAAATATTTTCTTTAGGGCTGGAGAGATGGCTTAGCGGTTAAGCGCTTGCCTGTGAAGCCTAAGGACCCCGGTTCGAGGCTCAGTCCCCCAGGTCCCACGTTAGCCAGATGCACAAGGGGGCGCATGCGTCTGGAGTTCGTTTGCAGAGGCTGGAAGCCCTGGAGCGCCCATTCTCTCTCTCTCCCTCTATCTGTCTTTCTGTCTGTCTCTGTCGCTCTCAAATAAATAAATAAAAAATGAACAATTTAGAAAAAAAAAGAAATATTTTCTTTATTTGTAAGTGGAGAGATACAGCCAGAGAAAGAGAGAGAGAGAGACTATGGGTGCACCGGGGCCTCTAGCCGCTGCAAAGGAACTCCAGACACATGCGCCACTTTGTGCACCTGGCTTATGTGGGTACTGGGGAATCGAACTCAGGTTGCTAGGCTTTGTAGGGAAGCACCTTATCTGCTGAGCCACCTCTCCAGTCCCGGACTTCGACCTTGAACGTGAGGTCTGCAGTTGAAGATGTGTGTCTGAGAGCGAAGGGGTGACATGTGTTTCGGCACTGGCAGACCCCGGAGGTTCCTAGTACTCCTGAATGTGGGCGCTTAGGTCTGAAGATGATCTGAACTCACTCATGACAAGAAGTGTGGGTGCCTCAGACTAGCGCTGCTCCCCGCCCTGACCAAAACAGCTTTCTTCCCCCTCCCCTTTCTTTTGTTTCCTGCAGTGAGTGGCAAAATCCTAACTAGTCAAAATGTGGAAAATAAGTTAACTGTAGACTCCCTATTTGGGACATCTGTATCCTCCCCTCCAAGGCTCAAGGAATGTCACGGGAGAGGGAACAGAAAGAATGTTAGGAGCTGGAGGTGAGGAGGGGTGCTGCGGGACTCTGCCATGTGGACGTGACGTGGCCACTGTACTTATGAACTCATCGGCAGCGGCCGTGGTGACGTGCACGTGACAGGGCCCAGTCAATGTTTGGTCATGGACAGGGGAGGGGCCGGGAGCCCCATCCCTCCCTGCGCAGCTCATGTTTGCTGGGGGAGAGGGAGTCGTTTTCAAAGGTATAACGACTGGTAAGTAGTGGGAAGAAGGGGTACAGCAGGAATGGGAAGGGGATAAGAGAGGCTAACAGGGACGCATGTGAGCAAAATGCATAAATAGGTACATAAAAATGTCAAAGAACAAATGAAAAATGATTTTAAAAAACAAGTGTGGACATCAGCAGCTGAGAACCCGGGAGATCATCTATGCTAACATGGAGCCTGAAGTGCATAAATCGCTTTAAGAAATTAGATGCCAAAGATCTCAGAGAGAGGACTCTGAAGTTGTCATGAATATGCTTTTAATTCAAGCAGAGATTAAAAGGTGCTCAGAAGAATCAGGGACCGATCACACAATTGGGTTAAGTGTACGTTCTTTTATTTTATTTTTTTCGTACTTTATTTATTTGACAGGGAAAAAGAGAGAGAAAGAGAACAGGAAGGCCAGGGACTTCAGCCACTGCAAAAGAACTCCAGATGCATGCACTACCTTATGCACCTGCCTTACATGGGCCTGGGGAATCGAACCTGGGTCCTTTGACTTTGCAGGCACATGTCTTACTGCTAAGCCATCCTCTAGCCCTATTTTTATTTTTTAATATTTATTTATTTATTTGCACACAGAGAGAAGGAGAATGGGCACGCCAGGGCCTCTAGCCACTGCAAACGAACTCCAGATGCATGTGCCACTTTGTTCATCTGGGTTATGTGGGTTCTGGAGAAATGGAACCTGTGAGCTGGAGAGATGGTTCAGCAGTTAAGGCACCTACCTCAAAGCCTAACATGCTAGGTTTAGTTCCCCAGTACCCATGTAAAGTCAGGTGCAAAAAGGCGCATGCATCTAGAGTTAGTAGTGGCTAGAGACTATGGTGCTCCAATTCTCTCTTAAGAAAAAGAAAAAAAAAAAAAAAGAAGGACTGGGAAAATGACTTAGCAATTAAGGCATTTGCCTGTGAAGACTAAGGACCCTGGTTTGATTCCCCAGGGCCCACATAAACCAGACACACAAGGGGACACATGTGTCTGGAGTTCCTTTGCAGTGGCTAGAGGCCCTGGCATGCCCATTCGGTCTTTTTCTCTATCTGCCTCTTTCTCTCTCTCTCTCAAATAAATAAATCAACTTAAAAAGTGATAACATTAAAATTAAAAAGAAGAAATGGAACCTGTGTCATTAGTCTTTGTAGGCAAGCACCTTAACCACTGAGCATCTGTTATCTTCCTAGCCAGGCTCCGTCCCTCTCCCCCTCCGAACACCTGTGCACACTGGCCAGGCTCCGTCCCTCTCCTCCTCCGAACACCTGTGCACACTGGCCAGGCTCCGACCCTCTCCCCACGGCCAGCAGTACAAGGAGCAGGACTCTGGAGCGCGGATGGGAGAGGCAGAAGGATAGGCAGAGTCTTCTGGGGGGCCCTCACTGTACAACTTGCAGGTGGGGCCTCAGGAAAGTGCCCAGAAGATGCTATCAGAAGTCAGGTAGGGGCTGCTGCAGGCGCTCAGTGACAAGACACTTGCTTAGCATACATGGGGCCCTATGTTTGATTCCCAGCACTGCAAAAAAAGAAAAAAGAAAAAAAAAAGGAAGAAAGGGGGAAAAAAGGAGAATGGGAGGATAGAGAGAAGAGGAGGGAAGGGAAGAATTACAAAAGAGAGTTGCGGGCTGGAGAGATGGCTCAGCTGTTAAGCGCTTGCCTGTGAAGCCTAAGGACCCCGGTTCAAGGCTCGGTTCCCCAGGTCCCACGTTAGCCAGATGCACAAGGGGGCGCACGCGTCTGGAGTTCGTTTGCAGTGGCTGGAGGCCCTGGCGCGCCCATTCTCTCTCTCTCCCTCTATCTGTCTTTCTCTCTATGTCTGTCGCTCTTAAATAAATAATTTTAAAAAAAGAGAGAGAGAGTTGCTCTCTAAGAAATCTTCAAAATAAGAACAGAGAATTGGCCAGGTGTGGCGCACTGGGAGGCCTTAGGAAGGAGGAGGATCGCTTGTGAGTTCAAGGCCACCCTGAGACTACACAGCGAATTCCGGATCTGGGCTAGAGTGAGACCATGCCTCAAAACAAACAGACAACAGCAACAACAAAATAGAGAAACGGTGTCCCTGATGGCAGATACTTTCAGGAACAGGCCTGAAATCGATTCCTACGGTCTCGCCGGGTTCACGTCACCGTCTTCCTACCAGGTTGACAAAGCCCTGCCGGGAGGGGCTTATCTAAGCCTGGCCTAGCAAGTGCTCAATCCGTGTTTGTCAAACAACCGCTCAAGGTCCCCTCCCCCAGGGAGCTGGCCTGTTTCTGCTCTCATGCGATTACCATCACTACGGCCCCTCCACCACCGAATGGCCTGACCCTCTCCCAGGCTCATGCGTTTGTCTCACTTACCCCTCAGACCCAATCGTGGACAGCTTATAATTATGATAATGATCTCGCCGGCAGCCACTTCACAAGAAACGGCTCCTTCCCACAAGTCACATTTACTACGCAACTGGGGGATCCCAGCAGCCTCCCCGTTCCTGGCACAGGAAGGTGCCTTTAGGAACTTGCTAGCTACTTTTTTCCTCTAGGTACTGAACACCCTTGGGGTCCACCATCGTTTTTGCAAGGTCATAGCAGTGAGTCAGAATGGAAGGCAGCTAACTGGCAGAGCTCAGAGGCTCTCTAAGGCTGAGCAGGGGAGGCCCAACAGCCGCCCAGACGGAAACAAACACAACCGGCCGGTCTCCAAAGCAAACAGGTTTCGTCCTGGCGGCACCTGTATCATTAGGCCCTGGAAAGTCCGCTGCCACTTATTAAGAGGGATGTAGTGGGGGTGGGTCAGCACAGGGAAGGGCCTGAGCAAAATTACAACCATAGAGATGGGGTCTCATTTCATCTTGGTCCTGCTTACGGTGCCCAATACACAAACCCACCCGGGCGGGCGCTGATGTTTCTTCACTGAACATCCAACACTACCTGAGGGGCTAGAGAGATGGCTCAACAGTTCAAGGTGGTTACTTGCAAAGTCTGATGGCCCAGGTTCTATGCCCCAGTGACCACATAAAGCCAGATGCACAAAGAGACACAGTAGTCTGGAGTTCACTGGCAGTGGCAAAAGGCCCAGTGCACCCATCCTCTCTCTCTCTCTTCTTGCAATAACTAAAAATATTTAAAAACAAAGGCTGAAGAGACGGCTTAGTGGTTAAGGTGCTTGCCTGGGAAGCCTAAGGACCTAGGTTCAATTCCCCAGTACCCATGTAAGCCAGATACACATGGTGACACATGCATCTGGAGTTCATTTGCAGTGGCTAGAGGCCCTGGCATGCCCATTCTCTATCGGCCACTTTCTCTCTCTCTCAAATAAATATTTCTTTAAAAAATTTAAAAACAGGGCTGGAGAGGTGGCTTGGCAGTTAAGGCGTTTGCCTGCAAAGCCAAAGGATCCTGGTTCAATTTTCCAGGACCCATTTAAGCCAGATGCACAAAGGGGCGCATGCATCTGGAGTTTGCAGTGGCTGTATGCCCTGGAATGCCCATTCTCTTCCTCCCTCTCTCTCTCCTCTCTCTACCCCCTTCTCTCTTTCAAATAAATAAATAAAATATATTTTAAAAAAATAAAAAATGTAAAAACAAAGCTGGACTTGGTGGCACACACCTTTAATCCCAGCACTTGGGAGGCAGAGGTAGGAGGATCGCCATGAGTTTGAGGCCAGCCTGATACTACATATGACACCCTACCTCAAAAAAAACAAAAAACAAAACAAAACAAAAAAAACCACTATTTGAGGACCCAGAGTGTGACATATCCTAGGCAATGTAACAGCAGGACACACGCTGTCTTTGTCTTAAGGAGCTCACTACCCTAAAGAAGGAAAAGAAGGAAGTCAGACAGACTCAGGATTGACAGGAAGCAAGGACTAACATTAAAGAAGGCACCTGGTGAGGGGCGATGCTTTGACATCATAAAGGTTTTGTTTTTGTTGGACAGCTTTAAAAGAAGAAGGCCCGTGGAGATCAGCCTTTCCCCTATCACAAGAAGAAGGGGAAGAGACGTCCCTGAAGACACTGAAAGGCGTGGAGCTATGCTCAATAAATACCTGAGTTATTGAACAGGGAGAGGTGGCTGCCTTGGTAACAAGAAAGTCAAGTATGAATCACGGTGAAGAGCAAAAGACATAAAAAGCAGCTGTATTAATAATAACCTTAGGATCAGGCAAGGCACCAGATATGAGAGGGACTAAGTGGACCAGCAATGACACCAGCATCAGCTCCCTCTCTGTGCAACAATACAGACTTCAAGTGAGAACCAGGGGGCTCGGCCGACCCCGTCCTCAGAGGCGTGAGAGCTTATGATAAGGTTACTATCGCTGCTTTCAAAATAAATTTTAAGGGTGGGGGTACAGATCAGTGGTAGGGCATTTGCCTAGCACGTATAAGGCTCTGGGATCACCCCGGCACTGTAAAAGTAATATATTTTTTTTTGTTTTTGGTTTTTCGAGGTCGGGTCTAATAAATTTTTTAAGCCAGGCGTGGTGGTATATACCTCTAATCCCAGCACTCGGGAGGCAGAAGTAGGAGGATCACCGTGAGTTCAAATCCACCCTGAGACAACACAGTGCATTCATTCCAGGTCAGATTGGGCTAGAGCGAGACCCTACCTGGGGTGGGGGTGGGGTGTAGGCGGGGTGTGGTGGCATATGCCTTTAAACCCAGCACTCAGGAAGCAAAGGTAGGAGGATCGCGCCAGGAGTTCGAGGCCACCCTGAGATGACACAGTGAATTCCAGGTCAGCCTGAGCTAGGGTGAGACCCTACCTTGAACCCCCCCCCCCCAGAAAAGTAATAATTTTTAAATTTAAAGAAAAAAATTAAGCTGACACAGAGCACCTATCAGTGGCCCCAGTGCCAGAGGGAGGAGGAGGAGGGTCACGAGACCTAGGACAGCTTAATCTGATCTACATAGCGAGACCCGAAACAGAGAAAGAGAGGAGAGGAGGAAGGGAGACAGGGAGAGAGATCAAGAGGAAAGAGTTTAGCAACGGCACAGTCCAAGCCTCTGACTTACAGGACAGAGGGATGTGGCTGCCCACAAGACCTTGGCTGGTGGCCTTCCTGATGCCTGGCTCAGTGTTGACTCGCCCCACCAGGCCGCTAAGAGTACACGACGCTTTCATTCAAATTCTTCCTCTGACAACACAAGAGGAAGCCAGCTCTAGCACCAGTTCTCTTTGCCAAGGTGGCTCTTTCCCCCTGCTGACCAATAAAGGTCTTCACTGGGCATGAAGGGTAATGGGCTAAACTTGCCCCCTGCCCACCCCTTGCCACGGCTGTCACCTATTTCACATGTTGAAACTCTGGCCCCTAGTTCCTCAGACTGTTACTTGTTGAAGTGGGTCACTAGGGTGGTCTTAATTCTATGTGATGGATGGATTGATTAGATTGATTTCAGGGCCTCTTGTAGCCCAGGCCAGCTTCTAATTCCTATGTAGTTGAGAATGACCCTGAACTTCTGATATTCCTGCCTCTACCTCCCGAGTACTGGAAGTACTGGTGTGTTCCACCATGCCCGGTTTCTGCAGCACTGGGGGTTGAAACAAGGGCATTGTGCATGCCAGGCAAGAGCTCTGCCAAGCGAGCTCCACACCCATCCCTGACAGATAGCTTTAAAGGAGGAAATCTGGGCCTAAGGAGATGGCTCCACACTTAAAGAGTTCTTGCTACTTAAGCAAGAGGCCCACTGGGACCGGAGACTGCCATGTGTGACTCCAAAAAACTCACATAAAAAGCTGGGCATGGGCTGGAGGGATGTCTTAGTGGTTAAGGTGTTTGCCTACAAAGCCAAAGGACCCCAGGTTTGATTCCTCAGGACCCTCGTTAGCCAGATGCACAAGGTAGCGCATGGGTCCAGAGTTTGTTTGCAGTGGCTGGAAGCCCTGGCGCACCCATTCTCCCCCCACCATCTCTCTCCCTCTCCCTCTTTCTCTGTCAAATAAATAAATAAATAAAAGCTGGGCATGGCCTTGCACATCGGTAACTCCGGTCCGTAGAGGGGAAGGGGGAGGGTGGACACAGACGGACGGCAGCCCTGGGGTTGGGGGAGACCCAGTGATGAGGACACCCAATTCTCCCCTGGCTTCACGTGGAGTGTGCGTACCTACGTGCGCGTGCACTCGCTGACTCGTGCCCTCTCTCTCTCTCTCTCTCTCTCTCTCTCTCTCACACACACACACACACACACACACGCAAAACATCACGTACACACAAAGAACGGGAGCTCTGGACACAGGGCTGATGGGAAAGAACGACCCGGTGGAGCGGCAGGGAGAAGGTGACATGTGCAAACAAGGGACAGGCCTCAGAAGAAACCAGCTCCTTCCACCCCCTTGACCATGACAGCCTCCCGAAGTGTGAGGGCGGAAAATGCATTTCTGTTGTGTTCTTTATCCAGTCAGTGGTATTTTGTTACAAGTGGTGTTGGCAGGCTAATACAGCAGACCACTTAAAAAGACTGGATGTCAAAGCCAAGGTGATGGCCCCACCACGGCCAGCAGGTGTCTTCCTGAAGGGAACACACCTGTCACGAAGCCGAGACGGAGAGTTAGGAGTGACGGTGCTGCCCCAGGGAATTTCAAAGCCACACCTGAGTGAAGTACGCCAGACACGGGGATAAACAATATAACATTCCACGTACATGAGCCAGCTACGTGAAGCAAATTCATGGAGTCAGCCATGGAATGGTGGCTGCCGGGGAGTGGAGGTAAAGGGCATAAGGAGTCATTATTTAACAGAGCTTCAGTTTAGAGAAGTGAAACGGCGGGGGGGGGGGGGGGGTGGTTGCAGTGAGATGGCTCAGCGGGTCCTGCACAAGCATGAGACCTGAGGGGGCCCCAGAACACCAGAGTTCAATTCCCCAACACCTGTGTCAACAACTGGGCACGGCCACGCCCATCCGTAAGCCCAGTCCTGGGGGAGCAGAGAGCAGGGACTTACTGGGGCTCATGAAAACAGCCAGCTCTGGAACCGAGACTCACGGATAAAGGAGACATGTGATCAGACATGGAACGGGGACACCTGGCATCATCCTCTGGTCCTTGTATGCATGCCCACAAGACACACACTTCTATACACGCACACACACACACACACACACACACACACATGTGTATACCACACACACACCATACCACACAGATGTTTCATCTTTTTTGATGAAACAAGTCTCGAGATAGGACTGAGTGTAAGTGGCAGAGCGCTGTGTAGCACGAGAAATGCCCTCGGCCAATTCCCAGAACGAATTTTTTTAAAAAGGCGGGGGGGGGGGGTGCTGAAGAGATGGCTTAGCTGTTAAGGCATCTGCCTGCAAAGCCAAAGGACCCAGGTTCAACTCTCCAGGACCCACATAAGCCAGATGCACAAGGTGGCACATGTGTCTGGAGCTCATTTACAGTGGCTGGAGGCCCTGGCGCACTTAGTGTCTCTCTCTCTCCCTCAAATAAATCAATAAAAAATATTTTTTAAAAAAGATAGTTGTAGAGTTAAGAGGTAGTGGTGGCTCGCACTAAATGACATACTTAATGTCAAAGCACTGAGTACTTACAAATGATGAAAACATGGGCTGGGAAGACAGCTCAGTGGGTAAAGTGCTTGTCCCTTAAGCCTGAGAGCCTGGGTTCAGATCCCCAGTGACCCCCGGGAGTGGCGGTGCCCACATGCAATGCCAGCGCTGGGCAAACAGAGACAGGAGGATCCCTTCAGTCTGCTGGCTGAACTGGTGAGCTCTGGGTTCTTCGGACTCCCGACCAATGAAGAGAGAGACATGGCTCCAAAAGCCCAAACCAGCAAATTAGGCAAAAGGGAATCACAGGACAGCCAAGTTTCCTGGACCCACTCAAATGAGCAACCGTCTTAGGGCCCTTCTTTAATGAGATGTACCAGAATGCTCTGTGCTGTTCACAAAACACTCCAGCCTTCTGGAGCCAGAGAGTGCTTACAAAAATGTGATGGTAGAGTGTTTGCGGCTCACTGAATTTCCTCACCCCACCTCAGCTCGGGGGAGGTGCCTGCACTGAGGCCGGAAGCAGCCACAGGCCCCTATGAATGAGCCAAGGAGAGGCCAGTGTGAACTCTGAAGGCTCCATGGTTACCCACTCGCACCACTGGCCAGTTCAGCGGACCACCAAGGGAGCGCAATCACTCCGGTGGGAATCCAAGGGTCAAATGAAGATGCTTAAGAAAAGGTGAAGACAGGATTGGAAATTCAGATGAGAGCTGCAGAGAGAACAAAGGTCCAGAAGGTCAGGCTTGAGATGCAGCTCAGCAGTAGAGCTTAAGCTCTGTAGGTGAAGGCCCTGGGTTGGATCCCCAAGGGGAAAAAAATTTTTTTTTTTTGAGGTAGGGTCTCACTCTAGCCCAGGCTGACCTGCAATTCACTATGTAATCTCAGGGTGGCCTTGAACTCACCACGATCCTCCTACCTCTGCCTCCTGAGTGCTGGGAGTAAAGGTGTGCGCCACCACGGCCAGCTCCAGGAAACAAACAAACAAAAAAAATTAAATTAAATACGAAGGGCACACTTTCAAGAGGTTATGGGATTAGAGGGCTGCAGGTTTAGATCACATATTCCCCAGACTTAAAGGAAGCCTGGGAAGATCTGGCCATGTCCCTCCTAGTCCTCTGAACGTAGAGGACACAGACGAAGCAGAAAAGACAGGAACTGTCCACAGGACACTTGGAAGGCTTTGAAACAGGAGACTTAGAAATGTGTCACTAACTCCTGTCTGCAGTAGTATGGGAGCCAAGCGTGGCAGAGTGCACTTGGGAGGCTGAGGCAGGGGGATTGCTTGAGTCCAAGAGTTCAGGGTCAGCCTGAACAACATGGTAAGACAGAGAGAGAGAGAGAGAAGAAAGAGGGAGGAGAGAGGGAAGAGAGGGAGGAGGGGAAACTTCTGAGCTGCTACGTGGCAAGGACCACTCTCCTTCTCTGTGGCCTGCGCAGGACTGAGGGAAAGTTCCGCATAGGGCTGGGCCCGTGGATATCTGTGATCAACCTCTCAGGTGGGCCCTGGGTGCACCTGGGTGGGCGGGAAGGACCCCGGGACCAAACCGGTCACGATTTTCAGGTGTAAGTACTAGGTGCCAAAAAGACTGGAGTTCTGTATTCACAAGGGGTCCAGGACCCCAGCTTTGCTACTTCCTGGCTGCATCCTACTCAGTAAATCAGTAAACAGAAGAGCTCACGAGGCACCATGCATGAAGCACTTTGTCATCATGCCCAGCACAGAGCACCCTGTGAAGGTTTCAGCCCCTTCCCTTAAAGACCAGCAGGCTTCAACTCAGAAATGTGGGTGCCGCTGGGCATGATGGCACAGGCTTTTACTCCCAGCACTCGGGAGGCCGAGGTAGGAGGATCACCTTGAGTTTGAGACCAGCCTGAGACTGCAGAGTGAATTCCAGGTCAGCTTGGCCTAGAGTGAGACACTACCTCGAAAAACCAAAATAAATAAAAACAAAAATAAAGAAATAGGAGTGCCACTTATCCAATGGAATTCTGAAGTTACAAGAACCAGGCCACCATGTCTGTCACAACAGAGCATTAGGATGACATTTCCCTGCCCCATCACTGTAATTTTCCTCGTTGTTCCTTGGAGGCCGGCAGGCCCCACAGCCATCTAAAGAACATCAGTAAACAGTCCCAACAGAGACAGATGGCTAAGCCTGCGCAGCAACACTCTTTCCCCTCCAGCCACACAAGATACGTGGTAGTGGAGACTGCTGAACACAGAGCTTAAACACTCCCTGGGCTGGGCTGGGCTGGGCTGGGCTGGAGAGATGGCTCCGTGGTAAAAGGTGCTTGCTTGAGGGCTGGAGAGACGGCTTAGCAGCTAAGGTGCATGCCTGCAAAGCCAAAGGACCCAAGTTCAATTCCCCAGGACCCACGTTAGCCAGATGCACAAGAGGGTGCATGCGCCTGGACTTTGTTTGCAGTGGTTGGAGGTCCTGACTCTCTCTCTCTCTCTCTCTCTCTCTCTCCCCCTCTTTCTTTCTTTGTCAAATAGTTTTAGAATTTTCTCTGGGCTAAAGCAACTAGGAGTTTCAAAGCCCCACCCCCCAGCCTCCCCCCAAAAGATCCAAAATATTCAATGCTAAGAGGAAACTGTACTGTGAGTGACAATGATGTCTGCGCATCAGTCCCTGGACTATCACCAAGGGGAGGGATGTTGGTAATGGAGGAGCTGGAAGTGGAGGTCGGTACACAGGAAATCTTCGAACTTCCATTCAACTTTGCTATGAATCTAACAGTGTCCTGAGAGCTGGGCGTGGTGGTGCACACCTTTAATCCCAGCACTCAGGAAGCAGAGGTAGCAGTATCAGCATAAGTTCGAGGCCACCCTGAGACTACATTGTGAATTCCAGGTCAGCCTGGGCTAGAGCAAGACCCTACCTCAAAAAAAACCAAAATAAACAAATAAATAATAAAAGTGTCCTGAGGGGCTGGAGAGACAGCTTAGGGGTTAAGGCACTTGCCTGCAAAGCCTAAGGACCAGGGTTCAATTCCCTGGAACCCATGTAAAGCCAGATGCTCAGGGTGGTGCATACATCTGGAGTTTGTTTGCAATGGCTAGAGGCCCTGGTGCACCCATTCTCAATCTCTCCCTCTTTCATTCTCATAAATAAATAAAAATATTTAAAAGTGCCCTGAAAATGTGTACACACACACCCTCATGAAAAGTACTAAGAGAAACAATGTATTGCTCCTCTGAGTGCTATTTATTTATTTATGATCCTAGAGATTGAACCCCGAGCCTCACACACGTTTGGCAAGCACTCTACAACTGAGCCATATCCCCAGCCTCTATAGCCTTTTTTATTATTTTTTGTTAATTATTTTTATTTATTTATTTGAGAGTGACCGACAGAGAAAGAGGCAGGTAGAGAGAGAGAGAGAGAATGGGCGCACCAGGGCCTCCAGCCACTACAAAGGAACTGCAGACTCGTGTGCAACATGGTACATGGGTACTAGGGAATTGAACCCGGGTCCTTAGGCTTCGCAGGCAAATGGCCTTACCTGCTGAGCCATCTCTCCAGCCCAGCATTAGGTTTTCATGTGGACAGCAACATGGCCACCCCCACAGGAGGTGTAGGAAAGGCTAAGCTCAACTTTCTGGAAACTCATAGTTCCCTACTAGCAAAGGAGAGCCTCAGCCGTCAGGTTTCCACAAAAGCCTTTCATGTTGTGTGTCAGCAACGTTCCCCCCAGCACTGTGGCACTGAGGGCCACTCAAGCTGGTTCGCCTGGCAGACAGCTGGCTGGACCAGGCCAGCGCTCAGTAATCACGGGGCAATCTGTCCTCCAGAGCCGGCAAAGCAGGCTTCTGACTCCTCTAGCTTCTCCTCCATCCGTCCGCAAGAGACAGGAGTGCAGCTGAGCCAGGATGCTGACAGGTCCCCAGCCAAGCCAGCTGCAAACGGAGAGAGAGCAGCAACCTACGCAGGATGGAGTGCGGGGCGCATGCAGAAAGGTGGCTCCGTGGAGCCAAAAATAGCCTCACTTGCTTTCAAGAGGATTCAGACAAACTAGTTCAAACATGCGACCCCATCCACAGAAAGGGCATAAAAATCAATGAAGCTGAAAACCCCATCAAGCCCAACGGAGACAAGGACTCCAAGAGATTCCCCCCACAGCCCCGCCCCTTACTCCACAGCAATACTGGGCCAGTGATCGCATAACCTAGTCCCGGCCCACCAAATGCCCAGTGGCCTCTGCACGCAGCGCAGGAGTGACCGTGTGAGTCCGCAGGGTTAGTCTGGGGTCCTCTGCAGACTGGGAGGGACTCACAGATTGGGAGCCCAATATTAAGTACCCAGAGGGGCTCATCCTTGGGAAAACGAAGAGGAGGTAAGAAAACGCCGGGAAGATCAGAACTTAGGGTGAGGCCTGGACATGCAGTTTCAGCGGGACCTCACTTTCCCAGCATGCACAGGGCCCCTGGTTCGAGCCCCAGCACGGGGAAACATAAAACCGGTAGGTGGGTTTGGATGCATATGGGTGAGCAGTGATGGGTGAAGCCTCCCATCAAAGCCACTCCGATCAAAATAGCTATGACGGCTCTGCTGTCACCACCGATGGAATCCTCATCCCATGAATGCTCGGCGGCCCACTGAATCACAGCTGCCCGTCCCTGGGCTTCCAGTTCCTTCCCTTCATCGCCTGCTCGGACTTGCTAACAAGGAAATGAACCTGACACCGCCAAGGCCTTGAAGGAACCGGTACATCCTGGGTTCCTCTAAGGTGTCATGAAACCACTCCAGGGCCAAACTAGTAAGGTGGCAAGGAACGTCCAAGCCCAGACCAGTCCCCCACTGAAGAGATCTGACCTCGCTGGGAGAGGTGACTGCGTCGCATCCACACAGGCAAGGGCTTCCACTCACAAGTTGTACTCCGTCCCATTGCAAACAAGACAATCATTCTTTAGGAGGAAAGGGGCGAGGTTACTTCAGAAGCAGGACCCAAGAGAGAGACGCAAGTGCCCCTTTCTCCGATTGCCAACTACCCCCTTTTGGTTTTTGCGATCCTGTAGGAGACTCTCCTGCACAGGGCGCAATTGAGTCCACCCAGGTACCTACCTGCATCACCAGAAAACGTGCCCTCCCCTTCGCTGGGCCAGATCTGCCCGGTCTTCCGGACGCCCACGATGGTGGCCTCGGACACCACCACCTGGCACTGCCGCTGCTGCTTCTGACGCTGAGGCGTTGGGGGGCTGCTGCTGTCAAAGGACTGCTGCGAATTCTGGGAGGGGGAGCGGCTCTTGTCCCGGAACAGGCGGTAGGTCGTGGGGCTGGGGGACACGCGGCTGGACTGGCCAGAGGAGAAGTCCTCCTCGCTCGAGGTGAGGTTCTCATTGGAGCTGCAGTCGGGGGTGTAGCCCCCTCCGCTGTCCTCAAAGCTCCGAGGGGAATAGGACCTGCGGGGCCAGGTGAGGCGCTTCTCCTGTTCCGAGGTGCTCTGGCTGCGCAGGAGTGGGCCCTTGCCCTCCCCTTCCACCATCATACCCCCGACGTAGATGCTCTGGTAAGGCTGGTACTCCAGGGGCGGCCAGGGGGGCCTGTTGCCACCGTTGGCATCGATCAGGTTATCCTTCAGGAAACGGGGGTTCAGTTCCGCATCCTCGTAGTCCCCATCCAGGCCGCAGCTGCTCTCGGACGAGCGCCCACGGTAATGGGGCCTGGGGGTCTCCCCAAGGCCCTGCCCGGAACTTTGCTGGCACTTCTTGCGCTCCATTTGCATGGCCTGGCTGCCCAAGGAGCTGATCCTGTCCGACACCTCTTTGTCGTTGACCTTCACCAAGCCACGCTCGTGGTGGAACTCGACGTTCACGTAGAAGGGCTTCTCGGCGGCAGCATCGGCCGATCCCGGCTGGGCAGGTCCCTTGCGGATCCTCTCGAAGTTGGACCTGAGAGCCGCCACGCTGGTGGGAGGTCCTCCCCGTTCGTCCCGATCCACCGGCGTGGAGGCGGCCGTGGGTCTGCGAGAGGTGACCTGCCGGGCCTTACCTGGGGACCCTTCTCCATCCGGCCGGGCTTCGGGCTCCTCGGTGGCAGGCGACGTCTCGGCTCCGTCGGGGGGCGCAGGGGGCGGGCGCGGGGTGGCGGCGGCGGCGGGGGCGCGGGGTTCGGCGTCGCCGTCCGGGGAGTGCGCGGTGCGCCGGAAACCCCAGCGCTGGCGGTCGTAGCTCTTCTTCTCTTTGGCCAGCAGCGTCTGCAGGTAGATCATGCGGAAACGTTCCTGGTTCACCTCCAGCTCCAGGCGCCGGATGGAGGCCTTGCAGCGCTCCAGCTCCTGCTGGACGTCACTCACCGAGCGCAGCTCCATGCGCGGAGGCTCCGAGTCCGGGAACTGAGCTTTCCACGCCTCGGCGAAGCCCACGGGGTCCACCATGGCGAGCGCGCGCGCGCGCGCGCGCGGGGGCAGAGCGAGGGGCGGGGGGTGGGGAGGGTCACCTGCGGGCGCGAGCGCGCGTGGGGACAGAAGGACGCGCAGAGAGAACAGAGTGGATTCGTCTCAACGGGGACGCCTGGGAGCCCTCGCCAGGCCGGGCCCCGGGTGCCCGGAGGTCCCCATTAGCCCCGGTGCGGAGGAGGCGGAGACGGCGGCGGTGGTCACGGTGGTGGTGGTGGTCACGGTGGTGGGGAAACAATGCTCGTCTCCTTGTCTTCCTCGCCGACCCCCGGGCCGCAGGTGAGGCGGAGGGGGCGGGGAGGGATCCGAGCGGCGGGGTGCGGGGCTGCGCGCGCCGCTATTGTGTGCGGGGCTCCGGCGAGATGCTCCGGTGCAGCCTGGCCGCGCGCGCCCCCTCTCTCCCTCCCTCTCTCTCTCTCTCTCTCTCTCTCTCGATCGCTCGCTCCACGGCCTTGCTCGCTCGCGGCTCCTCCCGCCGCAGCCACCGACGCCGCCGCCTCCCCCGCGGGCGCAGCGCTGCGCTCCAGTCCAGCCCGGCCCGGCCCGCCCCGCCTCTGCCGCCCGCCGCCCGCCCCGGCCCGCACCCCGCGCCGCAGGAAGGGGAGGTGCCCGAGGGCGGCGGCCAAGGCGGCGCGGCGTGGAGGAGGGACCGGGCGAGGGGCTGGGAGGGAGGAGCGGGAGCGGGGGACGGCGGGCGGGGGGGGGGGGCGGGGGAGTGCTGCTGGGCGTGTCTCTTAAAGAGACCGCGTCCGGGCTGGAGAGATTGGGTTTAGCGGTTAAGGCGCATGCCTGAGAAGCCTAAGGACCCAGGTTCGATTCTCCAGGTCCCACGGAAGCCAGAGGCACATTGGTGGCGCATGCGTCTGGAGTTCGTTTGCAGTGGCTAGAGGCCCTGGTGTGCCCATTCTCACACACTCTCTCTCTTTTTTCTCTCTGTCTCTCTGCCTCTCTCAAATAAATAAATACATATCTTTTTTTTAAAAGAGAGAGGGAGAGACCTCGCCCCCTCGAAACTAACCAACTCCCCCCCACGACTCCCAAAGAGCCGTCATCATCACTCCTCGGTCCCCCTACGTGCTGGAGGAAACTGAGGTTCAATCTCACTAGCCCACTCTCAGCCCAAGGGCACCTCATCAAAGGGCTTGGGGAATGCCCCCTTCTCTCTCGGACTAGGGGGAGGCTGGCACTGGAAGGGGGTTCGGGTGTCTCCCCCCACCCCCCAGACACACACACACACACACGCGCGCGCGCGCGCGCGCGCGCGCCTCTGAGATGAATGCACTTAGGAAACGCCCAGCAGGGTTCAGTCCACTGGGCAGGTCACCTAATGATACAGCCAAGGTCAGCCCCTGTGCCAGCAAGGTGCCGTGGTGTAAACCCCGGGTGGGTAGATTAAACTTAACGATGGCAACAGAGAGTTGGCACCAGGATGCCTTAGACATGGATGGTAGCGACTGCCACAGGTCGCTCAACTCCACATCCCCGTTCCCTAACCCTGCCCTTTGGTTTTGTCCCTAGACATCTCACCCCCAGAGGCCACTTGTAGTGGCTCCTGGGTCTGTTTGGTACTGGATAGTGTCCGTATCTCTTCCAATCCCCCTTCCTCGGCCCTCCTCTCTCCTCTCCCTCTTCTCTTTCTTCTTCTCCTCCCATCCTACCTCTCTCCTCACCAAGCATCCACTTTGGCCACAGGGTGAAGTGAAAGACCCTCGGCATCGCTGATGGTTCCCCGGGGAAGCCTAGAGCTCTGAGACAGAGGACCCTGACTGTGGCCTCTCTAAGGTGTCTCATGAGCAGAGACAAAAATACCCAAGCTAGCCTCCTGCATCTGGCAACTGAAGAACTGGGCAGGGTCGGGCGCGGGGTGGCAGACGCAGAACACCTGTCTCAAACACACACACACACTTATTTGCGTGAATATGAGCTGTTATCATACTTTTTCTAGGCGAACAGCACTGGGACCAGCAGCTGGATGGGCAGGTACCCCTCGCTCAGAACTTTGTAACTTGGGTCATTCCCTTCCCCTCCCTGGATCTAACTTTAGCCCTCATCTGGAATATGTTATAAACGCCTTGTGCAAAGTATCGCAGCGGGGCGACCCAAATAAGTGGGGATACATGGCATGTGGGGTTCATTCTCTGTTAATACTGGAGACTCCTAGGCCGCCAGCCTCACAGAACTCCACGGGCGCTGCACGGCTCACTGCCGCCCTCTGCAGGCCTCTCTAATCACAACTAGAGCCCCCGCGCTGGCAATAGTAAAGAAGCCCAGGTTGCACGAGAAGAAACCCAAGATTTGGCCTTAACTTTTGGGGTCAGTGCCACAGACAGGGGCAGAAATTCCAGAAATGGACCCGGCATGGTGTCGCATGCCTTTAATCCCAGCACTCGGGTTGCAGAGGTAGGAGGATCGCCATGAGTTCGAGGCCACCCTGAGACTACCTAGTGAATTCCGGGTCAGCCTGGGCTAGAGTGAGACCCTACCTGGAAAAAAATATACATAGGGTGGAGAAATTCCAGAAATGCAGTAATGTACAGTGTTCTTTTCCTCAGTAGCATCTCCTTTGAAATGGATTTAATAGGGCTGGAGAAATGGCTCAACAGTTAAAGGTGCTTGCTTGTAAAGCCTGCTGGCCAGGGACTCAATTTCCCAATATCCATGAAAACCCAGATGCACAAAGTGGAGCATGCATCTGGAGTTCACTTGCAAAGGCAAGAGGCCCTGCTACGCCCATTCATCTTCTTTCCCTCTCTGCTTGCAGATAAATAAAAATATTTGAAACCCTCAAGGATTTTATGAAACAAAATTTAAAATAAGGCCAGGTGTGGTGGCACGTGCCTTTAATCTCAGCACTCGGGAGGCAGAGAGAGGAGGATCACCACAAGTTCGAGGCCACCCTGAGACTACATAGTGAATCCCAGGTCAGCCTGGGCTACAGTGAAACCCTACCTTGAAAAGCAAAAAAAAAAAAAAAAAATATATATATATATATATATATATATACACACACACATATACATACATACATATATATATATATATATATATAAAATAATTAAATGGGTCTAATAAATTCTAACCTGGGGCTGAAGCTCTGTGGTAGCATGTTCAGTGTGATGAGGCCTTAGGTTAATCCGCAGCATGGAAAACATTTTTTTTTTAAATCCCGACTTCACAGGGTCATGATCAACACTAGCTGCCTTCTCTAAACGATCTGTTCAGTCACTTGGCAAGTGAGTCAGGAAAGATGAAAATCTAGGTGTGTGGAACCCCATTCCCTCAGCATCAGCAAAAAGAAATCCCAAAAGACAAAATTATTTCTTCCTTTAGGACTGTTTTCAGGGAGAACTGTGGGCTCCCTAAGCTTATGTGGTCATTGGCTGGAGCAGAAAGCGGCACTTTGGTGGGGAAAGGAGGCTTCATCCATCAACATAATCTCTCTCTCTGGTTCACAGTCCTGACCCCAAATCAACTCTACCTTAAATCTTTATTTTTAATATTTTATTTTTATTTATTTGACAGAGAAAGTGGGGAGGATCGAGAGAGAGAGAGACTGGGCACGCCAGGGCCTCTAGCCACTGCAGAGGTGCCCCAAATGCATGTGCCCCCCTTGTGCATCTGACTTACATGGGTTCTGGAGAGTCAAACCGGGATCCTTTGGCTCTGCAGGCAAACGCCTTAACCACTAAGCCATCTCTCCAGCCCTCTTGCTCCTTCCCTATCTAGTCTCCACCTCCAACTCCTGGAGGCTGGAGGAGGGTATCCATTAAATGGCATGTGAGCATGTGACCCCTCCTCTGTCATCCATCATCTGTCAGCCCCGGGGACCCGGGGGCAAGATCACCGATACAGCTGTCCTGTAGTCGTGCTTGCTCGTGCCGCGCTGGACAAGTACTGTGCTTGACTTGATCCCATCAGACATCAAGGAAGAGACGTGCCTCTTGCGTGGGTCTGTGAGGGTGTTTCTTTCCGGGAAGGATTACCCAAGGGAGGAAGTCCTTCCTCGCGGAGGGGAGCCCTTTCACAGAGGACTGTGTACAGGTAGCTCCCAGGAGCATGCAGCGCCACCCGCCCGCCGTGCTTCCTACCCCCATGCCGTTAACCTCGGACCCTGGGACACCAGCCTCGTCGGCCTTCCAACGTGCCCTGAAGACCGACGGCTTCTCCAGGAATCTTCCAGACCTTCAGTGCTGGGTGAGGACTGCAGTCACACGGACTGAGCGGCTGCCAGGTTCTCTGACTCTCTCTCTCTCCATCCCGCCCAGCCTGTGTCCTGTAAGCCAGTCTAATAAGTCCCCTTTACAATACACATTCATTCTAGCAGTTCTGCTCCCCTATCGAATCCTAACATACCAAGTGAGAGTGAACCACTGGCCCAGATTCCCAATGAGCAGGGGTGAGCCCTTCCCGAGAGTTCTTATTTGATTATTTAAAAAAAAAAAAAAAAACTTTATTTTTATTTAAGAGAGAGAGGGATAGAGAGAATGAGCATACCAGGGCCTCCAGCCACTGCAAACGATCTCCAGACACATGTGCCCCCTTGTGCATCTGGCTTATGTGGCTCCTGAAGGGTTGAACTAAGGTCCTTTGGTTTTGGTTTTGCAGGCAAACGCCTTACCACTAAGCCATCTCTCTAGCCCCTTGATTGTTTTTTGTTGTTGTTATTGTTGTTGTTGTTCTTGTTTGGTTTTTGAGGTAGGGTCTCTAGCTCAGGCTGACCTGAAATTCATTACGTAGTCTCACGGTGGCCTTGAACTCACGGCGATCCTCCAACCTCTGCCTCCCAGGTGCTGGGTTTAAAGGGGTGTGCCATCACGCCCGGCTTGTTTGTTTTTCAAGGTAGGGTCTCACCCTAGCCCATGCTGACCTAGAATTCGCTATGTAGTCTCGGACTGTCCTCAAACTCACTACCTGTGCCTCCCAAGCACTGGGATTAAAGGCACGCGCTGCCATGGCTGGCTCCTCCCGGACTTCTGAACAGCACCTCCACCCACCGACTGCAAAATCAATCATTGACAAGGCTTGCGAGGCCCATGCCATCCCGGTGGGATCTACCTGCAGCCTTTACCGGGTGAGGAAGGGTAGAGATGAGCTTGTCCTTGAAGGTGTGGCCACTAAGGTGGCCCAGGTTGCTGCATGAGTACAGGTCCCCAGCCCCGACAGGCCAGGGGTGCCCCTACCTGTGTGAGAAGAGCAAGAGCCCTTGGCCTGCCTTCCCCGCCAGACTCTCTACTCCGTTGTGTGCCCCAAAAGGCTGGGCGGAGGCAGGCTGAGTGCAAAGCCCCGGGTAGGTGAAGCCACCGAAGCAGGAGCTCAGACAGGTGGCTGGTGGCTCTGAATTCCAGGGGTGCAGTGGACTATGGGTGGGGGTGGGGGAAGGACCCGCAGAGCCTGCGTGGAGGGACCAGCAAGGCCACACTTCCCATCTGCCTCCGAGCTTCTCTCCAAGGAAGGTCTGACATATGGGAGGTGACACGAGCAGGCTGTAGCAGATGGCAGAGGAGCCCCACCAGCTGCTGGGAGGGGCCTGTCTCAGGGTAGTGTTTGAAGCAGGCCCAGGGTTCAGCCACGCTCACTTCGTGCCCAGGAAAGGCGGGGCGCCGCGCGAGCGTGTGTTCCTTCTGCGAGCCCCCATCCCCCACGCCTGCTCTCCTCCCTGCCTTGGGCCTCCTGTGTCCCCGCGTCCCGTGGTCTACCACGGGTCAACCATTCTTGTCTATCTGCAAGCGTCTCTGGGGGACTGGCGCTGTGAAAGCTGGACAGAGCGCCCTCTAAGTCTCTGCCCACACGCGAGTGTGGGGTCCCATCCTCCCCAAGAATTTTGTGGAGTCTTCTTTTTTTCTTTTTCGAGGTAGGGTCTCACTCAGGCTCAGGCTGACCTAGAATTTACTAGATAGTCTCAAGCTGGCCTTGAACTCACGATGATCCTCCTACCTCTGCCTCCCCAGTGCTGGGATCAAAGGCATGTTACCACCATGCCTGGCTTGAGTCTGGGGATTTCAACTGGAAGAATTCAGGGGACCAGGCTAGGAAGGGGGATATGGGAACTCTTGTTTTTTTACATATTAGCAGGTATTTACTTAGTTAGTTAGTAAGTTATTTGAGAGAGAAAGAGACAGATAAAGAGATAGAGAATGGGTGCACCAGGGCCTCTAGCCACTGAAAACGAACTCTAGACACATGTGCCACCTTCTGCATCTGGTTTTACGTGGGTACTGGGGAGTCAAACCTGGGTCCTAAGGCTTTGCGGGCAAATGCCTTAACTGCTGAGCTATCTCTCCAGCCCAGCAGTTCTATTTATTTATTTAATTATTATTATTCCTGAGGTAGGGGCTCACTCTAGCCCAGGCTGACTTAAACTCACGCACTCTGTAGCTCCCAGCTGGCCTCAAACTCTCAAATCCATGCCAAATTTACCTGAGCCTCCCCAGTGCTGGGATTAAAGGTGTGTGTCACTGTGCCTGGCTGTAGGAACTCCTGAATCAGAATGAGTGACGGCGAGGTTACCTACATGGCTCAGTGGATGAAGCACTTACGTGTGACTACCTGAGCTTGGATCCCCAGAACCGCTGAAAAAAGCCTGATATTTTAGGGGGCTTCCCCTCTGTAATCCTAGCATGCCTAAGGCCAAATGGGAGGCAAAGACTGGAGAATCCACCTACTGACAAGCCACCGGCTTTTTTTTTATTATTTATTTGACAGCAACAGACACAGAGAGAAAGACAGATAGAGGGAGAGAGAAAGAATGGGCACGCCAGGGCTTCCAGCCTCTGCAAACGAACTCCACATACATGCGCCCCCTTGTGCATCTGGCTAACGTGGGACCTGGGGAACTGAGCCTCGAACCGGAGTCCTTAGGCTTCACAGGCAAGTGCTTAACCGCTAAGCCATCTCTCCAGCCCGCCACCGGCCTTTTGAACTGTCATGAACAGGGCCCTACATCAAACGAGGTGGAAAGCACGGATCCATACCTGGAAGTCATAGCACACCTACACACGCACACACACACACACACACACACACACACACACACACACACGGTTTATGCCTGTAATCCCATTCCCAGAAATTGGGAGGCAGTGGTAGAAGGTACTCAGGTTAAACTGGCCTGAGCCGCATAATGAGACTTTATCTGAAACAAGAGATGGGGGCGGGGGTAAGAATGGGACTACATGAACTTAACCAATGCTCCGCCCTCCACATCATCATAGCTCTTTTGGCTTCCTTCTCTCCCTGGACAGTGAGGTTCATTGGGGAGCGGTTCCCACCCGCAGGCTATCCTGTGACGTAGATGCGTCCCCGGGGTTTCCCCTTTGTTGCAGAGATCCACAGCATGGCCATGTGGGCATCCAGGACACAGGACCCAGTGTGGGTGAGCATGAGGGACCTGCTCTGGGCACTGCGGGGACTTCGACAACTGCTGAAGGACTGTCCTACCCTGTGGGACACACGGAACAGGCTGTGATGGAGGAAGTCTTGGCTGGCAACCTTGAGGAGGGCTGGCAATTGGGCCATGCAAGTAAATCCCTTTTGGGGGAGGGGTCACGACCTTGGGTGGCAGGGCACTGGGAACACAGGCCTGGGAGCCTGTATGTGAGAGTCAAGGGGAGGGTCCCTGCTTCCTGATTCCACGGGCTCCAGTCTCTGAGCTGGAGTGGGGCAGGTGGAGCAGAGGAACAGGAAGGAAATCTGCTCTTTTCAGCACTCTGTCTCACCTGCTGGACAGGGACAGGAAGATGTCTTCGGCAGAAGGGACAAGTAGAAGAGTGGACAGGGAAGGAGCCAGGGGACCAGAGAGGACATGTTTCTGAAGCACTTGAACTTGCTCACTCACTGTGCTGTGGCTGAGAGAGGGGGGCTCCCTGGGGACCTTAGGACCAGACCCATGGCCTGTGCCCCACAACCCAGCCGCCAAACGCTGAGACGTCTGGAGAGAACGTCTCTGTGTCGCAGGGAGATGTGGCTGCCTAAGGTTTGCTTCGCGGGGCTGAGGATGGGACCCAGGGACTTGTGTGTGCGTGGCAAGCACGCCAAGTCACACTCCCGCCCATTTGCTATGGCTTGAATGTCCCCTCCAGAGCTCATGGGGAAACCCCGTTCCTACTGGAATAGTGTTGGGAGACAGGGCCTAGCAGGAGCGGGTGTTAAGGCCTTCCAGATTCACTGACGGTTGATCCAAGTGTAGTTGCGTTTACAGCTAATTGATCATAAATACACTGGCATTTATCACAAGACTGGGCTTGTTGAAAAGCGCACTGGAGCCGGGCGTGGTGGCACATGTCTTTAATTCCAGCAGAGGTAGGAGGACCGTGAGTTCGAGGCCACCCTGAGACTACATAGTGAATTCCTGGTCAGCCTGGGCTACAGAAAGACCTTACCTCAAAAACAACAACAAAGCAAAAGAAAAGGTAAACTCGGGGCGGGGGCTTGCTTGAGAGCTGGCTAAGCAGTTAAAGGCTCTTGCTTGCAAAGCCTGACAGTCTGGGTTCGATTCCTCAGTACTCACATAAGGGTAGATGCACAAAATGGCGCATGTATTTGGAGTTTGTCTACAGTGGCTAGAAACCCTGGTGTGCCCATACTCACTCTGCTTCTTCTACTTTTTTCTTAAAAAACAAAATAAACAGCCAGGTGTGGTGGTGTACCCCTTTAATCCCAGCACTCGGGAGGCAGAGGTAGGAGAACGGCTTTGAGTTCAAGGCCACACTGAGACTGCATAGTGAATTCCAGGTCAGCCTGAGCCAGAGTGACACCTGACCTCAAAAGACCAAAAAACAATAACAACAACAAAAAACCCTTTATTTTATTTATTTGAGAGAGAGAGAGAGAGAGAGAGAGACAAATGAGATGGGGGTGGGGGGAGACAGAGAGAGAATGGGCACAGCAGGGCCTTTAGCCATTGAAAATAAACTCCAGACACATAGCACCACCTTGTGCATCTGGCTGAGCCATCTCTCCAGCCCAGCAGTTCTATTTATTTATTTAATTATTATTATTCCTGAGGTAGGGGCTCACTCTAGCCCAGGCTGACTTAAACTCACTCTGTAGCTCCCAGCTGGCCTCAAACTCTCAAACCCACAGCAACCAGCTGGCACACAGTGGTGGGCAACACGGGAAGTTTAATAAAGGACAATTTATGGAGGTGCTGGGCGTAAACCAAGTAATCTGCTTCTGACTCAGGAGAGCCTGCCCCAGCATCTTGGGGTGTGAAGGAGCAAGGGGAGGAAGCCAGGTGGCCGTGGCTGGCCGCTCGCACCCTGTGAGGCTCTGTGATGCCCGGGAACCGAGGCCTTCCCAAGCGCCAACGCTGTCGTCCCTCCCCAGCTGGCTGCATGCCGTGGACCAGGCAAGGGGCTTCAGTCCGGAGAGGAGCCCAGCGAGACCCCTGCAGGAATGCTAAGCGCGCGGCACAGCAGGTAGAAGCTAATTGCTGGACACAAACTATGTGACCAGCAGAGCCAATAAATTCCCCTCCATCCACACGGAGGGATGTTAGGCAGCTGCTAAAGAAATGGGAGGTTCAAATGCCCCCACTGGGACCACGCGGGGCAGGGCATTGGGCGGGCGGCCTGCCAGGAGGTGTGCTTGGCGCAAGGGCACTTTGGAGAAAAAGTCAACAAACACAGGGGTTTTTGCATGTTGAGGGGCACAGCACAGAAGGAATTTTACCAATTGTTAACTCTGGATTTACTCTGATAGTAATAAACTCACTGATTCGAGGCAGGCTTCCACTCTGTTTTTTTTTTTTAACTTAAAAATATTTTATTTATTTACCTGTAAAGAGAGAGAGAGAATAGGCATGCCAGGGTCACTGGGAATGAACTCCAGTTATACACACCTAAACATTTGGCTTTATGTGTTCTGGGGAATTGAGCCCAGGCCAGCAGGCTTTGTAAGTGCCTTTAACTGCTGAGCCATTTCCTCATCCCACATTTATTTATTTCCATTAATTATTTATTTGCATGTATGTGTACACATGTGTGTATTAGGGTCTCTGCTGTTGCAAACAAATGCCAGATGCATGTGCCACTTTTTGCAGTCTGGCATTGCATTCCACTCTGTTTTATACGATTTACTAGGTCTTACTTTGTTTTACAGTAAATATTGAATTCCTTTAAAGTTGTTTCATATAGTCAGATGTGGTCGCTCACTCCCGCACTCTCAGCACTTAGAAGGCAGGGTCATTGTAAATTTGAGGCCGACTGGTGTATCTAGGGAGACCTTGCCCTGTTCAAAAGAGAAGCTGGGTGTGGTGGCGCACACCTTTAATCCCAGCACTAGGAAACCGAGGTAGGAGGATCACCATGAGTTAGAGGCCAGCCTGAGACAACATATTGAATTCCAGGTCAGCCTGGGCTACAGTGAGACCCTACCTCAAAAAAAAAAAAAAAAAAGCTTAAAATGTGGGTAAAGCTATTGAACAGAAAAATATGTCAGATTTCCTCCCTGATGCCTGGCTATTGCTGAGCTGATACATGTTCACAAGGATGTGTGGTACCTAGGCACATGGAGAAGGTAACGCTTTGCATGGCTGCCCACAAAATGCCCGCCATCTGCAAGAAGCAGGAGAAGCTGGGCACAGTCATGTGTGCCCATGGCCCCCGCATTTGGAAGGCAGAGGCAGGAGGGTCAGGAGTTCAAGGTCATCCTCTGCTGCATAGAGAGTTCTAGGTGTCTAGCCTGGGTTACATGAGACTCTGTCTCAATCAGCACCCCTCCCCCAGCTGTAATGCCGTCCCCATCAATGGAAGGATGTCAGGATTATACGGACACAGACCCAGGGCTACAGAAGAGGGCAGGCTTGGGGGACAGGGCATGAGTTGTCCGAGGGTGCCCTGGAATCTTTACCTCTCAGCATAGCAGGACAACAGACCTTCAGGTGAGTCACAGGCACCCCTCCTTGTCCACTGACAAGCAGGGCAGGAGCAAGGGACTCTCAGGAGCTGGGGAAGGGTTTGGCCAGAAGGGGCCCAAGTGATTTCTTTGTTCTTTGTTCCTTGACGGTAGGACTGCCCATGGGGTAGAACTCCAAGGCCCAGGATGGCATGTCCCCTTGATGAGAGAGAACTCATTTCCAGGTGGGATGACAGGTTGGGGGTTCTCTCAAGTGACCATTCAGAAATGCCCTCATTGCCCAGAACACTGAGGTGAGAAGTTCTCGGGGGCCACATCCAGGATCGGCGGGAGGAAGCACCGAGGTGACTGCTGACATGGGTCATGGCGCGGGCTGTGGGCCAGGCCCGGAGTGACCTGAGCTTGCTGTCCTCGAGGCCACAGAGATTATCCAGTGACCCTCTGGGGGGGCTTACCACAGGCCTCTAAGCAGTCGGGCAGTGGCCTGGGGCTCCTGGCCTGAGAAAGAAAAGTGGCTGAGCCCTGGGGACCGGGTGGGCACAGTGTGGAGCTTGGGCTCCGTGTCACCTCATGTGCAGGGAGCAGATGCTACTGACAGCAGCCCAGGCCAGGGGGCCTCTTGCTGTCGTGGGTCCTGGGTGAATGTGTCTCCAGCTCTGTAAGGATGAGAAAGGTAAAATGGCATCAAGCTGGCATTCTGCAGCTGACAATGGGCACGGGCTACCCTCCCCTGATTGCTGGGGCACTGACGGAGCTGGGTCCCCTGGGCCTGTCCTTAAAGGTCTGAATGGCCTGGTGCGGGCAAGAGGCCAGAGGGACATTCTGGGTTGTGCCACATGGTGGGTAAGCCGGGGCCGAGGCATTTTCAGAACAGGTTGCCCAGCCTGGCCTTGAGGCTGAGGAAGGTATTTGAGCTGACAGGTAAGGCCAGGGAAGAAGGTTCCCAGAAGACAGCAAAGAGTGACAAGTTAAGGACGGCGGCTACAGACGACTGACCCCCAGCCTGCTCCCCGCCACCCGCCTCCTGTACTCACGGATCAGCTCTCCGTCTCTGTCACCAATCTGGAGCTGGGCACTGGGCCTTTTCTCCAGGTCCTTCAGGACGGACTGCTCGAAGGCCAGGGCAGCGACACGGCTGAAGAATTCCGTCACGTTCTCTCCTGGGGGCCCACAAGACAGCCACAGACCCAAGCTGCCCACAGACGCGTTCGTGGGCAAGAGCCAGAGCCGTCCCTCCTCAGGGCGCTGTGGCCCCTTGTAGAGTATTCAGGACAGTCACAACGGCCACGTGAGGACACAGTCCCGTTCACCCACCTGGCTCTGGACTCCACCCCTATCCTAGCCACCCACGGGCCACGCCCTGAATCCTCTGAGCCTTCATTCCCGGGCATCCTCTCTCCCAACCGATTGCTGCTGAGCACCTGCGATGGGCCAGGTGCTGGGACGGACGGGCAGAGCTCGGGACAGAGGCATGCCTGCTCCGTAACATCCAAGTGCTGCTGGAATCTTTTGCTTCTCCTCCAGACGGAGGCAGCTGTCCTGTCAGGGTGGGGGCCAGCCCCAGCACCTGACATGACAGTGCCCTTGTCCACTTAACACCTTGAAGCAGCCCTGCTTGGCCCATAGTGAGATCCCAGTGGCTCTGCTGTTTCTCTGATACACAGGGCTGTTGGGTGGACTAGGTGTTGGGAAATAGCAGCAGAGGGCCCCAGGTATGGGCACTGCCAGGAATTTGCAGGGTGCTGGAGGTGGCATTTGCACCCTCAGCTCTTACCCACTCCCTGACCAGAGGTCTGCTGTCTCCATTCAGCTTAGGTTAAAGACTGCTGGGTCCAATTCCCAAGCCCCCCCCCCACAGTTCTTTCATTTCATCTCTCTCTGAGAGCCCCGGTTTTCCATTGTTCTTTGTGTCTGTGCATCTTCTAATCTCTCGTTCGCAAACGCACACGGGAGGCACAGCTTACCTGTCTTGGCAGACACCGACCAGTACTCCGCCTGCATCTCACTGGCCAGGCTCACACCCTGGGCTTCTGCCTGCTCACATGCCGCCCCTGACTGGGAGAAGCAACCCTGGCTGACCCGGCGGCTCCCAGCCTCTCTGCGGGGAGCCCTGGGGATGGGTAGCAGCCTCCCTCTCCCCACCCTCCTCCCCCTTTGGGGGCTCAGTACAAGGATGCTGTTTGCCCAGGGCACATCCGGGCCAATCGTCCTGTCTTCGAGGACAACTGTGCAGCCTGCAGTCTTTGAAGTCCAATACAAGGCATGTCCGTGCCCTCCACTGCCCCTCAGACTTGAGCTGCCCTTTGGAGGAGGCACTGTGCGCCACCACCATTTGCCCAGCTTCAGTGTACTCACTAGAAGATCCTTCTTGGTGCCCACGAGGAAGATGAAGCAAGAGCCTGCCTCGTTCTCCCTCAGTGCATCCTCCAGCCACTGCCTGGAACGCACAGAGAAGAGACAGGCTGGCACATGCCATCCGTACGTCCACGGGGCCCTGAGGAAGACCAGGGTTGGGGAGAAGACCGGGGTCTTCCTTAGGGCTGAGAAGTGCTGGGAGGTGTGGGGAAGGCAGTCTGGACAACACTGGCCAAGTGAGGCGCTGGTCCCATAGCCAGAAGGGCTTCAGTGGGACCTGAAGGGACTGGGGACGCAAGGAGGACTGGCTGGTGGAGAGGAGCCCTCCGTCCTCCTCCTGAGAGAGCTCGGGTGAGTCCTGCCCCTCAGCAGCTCTGTACCAATCATCCCTGCTTCCCTTAGAAGGTCTGGGAAACGCTGACATGCATGCCCCAGGCAAACTTGGGGTGCGGGAAGGGGCTCTGAGCCACTTGTTGGATGATTCCTGGCAGAAGCAAGATGGCTTCCTGGAAGTGGTCATGTTGCCCACACCCCACACCTCTGCCCAAGACAGCGAGTGCAAGATTCATGTCCTGTCAGAGAGCACTGGCCCAGGGTAAAGTGAACCAAGGGGCCTTCATTCAAAATTAGGACTTCTCAATTTGGCGACGGCAGGACGGCCCTGAGCAGCAGACGGAAACAAGTCCTGAAGGGTAAGGGGAACTAGACAGTAAGTCGGGTATGGCAGCTGGTTCTGACGAGAGTGTCCCTGCCACTGGACGCCCTGCCCAGGGCCAGGCTGGGGAGCTCTCCGGGCCGCTCTGTGAACCCAGGTGGCCTGCAGGATCACAGAGTCCAGAGCGACTTGCCTGGTGTGCTCCAGGGTCTGCACGTCGCTGAGGTCGAAGGCTGTGATGATCGCTGGGCACAAGGAGAAAAGCAAACAGCCGATCAGCGACACGTGGGAGCACTGTGACCAATGGGGGCTCTCCAGGAAGTGCTGGCCTCCATCTTCCTGGACCCCACAGTGGACGCTGGGGAGGGGACACTCTGTGGCTGCCCCCCAGGGACCTGCCCGCCCCCTCCTCCCTCTAGATCTGCACCCAGAGGGCCCAGTGAGGGTCCTGAAGCAGGTGTACTCTGGCAAGACACCTTCTGCTGGGCCTGTCTCTCTGAGCTGCGGTCAGGTGAGGGCCTTAACTGTGGGCAGCCCCGTCTGTACGATACCTCCAGCTGTCAGGGCTACTCTGAAGATAAATGATGGCCACTGTTTTAAAAAGCTATTAGTCCAGGGTCTGACTCAGGGCAGACTTTCCACCGATGGGCAATTAATAGTGATGATTGCTTAACAACGAGCAGCTTAAGGGAAATGACTTTTGCGGAGCTGGGCAGACAGGAAGCTGGGCGATGTCCCTGTGGTCAGCGCCTCTCATTGCTGGCCCTATCCTGGGTTCCTGATGGCCATGTGTTGGGTGGTTGCTAAGGGGAAGTTCACATAGATGGTCCAGGCAGAGGTCTCTCTACTGTCCCCCTGGGGTGACAGCAGGCTGGACGGGGGCTTCTTGTGCCCTCTGACCGACGGCTGCGGAGCCCAGGCAGAAGGGAGCAGAGACGACACGCACTGTGGGAAGGCTGGCAGCCCGGGTGCTGAATGCGGAAGTCTGCCAGGCACCTCACACTGCCAGCCACAGCCTCTCGGGAAGAGAACTGCCCAGAAAGGCAAAGGTGACAGAGGCCACAGTGGACGTGGCCAAGCTGGAGCTCCACTCACAGCCAAGGTGTGCACGACTTACTTCTTTTTCTTTGCACACTGGAATGAAACGGCTGTGACCCTTACACTACTGCTGGGAAGATACAAGTGTGCCTACACTTTGAGTCTTGTCTAAAAAAAAAATTATTTATTTATTTGCAAGCAAAGGGGCGGGGGGAGATGGGTGCGCCAGGGCTTCCTGCCACTGCAAATGGGCTCCAGATGCGTGCGCCACATTCTGCATCTAGCTTTGCGTGGGTGCTGAGGAGTTGAACCCAGGCCATCAGGCTTTGCAAGCAAGCGCCTTTCATGGCTGAGCCATCTCTCTAGCCCCTTGGGATTCTTTTGATCGTTCGCCCTCCTTACAGTGGCATCCATTTCTGGGGACTTGGTGCCGCCATCTCTGCTGAACGTAAGCCTCACCCAGCATGCACGCTACCCGGGGCCATGTCAATAGTGGGCACTGAGTTCTGCTAGCCCCCCACCCTTGAGCTTGCCAGTCTTGCCACAGCTCCACCTTTCCTTCCTCCTTTCTGGCCCAGCAACAGGACAAGCCCTCTAGGCTTC
Source organism: Jaculus jaculus (assembly GCF_020740685.1). NCBI lineage: Eukaryota > Metazoa > Chordata > Mammalia > Rodentia > Dipodidae > Jaculus > Jaculus jaculus. Next base: position 5,272,298 of record NC_059114.1, on the reverse strand, counting down.
ATCTCTACCTGAATCTGATGTGGCGCCTCTCTTCTGGGAATCCCTGGACCAGCATGCCCCTCTCGGAGCTGACAACAGACGCCAACACAGCCAACGCTTGATGTCTCAGGCTCCTTAAAGGCAGCCAGCGCCCCTGCTTCCAGGCACCCTCCCCGTCCCCGAGCACTGGCTAGAGTGCTTTTTTCTCACTGGCTCCTGGAGGATAAAAATGCTAGTATTTGTGAAAGGGAGCTCACCTTGGGCACCCCGGTAGTAGGCAGATGCGATACACTTGAATTTCTCCTGCCCGGCTGTGTCCCAGCTGTGCGGTAACCGGGGAGAAAGGGAAACAGTGGCGGCAGGGGAAGCAGTCACAGCATCCCCAACCCTCAGGCTAGGGAGAGACCAAAGGACGTACGCCACCATGCCAGTCACGTACGGGTGTCCAGGAAGTGCCTAGGGAACCTGCCCTGGCTCCGGGAGATCCCTCCCAAGCTCCTTCCCTGGATTCACGGTGGCTACAGGGAGGGGGTGTGGCACTGGCGATTTCCCTGCCCTTCAGGCTGTGTCAGGAAACAGGAGCGGACGTTCTATGGCCTGAACGACACTATGGTTCCCTATCTGAGGCACTGCCTCACGGTCAGCACAGCGGCACCCGGGTGGGGAGTGGGGCTGACAGCGACATGGCTTGTAGCCCCCAGGTGACCGGTCAGCTTAGCTTCAGCTCTCTGGAGCAACCTCCATGTGTCGCTGTGGGTACAGGATGGAAGAGGGGAAGGTACATCCTCTGAGATGTATGGGCGTAAAACAGGTGGTCGATATGTAAGGCTGAGCCTGAAAGAGTCCTCGATCCATCCCCCCCTTTTTTAAAAATTTTATGTATTTATTTATTTGAGACTGACACAGAGAGAAAGAGGCAGAGAGAGAGAGAGAGAGAGAGAGAGAGAGAGAGAGAGAGAGAGAATGGGCGCACCAGTGCCTCCAGCCACTGCAAACAAACTCCAGATGCGTGCGACCCCTTGTGCATCTGGCTAATGTGGGTCCTGGGGAATTGAGCCTCGAACTGGAGTCCTTAGGCTTCACAGGCAAGCGCTTAACCGCTAAGCCATCTCTCCAGCCTTTTTTTTTTTTTTTTTTTTTTTTAGGTAGGGTCTCACTCTGGCCCAGGCTGACCTGGAATTCACTATGGAGCCTCAGGGTGGCCTCGAACTCACGGTGATCCTCCTACTGCTGCCTCCCAAGTACTGGGATTAAAGGCATGCATGTCAACATAATGCAAATCTTTGAGCTACTTCCTTCATGAATTCGTTCATATTTTATTTCACTTCTCTGGGTGGGGAGTTGGGGATGGACCTGGAGAAGGGGCCAGCTGGGCAGCTGGCCATGACTTTAACATAAGAAGCTGCTGGGGGCTGGAGGGATGGCTTAGCGTTTAAGGCGTTTGCCTGCAAAGCCAAAGGATCCCAGTTTGACTCTCCAGGACCCACATAAGCCAGATGCACAAGGGGGCATATATGAAGCTGCTGCAGGGCAGTGCCCACTTTGTGCTGAGCCTCTAGTTAGATACAGCCTGCAGCCCCAATGGGAGCCCAGCACTGGCCAATCTCTGCGCAGTTCTAGCTGGGCTACCAGCAGCAGACCCTTGCTTCTCTTGGTTTCCCAGACGCCTTATTCTTGGATTTTCATAACCTAGACAGACCCTGTGCCCACCTTGGGACAGGGTGCTTTATCATCTGGTCCCAGGATTGCTGTCTTCGTGGAGACAGGAGCTGATACCCACACGATCTACCAGCTCAGCGTAGGAGAGACACGAAGGAGTAAGGGCTGGGTCCCGGGAGGAGGATGGATAGGGAGGGGGACCAAGACAGAGACCTGGTGAATGCCGGCAGGTAAACAGAGGACGGTGACTGCCACGTAGGAGAGTGGGGACCATGCAGGTGACACAGTGGGTTGACACCTGGTCAGACCTGCAAGGACCCTCCGGGTCGGGCGGAGGCAGGGCAGTGAGGTTGAGAACACACAGCGCTTTTACCGAGGTGGGAGAAGGTAGGTCCCAGGCAGACCCTGGGCTGTTCCGAGGGGAAGGTAGGAGTCCCTGGGCCACCGCGAGGCAAAGGGACGCGATGACGCAGAAGGTGCCAGGCGGCGGCAGGGGCGGCAGGACCGTACCTCCGTACGAGGTGCAGAAGGAGGAGGACGAGGCACACATAGGGCCTGAGACTCGCCCGAGGCCAGCCTGCCGTGTACAGGGCCACCGAACGTCTGGGTGTGGAGGGAGGCTGAGCCTTAGCAAGGGCAAGAAGCACTGGGCCCAAGGCAGTGGGTGGGCCAGGTCGAGGAGCCCTCTCGGCCTCGGTGAGAGAGACAACGGCGAGAAGAACGGGTGGCAGTGAGGCGGCAACCCTGTGGAGCCTGGCCTCTCACAATCGGACCAGCCGCATCCTGCTGGACACCTGGGCACAGCAGCTGGCCAAGGCCTTCCCCAGGTGTTTCCCGGGTCCCATGGGACCCCGCACCGGGTAGCAGTGACTTACATCTGGAGGCTGTAGGGAATCCCAGCAATCTCAAAGCGCTCAATTTCAAAGTCTACCCCGATAGTGGCCTTGTAATCACGGTCAAAGACATTCTTGCAAAACCTGTGTGGGGGGGGGGGAAGTCGTCACAAAATGGGTGGAAGCTGGGCACGGGGAGGGGGGCTACGCCTTTAATCCCAGCATCTGGGAGGCTGAGGTAGGAGGATCAGCGCGATTTCGAGGCCAGCCTGGGGCTACAGAGTAAGTTCCAGGTCAACCTAGAGTGAGACGCTGCCTCAAAGCAACAAAAGATGGGGGGGTCGGGACTGGGCTGGAGAGATGGCTTAGAGGTTAAGGCGCTTAAGCGCCTTGAAGCCTAAGGACCCAGGTTCGATTCTCCAAGTCCCATGTAAGCCAGATGCACATGGTGGCACATGCATCTGGAGTTAGTCCACAGTGGCTAGAGGCCCTGGAGCACCCATTCTCTCTCTCTCCCTCTGTATCTAATAAATAGATAAAATGATTAAACAGAAAAGATGGGGGGAGATGCTTCATGACAGTGAAAGTGCAGAGGACGTGGAGGCCGCCAATGGGACATCAACAGTTTTGGTTCATTCTGAGTTCCAGGTCACCCTGGGCTAGAGTGAGAGCCTCCCCCGACCAAAAAAAAAAAAAAAACAAACCACAGCCTCCCATTTTCTGGGATAACTTCTCCATTAATGGAAAGCTTTTCTTTCATTTCCAATAAAACTTTGTTAGCCTTAGCTGGGCGTGGTGGCATACCTTTGATCCCAGGCATTTGGGAAGCAGAGGTAGGAGGATCACAAGGCCACCCTGAGACCACATAGTGAATTCCAGGTCAGCCTGGGCTAGAATAAAACCCTACCTCAAAAGAACAAAAAATAAAAAATATTTAAAAAGTAAAAATAAAAACTTTTGTTAAGCCTTTCCAAAAAGGGGGAGGGGGCTGCAGAGATGGCTTAGCAGGTAAGGTGCTTGCCTGTGGAGCCTAAGGAGCCAGGTTCAATTCCCCAGTACCCACAAATTGGCTAATGCATCTGGAGTTTGTTTGGAGTGGCTAGAGGCCCTGGTGTGTCCATTCTCTCCCTCCCTCTGCCTCTTTCTCTCTATCTTTCTCAAATAAAAATCAGGGCTAGCCTCACTTGGTAAAGTACTTGTCTATATAGATGAAGCCCTGGGTTCCGTCCCCAGCACCGCACACTCTGGCGATGCACCCCGTAATCCCAGAACTCGAGATGTAGAGGCAGGAAGAGAATTATGAGTTCAAGGTCATCCTTGGTTGCCTAGTGAGTTAGAGGTCAACTTAAACTACATGAGATTCCCATCTTTAAAAAAAAAAAAAAAAAGCAATGTTCCACGGAGCTGTGGATAGACAGATGTGCCAGCCAGCTTTCCATTGCTGGGATGAATTCCTGAGATGGTCAATTCAAAAAGAGAAGGTACAGTGAGAGAAATGATATTCCATTCCCGGGGAGGGCAGTGCAGGACAGGCCTGAGGCTTGGTGGGACAGCATGATGAATGCCAAGTTTTTGGGATGCCCCAGTGTCTGCCAATCTCCTTGATTTCTGGTCACTCCCTCCAGCCTGGTTTCCATCAGGCTACCTTCCCAGCAGGCTCGTGTTATCTGGATTTCCTGACGACTCGCTGCCGGGTGGTGGCGCCCAGGGGGCTGAGCAGGAGGGCTGCGGCGGGCTCACCTGTGGATGAGGCTGGTCTTGCCCACGTACAGATCGCCGACAACGACCACCTTGGACAGTGTGAGCCTGGGGGAAACATGTCTGCGTCAGCCTCCACGATGGTTTGGAGACTAAAGTCGCACATACAGGACCTTCCTTCCCTTCGCTCCCAGATGCCATGAGGCCCACCCTGCTAAGCCCCTTTATCCTCCCTCTGCAAATTTTTTAAAAAAAATATTTATTTATTTATTTGAGAGCGACAGACACAGAGAGAAAGACAGATAGAGGGAGAGAGAGAGAATGGGCGCGCCAGGGCTTCCAGCCTCTGCAAACGAACTCCAGACACGTGCGCCCCCTTGTGCATCTGGCTAACGTGGGACCTGGGGAACTGAGCCTCGAACCGGGGTCCTTAGGCTTCACAGGCAAGCGCTTAACCGCTAAGCCATCTCTCCAGCCCCCCCTCTGCAGCTCTTAAAGAGGGAGGAGGACTGCATTTGTTATGGGGACCCGGTTCCCCCAGGGTTGAACTCCTGATCCCACGTGGCCAGAGTCACTGCTCTGAGAATTAGAAATGAGCAAGAAGTGCTGGGCGTGGTGGCGCACGCCTTTAATCCCAGCGCTTGGGAGGTAGAGGTAGAGGTAGAAGGTAAGTTCGAAGCCACCCTGAGACTGCATAGTGAATTACTGGTGCTGCTGAGGCAGACACAGGACAGACAGACAGCCTCGCTCTTCACGGGCTAGCTCTAGGAAGGAATCCAGACAGAAAAAAAAACAACAAAAAAACCCCACAAAAACCCAAGAACATAATGCTATGGCATAAGTGAGTTTGGGGGGCTCAAGAGCATGCAGAAAGGAAACTATACGGAGCCTGCCGAGAGTATAGGTCAGTCCAGGGTCAGAGGGAGGTGAGAGGGGTCTCTCTGAGGACCCGATACAAAGAGAGCTAAGGGGGAAGGAGAGATGAGGAGAGGACGACGGTCCAGACCGAGGAAATGGACTTGTGCTGAAACCGCCAACAGAACAGCCACCCGTGTGACATTCCGAGAAGAGGGGGCATGTTCACAGGGGATACGTGGGTGTGGTGGCACTCGCCCTTAATCCCAGCTCTCCTGGGGACCCCGTGAGCGCTGGGAGTCCCACCAACAGCACCCCAACCCTGGTGGCTGTTTGCACTGGCCCAGCCTGTGTGTTCCGTCTGCGCACGTGTCCACGCACACGTGTGTGTGTGTGTGTGTGTGTGTGTGTGTGTGTGTGTTCATGTTCCTCTGGGCCGTGTCTCCCACACCTGTGTCCCAAGGGCTCACCCGACGGTCCCCGTGTTCCTGCGCTGGCAAGCCGTGCTGACCTGTGCGTGGAAGTGCTCCTTGAGCTGCAGGCAGGCATCGCGTGTGTACCACTACAAAGAGACAGACAGGCAGGCAGACAGACAGGCAGACGATCCTGCAAAGCTTCTGCTTGGGCCACTCAAGCTGGGCATTGGTGGTCAGGCCTACTTCCAAGCCCTCGCCCGAGACTTGAGGCTGGTCATCTCATTCACTTTCTTGTTCTGTTACGTCACACATGATAGGCGAGGAGGTGTGAGCCAAAGGCTCACAGAGCAAAGGGGGAAACTTGCCCCAGGAAGCCCCATGTGGACCCAGCCTGGCCTGGCTAAAGAGCCCTGGGACAGGCTGGAGAGACAGCTCAGTGATTAAGGTGCTTGCTTGCAAAGTCTAATGACCCGGGTTCTATTCCCCATTACCCACGCAAGCCATGCATAAGCTGGCGCATGTGTCTGGAGTGGCTCGAGGTCCTTCTCTCCCACTCTCTCTCTCTGCTTGCAAATTAGTAATTATAATAATAATAGTAAAAAAAAAACAAAAAAATAAAAAGGCTGGAAGGATGGCTTAGCAGTAACGGTACTTGTTTGCAAAGCCTAAGGACACATGTTCGACTCCCCAGGTCCCACATAAGCCAGATGCATAAGGTGCACGTGCACAAGGTGCAGGTGGCGCATGTATGTGTAGTTTGATTGCAGTGGCTGGAGACCACGGGGCAGAAATTCTCTCTCCCTTTGCTCTCATACTTGCTTGCTCTCTCTCTCTCTCTCATTTAAAAAAAAAGGAAGGGGCTGGGCGTGGTGGTGCACGCCTTTAATCCCAGCACTCAGGAGGCAGAGGTAGGAGGATCACCATGAGTTCAAGGCCACCCTGAGACTACATAGTGAATTCCAGGTCAGCCTGGATTAGAGTGAAACCCTACCTCGAAAAACCAAAAAAAAAAAAAAAAGAAAAGAAAAGAAAAAACGAGGGGACTGGAGAGATGGCTTAGCGGTTAAGACACATGCCTGCAAAGCCTAAGGACCCAGGTTCAATTCTCCAGGCCCCACATAAGCCAAATGCACAAGGTGGTGTGTGTGTCTGGAGTTCGTCTGCAGTGGCTAGGAGTTCTGGCACGCCCATTCTCTCTTTCTCTCCCTCTCTCTGTCTCTAATAAATAGATAAATAAACAAAAAATAAATCTTAAAAAAAAAAAAGACCTGTCTGTTGGGCTTGCCTCAAACAAGGCCCTCAGGTCTCAAGTTGTGTACCTCGGGGGTGGCAGGTAGGTTCTTCCAGCCATGGCCTAGGGCTCCTGACTGTTGTTAGAGGAGTGTGTGGAAATTTCCCTTCTGTGAAGACAGGATTTCCCACCCGACAGCCTCCCTGGGGCTGGGTGGGAGCTTTGGAGCCAAAGGCAGCTGGACTAGCAGAAATGCTAGCTGCATCACGCCCAGTGTTGACTCAGGAAGTGTCTCCCACCTTTCTGAGTCTTGCTGATCTGCTCTGTAAATGGGATCTTTCGTCCCACAAGACCAGGGCTGCTCTGTGCCGGCCACACCTCCCTCTTCTGGCTCTCAGTACACATGTGTCCACCAGTCCTGGCGACCACAGTCATGCTCCACAGGAGAAACAATGACCCAAGCTCAGAAAGAAAAGCCAGGAGAGGGCTAGAGAGATGGCTTAGTGGTTAAGCACTTGCCTGTGAAGCCTGAGGACCGTGGCTCGAGGCTCGATTCCCCAGGACCCACGTTAGCCAGATGCACAAGGGGGCACATGCATCTGGAGTTCGTTTGCAGTGGCTGGAAGCCCTGGTGCGCCCATTCACTCTCTCTCTCTCTCTCTCTCTGCCTGTTTCTCTCTCTCTGTAGCTCTCAAATAAATAAATAAAAATAAAAAATTAAAAAAAAAAAAAAGAAAAGCCAGGAGAATCGAATCACCAGGTGTGGTGGCACATGCCTTTAATCCCAGCGCTCTGGGAGGCAGAGGTAGGAGGATTGCTGTGAGTTCAAGGTCAGTTTGAGACTACATAATGCATTCCAGGTCAGCTAGAGCAAGACCCTACTTCGAAAAACAAAAATCAATCCAAACAACAACAACAAAAAAGCCAAAAAACAAACAAACAAACAAACAGACAAAGCCAGAAGAGTTGAGGCTCCAAAGGCGTTCTCTCTCGGTGTGTGTGGAGAAGGAACTTAGGGAGAAAGGTCCCTCTTCCTCCTCCTCTCAGCTCTTTCCCCGGCTTCCTCTCTGAGAACGAGGATGTGGAATCTGACCTTCTGTTTTACATCACAAGGTCTAGACTGAACAACACATTCTCCACTCCATCCAGGACATACACAGAAATGGGATGGTTGTATGCGGGGTGGGGGTGGAGGCAAGGGCTTCTCTAATGTTGGTAAATATTGCTCCTTTGCTTCTAATGCAGGTTACTTAGTACTCACTACTGGAGTTGACACAAGACTGCCACACAGACGTGAGTTTTCTGCAGAACTGAAGACAGCATAGCCATGGAGACCACTCTCCACTTTGGACCCAGTAACTAGAAAACTGACTTTTTGTGAGGGGGGGGAGACAGCATATTTTCACAGAGCTCAGGCTAGCCTCAGAGTCACAATCCTCCTGCCTCTAAATGCTGGGGCAGCTCTGCTTCTTTCCTCACCCTGCAGTGCTGGGGTGGAACTCGGGGCCATCACCTAGCACTGAGTTACATCCCCAGTCTCCGGAGGGCTGACAGTAGAGATCCAGGAGCACCCGGGACTTGGGAGAGCTCCAACCTACCATGAGCTGGCATTATCTTCACGCGACAGCAGCTCTTAAAAGGCTGAGTGACTTGCCCGTGGTCACTGCTTAATGGCGGAGCCCCAACTCATGCCTAGGACTGTCTAAGTGGCTCGTGAGCTCCAGGACACACTGCTACCCTGTGTCCTCTTCTTTAGGTGACATCAACACCTGGTCCGTCAGTATCCCAGCGCGAAGACCAGCCTCTGTGATTCCCCTGCTTGAAATGTTGGGGAAAGCTGGATACGGATGGAGGCCACATCGGCGGTGCAACTAAAAAGAGCTGGCCTAAATCAGGCACGGAGGCACGCACCTGTAATCCCAGCACTCAGGAGGCTGAGGCAGGAGGATTGCAAACTGGAGGTCAGCCTGGGCTACAGTAGCAAATCCCAGGCCAGCCTTAGGCTATATAGTGAGACACTTTGTCAGAGAGAACCAAACCAAAGTCAACGACAGACAAAGGGCTGGCCTAATGACGCTGTACCTTAGGGAAGCTGGTGATGACACGGTTCCGGCCCACAGGGGGCCCCAAAGACATCAAAGAGGACCTCATCCTTCCAGTGTCCTGTCGGCTCAATCAGAGGAAAGAGAAAGGGAAATACAATTTACGTGAGGACATCGCTGTGGATGAGCCCCCCACACTAGGCCCCAGAAGACCAGATCTAACTAGAACATTCACTCATGCTAAGTGCCACCAAGCTGAATTCTGAACTGGTCTAGTTTTCCAAAAACAGAACAAACAACAAAAGATCTGGGTGTTGGAAAGATGGTTCAGCAGTTAGTTAAGGCGCTTGCCTGTAAAGCCTAACTTAACCCCGGGTGCGATTCCCCATTAACCATGTAAAGCCAAATACACAGAGTGGGGCAGCATCCGGAGTTCATTTGCATGGCTAGAGGCCCTAGCATGCGCTCTTTAGCTCTCTCTCTGCTTGCCGATCACGGTGCAGGGAGTGAGATTAGAGAAGGGGTCCCCTACTCCAAATGACTAAAGAATGAAGGCCCTGAGTGGTCTGGGGCGTTAAGTCTCAGGCCTGTTTCTTCAAAGTCCCCCACATACACCAGCATGCCAACAAGACCTTCAAGCCTAACTGGACACTTCTGCCTTTTTCCTGTCTAGTGCCCTCTCCCTTGGCTAGAGTGGACCTGACCCAGGCCAGCTGTATTCCCCATCTAACCAGTACAGGCCTCTGGTCCCGGGTGTGGGCCTTCGGCAAGTGAGGAAGCCCGGGACTGAAGGTCACACTCAGGTGATGCGGTTGGAGGAGGGGAGGGGACCCAGCAGCTCTGGGATGTGCCAGCATGCGGGCCAAGGTCGCAGAGAGGGCGAGTCGACTCACCCACCAAAGATGCCAAGGCTCAGAGCAGCACGGTTTCGCCCCACCAGCCCGTGGCAGTCACTACAGCAACCAGGGCCTGGCAGGCGTCCCACCCACTGATGGACGTCAGGGGGCGGAGCCTGGACCAGGCGATCACCATAGCAACGAGAGTCTCCCCGGACTCCGAGCTCCGCTGTGGGCTCCTTAGAGACTTCCTCTCGCGGCTGCAGTTTACCATGGCAACGGAGGGGGTGTTGAATAGGCGGGTGGTGGGCGGGACCGGGATGGGCAGTGGGTGGGGCCTGGGTCTCTGGGGACTGTGTCTTGGTGTGTGTGGGGGGGGGACCCGGGAAGGGCTTGGAGCACTGTTCACTCTGGGCGCGCGGGCTCGCTGGACCCGTGATGACAATCGCCCAGAAGAGCTCTTGTCATCTGCCCCTATTTGCATCATAATTTTATTTTTTTTTATAAAGTTTTTTTTTAATTTTTATTTATTTATTTGAGAGTGACAGACACAGAGAGAAAGACAGGTAGAGGGAGAGAGAGAGAATGGGCGCGCCAGGGCTTCCAGCCTCTGCAAACGAACTCCAGACGCGTGCGCCCCCTTGTGCATCTGGCTAACGTGGGACCTGGGGAACCGAGCCTCGAACCGGGGTCCTTAGGCTTCACAGGCGAGCGCTTAACCGCTAAGCCATCTCTCCAGCCCATAATTTTATTTTTATTTTTGGTTTTATTTTATCATTTTATTTATTTTATTATTTTGGTTTTTCGAGGTAGGGTCTTGCTCTAGCTGACTTAGAATTCACTATGTGGTCTCAGGGTGGCCTTGAACTCAATGGTGATCCTCCTACCTCTGCCTCCGGAGTGCTGGGATTAAAGGTGTGCACCACCAAGCCCAGCCCTATTTACATCATTCTGAATCCAGTACTTTCTAGAAATCATATGCCTGGCGTCTGGAATTCATGCTGCAAAATTAATTTCCTTGATGAATTGATGTTTAAAAAATATAGCTTGGGCTGGAGAGATGGCTTAGCGGTTAAACACTTGCCTGTGAAGCCTAAGGACCCCGGTTCGAGGCTCAGTTCCCCAGGTCCCACGTTAGCCAGATGCACAAGGGGGTGCACGCGTCTGGAGTTCGTTTGCAGAGGCTGGAAGCCCTGGCGCGCCCATTCTCTCTCTCTCCCTCTATCTGTCCTTCTCTCTGTGTCTGTCACTCTCAAATAAATAAATAAATAAATAATTAAAAAAATATATATAGCTGGCCGGAGTACTGGAGAGATGGCTTAGTGGTTAAAGCACTTGCTTGCAAAGCCAAAGGGCCCAGGTTCCATTCCCTGGGTCCCATGCAAGCCGGATGCACAAGGTGGCACACCTGGAGTTCGTTTGCAGAGACTAGAGGCCCTGACATACACACTCTCTCTCTTTTCTCTGCCCCCCCAAATAAATAAATAAAAATTCAAAAAGCTGGAGCTGGGCATGGTGGCTTCAATCCCAGCACTTGGGAGGCAGAAGTAGGAGGATCGCCGTGAGTTCGAGGCCATCCTGAGACTACATAGTGAATTGCAGGTCAGCCTGAGCTACAGTGAAAACTTATAAAAAGAAAAAAAAAAAGCTGGCTCAAGTCACAGAGTGCCTCTGCATTGGTTTCAACTGGAAAGGGAGCTGTGTATGGGGTTAGGTGATCTCAGAGGTCCTAATAACCCCGTATCTAGATCTGGGGAGTCACAGCATCCTTAAGAGAGAGAACCTCCATTATTTTACTCTTCTTCACAGACTTCCAGACTCCAGGTGCGCCACCTTGTGCATCCGGCTTGCATGGGACCCAGGGAATGGAACCTGGGCCCTTTGGCTTTGCAGGCAAGTGCCTTAACCACTAAGCCATCTCTCCAGTACTCCGGCCAGCTATATTTTTTAAACACCAATTCATCAAGGAAATTAATTTTGCAGCAGGAGTTCCAGACGCCAGGCATATGATTTCTAGAAAGTATTGGATTCAGAATGATGTAAATAGGGCCGGGCTTGGTGGCGCACACCTTTAATCCCAGGGCCCACACACTGAACAAGACTTGCCTAATGATTTACGACTAGAATTGGAACCCCAGATTTCCTGACTCCCATCCCAGGGGTCTTCACAGCATCTTCCTTTAAAAAACAAAACAAAACAAACAAACAAAAAAAAAAACAAAAAACAACCTGGGCTTGGTGGTGCACGCCTTTAATCTCAGCATTCGGGAGGCAGAAGTAGGAGGTTCGCCATGAGTTCAAGGCCACCCTGAGACCATATAGTGAATTCCAGGTCAGCCTGAGCTAGAGTGAGACCCTATCGCAGGAAAAAAAAAAAAAAAAAAAAAAAGGGTGCTCTAGGGCTGGAGCCATCCTTCAGGGCATGACCCTCTGAAAGACAGCAACGGGCAGATTTCTCATCACAATGTTACACATGTATTTCAGTTTTCAGCAGAGGAAAACGTACCAGAGGTTTGCAGGGTAAATCTAGATGATTTGCCTATCCTCTCCCCACCCCAAACCTCAGTTTAACTCAGCTATAAAGTGTCCCTGGCAACTTTTAAGTTTCCTTGTGAGGGTCACATGGTTGCTTGAGGCACGGGTTCTTTTGGCGGTAGAAACAATAGAAATGAGCCTGGGGCGTGCGTGCTGGGAATACAGATGAGGCTTTATTGGGGCTGTGAGCAGGAAGGGAGTCAACCCTGGCAGACCAGGCTCCTCTGAGAACAGAGAGGCAGGCCTTGTCTGGGTGAGTGAACAGGTGGTCCTCATCTTGGAGGAAGGAGCTCAGAAACGTGAGGGTTCAGTACGAGCTGCAGGCCTTCTCTCTCTCTCTCTCTCTCTCTCTCTCTCTCTCTCTCTCTGTGCATGTGCATGTGTGTTTTGAGACAGGGCCTCATGTCATCCAGGCTGACTTCAAAGTGGCCATGTAGCTGAGACTGGCCTCAAACTCCCGATCCTCCGGAGTGCTAGGATAAGGGACACGTGCCACCGTGCCTGGCGTCCGCATGCACTTAGTGGCATGAAGACCCAGGGGCTTGGGCTGTTGCGGCAGCTGGAAGGGTGAGAGGGCAGGAGACCAGCTCTGATTGGCAATCGGCATGTCTGCCCGCAGGGCTGAATAGATTTTGACAGAAAGGGGCTGGGGAGGCGGCTCAGTGGTTAAAGACACTTGCTTGCAAAGCCTGCTGGATCTGGTTGAATTCCACAACTGTACAAAGAGGCACATACATCTTGAATTTGTTTGCAGTGACAAGAGCCCCTGGCGTGCCCATTCGCTTTCTGTCAAGTAAATAACTTTTTTTTTTTTTCAAGGGAGAGTTTCATTCTAACCCAGGCTGAGCCGAAACTCACTCCGTAGTTCCAGGCTGGCCTTGAACTGACAGCGATCCTCCTACCTCTGCCTCCTGAGTGCTGGGATTAAAGGTGGGTGCCCCCATACCTGTTTCCATAACCCACATTCAGAGGTATTCTCTACAGCAAAGCCAGTGCTCAGTGTGATGGTGAATCCTCACTGTCAACCTGATTGGCTGGACAGTCACCATGGAAACACACCCCTGAGTGTGTCTATGAGGGTGTTTTCCAGAGAGGTTTCACTGAAAAGGGGAGACCCACCTAGAATGTGGAAGGTACCATCCCCTAGGCTGGGGTCCCTGACTGAATAAAAAGGAAATTAAAAGAGGAAGCCAGCAGAACACCAGCATTCACCTCTGTTTCCTGTCATGGAGGTGACAGATGACAGCTGAGAGGTGCCTGCCCTCCTACGCCCCTCCTCCATGATGAACTGACTGTACTCTCCAAACCGTGAGCCAAATACAAACCTTCCTCCCTCAATTTGCTTTTTGTCAGGCATTTTGTTTTTATAATAAAAAAGCACCTGAGGGGGCTGAAGAGATGGCTTAGCCATTAAGGCGCTTGCCTGCAAAGCCAAAGGACCCAGGTTCAAGTCCCCAGAACCCACATAAGCCAGATGCACAAGGTGACACATGTGTCTGGAGTTGGTGTTTGCAGTGGAGACCCATTCTTTTTGTCTTTCTCTGTCTCTCTCTCACTATCTCCAATAAATAAATAAAAATTAAAAAAATATTTTTAATAAAAAGTAACTTAGGGGGCTGGAGAAATGGTTTAGTGGTTAAGGCACATGCCGGTGAAGCCTAAGGACCCCGGTTCGAATCTTCAGGTCCCATGTCAGCCAGATGCACATGGTGGCGCATGTGTCTGGAGCTCATTTGCAGTGGCTAGAGACCCTGGTGCCCCCGTACTCACTCTCTCTCTCTGTCTCCCCCTCTCTGTCTCTAATAAATAAAATAAGTAAAAATAAAAAGTAACCTAGGGGCTGGAGAGATGGCTTAGTGGTTAATGTACTTGCCTGCAAAGCCAAAGAACCCAGGTTCAATTCCCCAGGACCCACATAAAGCCTTATGCACGAGGTGGCGGGAGTTCTCTCTCTGTCTTTCAAATAAATAAATATAAATTTTTTTAAGTGGCAGCAGGTCATTTTGGAGGGGGGGCATGGGTGGGAATGGAGTCCTGGAGGTATATTAAGTCTAGCAGATTCCTGTCTCATCCCACACCCTCTTGCTTCCTGGTATGCCTGGAAGTAAATGGCTCTCCTCTACACATTCCTGCTTCCCTAATGTTCTGCCAAAATACAGGAAGCAAAGCGACCATGGTCTGAACTCTGGAATTCTGAGCTCAGCCGACTCTTCCTTCCTGAAGTTGTTTCTGTCAGGCATTCTGTCTCAGCAATGAAGTAATGTATGCGGTGTGAAAGTGCTTTCAAGTTGTGAAGCTTGGGCTGGAGAGAGAGCTCAGTGGCTAAAGGAGCTAGATTGCAAAGCCTCACGGCCTGGGTTTGAGTCCCCAGGACCCACATAAAGCCAGCTTCAGAAAGTGGCATGCATCTAGAGTTCGTCTGGAGTGGCAAGGAGGATATAGTGTGCCCATTCTCGGTTATTTCTCTTTCTGCTTGCAAATAATAGTTTTTTAACTACTTACTTGTTCTACACTTTCTGGAAGCTTCTTGGTATGGGCCTGGCACCAGGAACACAAGGAAACAGAATTGACAGAGTCAAGATCTTGCTGTGAGAGGATTACTTAGGGAGTTGGGTGTGGTCTCACTATAGTGTGTGTGTCTAGGGGTTAGGCGAGAGTCTTGCTAAATTGATGTGGGTGGTACCACCCTCCTGGATTCAAGCAATCCTCTTGTCACCCACTAAATTTGTGACGCCAGGCATGCATCACCACACCTTGAGACCATGGGGTGTGTGTGTGGCATGTGAGGGTGTTAATTGACCAGGTCGTGCTGAGTCTGGTTTACTTTTGAGAACAACCATTTCAGCTAGGAATGTGTGCAATCTACAGAAAGAGCTGATGTCCTTAAAAAAAACTTTCTCTTTTAAACCTTTACAATCAGAGGAAGAGAGAGAGAGAGAGAGAGAGAGAGAGAATGGGCACTCCAGGGCTTCTAGCCAACGCAAATGAACTCCAGATGCATGTGATACATTGTACAATGTGCATCTGGATCTATGTGGGTACTGGGGAATCGAACCCCAGTCATTAGGCTTCGCAGGCAAGCACCTGAACTGCTGAACCATCTCTCCAGCCCATTAACCATTAACGAAGTGATCAGTTTACAGAACAAGAATGGTAAACCAGGGTGCGGCAGTCCTGGGATCATGTCTGTGTGTGATACGGGCGAAGTAAACGAGCCTCTTTGAGATCTGTAAAATACTAATACTAATAATTTATTTGCGAGAGATGGATTGGGAGAGGCTATGGGTGTGCCGGAGCCTCCTGCCACTGCAAACAAACTCCAGACGCATCTATGAGCACCGCTTCGTGCATCTGGCTCCATGTGGGTGTTGGAGAAGCGAACCCAGGTCGGCAAGCTTTGCAAGCGAGCCCCTGTAGCCAGTGAGCGGTCGCCTCAGCCCCTCTCTGCTGAGTTCCTTATCTCTACCCCCAACTCTGATGAGCAAAAAAGCATTCAACATACCCAGTAAAGAGAAACGCGCAGACAAGCCCCTTCCCTTCTGTTCCGCCCAGGCTGGGGGGGGGGGGGGCGGGGTGGTCCAGGTCTCCCCCCGGCGCGGGATGAAGAATTCAGATCGGCTCCTTCTCCGTGCGCTTGCGCCGTGGGGGCCCTGGGCGCGCCGAGCAGGAAGCGGCCGACGCTGCCGGGGTTGCCTAGCAACCTGGTCGCCCGGCAACCGGCGCGCGCCTCGGGCTGGCGGGCAGCAGGCGACCCCAAGGGCGGAGAAGGCAGGTGAGGCCACCGCGGCGGGCCAGGGACCTGGGCCCAGGGGCCTCCTGACCCGGCCACTCCCGGTGACGCGGGACCCGGGCCTGCACGTCACAAGTCACGCCTTTCGGTCGCTGGAGGGACTCCCGGAGCGTGCCCGAGTCCAGTCCGCTCCCGAGCCTGCGGCGCCCCGGGTAGGGCCGGGTCCTTCCCAGGCTGGTCCTTCTCCTCCCCCTGCCCTCCGAGTGACCCTGGAATTCACTGTGGATTCTCAGGGTGGCCTCGAACTCACGGAGATCCTCCTACCTCTGCCTCCCGAGTGCTGGGATTAAAGGCGTACTCTACCATGATTGATGGAGTGCTCACACTCCTTCCTCCACTCTCATAAATAACTATTTACAAGAAAGAAGGAAAGGAAAGAGTGAGCTTCACATAATTTTAAAAAAGAATAAACCACCCTTGAACCTCAATTCTTTCTTATAGGTGTGTTGTAAGCAAACATGGGTCCTGAAAGGTTCATGAGCCGGACTTGGATTTCTAGCTTTACCATTCCTTGGCCCAAATCTGTTTCCTCAATTGGAGAATGTGCATGACCCACATCCTTTATAGGGTAATTGAATTAGATATTAATTATTGTGGTCACAGCACAAACACCATGTGGAGAGGTCATCTTGGGATTTCTTGTTTCGTCTATTTTATCCTTTTCATTTACTTATTACTTATTTATTTATGGTTTTCTGAGGTAGGGTCTCGCTCTAGCTCAGGCTGACCTGGAATTCATGATGCAGTCTCAGGGTGGCCTCAAACTCACAGCGATCCTCCTACCTCTGCCTCCCAAGAGCTGGGATCAAAGGCGCGCGCCATCACGCCCGGCTTTGTTCTTTTTACTTTTATTATTTGCAAGAGAGAGACAGAGGAAGTGTAAAGGTGCTCCAGGGCCTCTGCTCACTGCAAATGAACTCCAGATGCATGTGTCACTTTGTACATCTGGTTTTACATGGTCACTGGGGAATCGAACCTGGGCCAGTAGACTTTGTAACCAAGCTTCTTTAGCTACTAACCTTGCCGTCAGCCCTGTTTTTTTTTTTTTTGTTTGTTTTTTTTTGAGAGAGAGGGAGAGAGAAAGACTTGGTGCGCCAGGGCCTCAGCCACTGCAATTGAATGCCAGACACTTGCGCCACCTAGTGGGCATGTGCGACCTTGTACTTGCCTCACCTTTGTGCGCCTCACCTTTGCACATCTGGTTTATATGGGCATGCTTCCTTAGGCTTTGCAGGCAAGTGCCTTAACCGTAAGCCATTTCTCCAGTCCTGTTTTGTTCTTTCTTTTTTAAAAAAAAATAATTTATTTGTGTAGAGAGAGAATGGGCACATCAGGGTCTCTTGCCTATGAACTCCAGATGCACATGTCAGTTAGTGCATCTTGCTTTTACATGGGTACTGGGAAATGGAACTTGGGCTGATGGGCTTTGCAAGCAAGTGCCCTTTAACTACGGAACCATCTCCCTAGCCCTGTGGTGCCCTTTTGTTGCCTGGGACTAAGGGACCAGTGTACAAAGTATCGCTGTGGCTTGTTCTGTCACTGAGCAATGGGGAGCCCTGAAGTTTGCAATTTGGGAAGCTGGGACCTTGATCAATATCTTTATTGTTGTCAGCCTCAACCTGCTCATCTGTAAAATGGAAGTAAAAACATTCCCCCTCACAGTTCAGAGGATGAACAGTCATTTCTAAATGACAATAGTAATAAAACAGTGGTTTTCTTTTTTCTTTCATCAGTGGTCAATCCAGAGCTTCATGCTGAAAGCCCTTTGCAGGTGCACAGGAAGATGGCTCACACCCGGATCTCCATGTACCTGCCTCCCGACATTGACCCCACAAAGGCTGCCACTGCTTATGGCTGTCGGGCTCTGCCCAAGCTGAACGAGGAGCTGCAGGTAGAGGACCTGAGGACAAGGCAGAAAGCCCTGGTGGCCCTGTGTGACCTCATGCATGACCCTGACTACGTCTACGAGGCCATCAACATAGGTGAGAGGGTCATAAGCCAGGCGGTCATGACTGGGGTCCTGACGTGGTTCAGACATTGGATATCGCTTCAGTCAGAAGGGTGGCTATTCAATGGGTACCCTAGGTACAGGGCCTGCATGACAGGGACTGCTCTTAAACTACAGATAAGAAAACCAAAGTCCAGCATGGGGTGTGAGTCTAAGGGACCCTAATCTGTGAGTTAAGCTGGACCTTTATTTGCCAAAGCTTGCATCCCTGCATGTAATCCACTCAAGGTCATGTGGCTAGTTTGGGACAGGGTTCTAACTTGACCTTATGCCTCTCCTGAGATCAAAGAAATAGCGAAGGCCATTTTATTTCCTTTCCCTTCCTTTTTTTCTTTTTGAGATAGGGTCTTACTCTAGCCCAGGCTGACCTGGAATTCACTATGTAGTCTCAGGGTGGCCTCAAACACATGGCAATCCTCCTTCCTCTGCCTCCCGAGTGCTGGGACTAATGGCGTGCATCACCATACCCATCTATCCATCCATCCATCCATCCATCCGTCCGTCCGTCCATCTATCTATCTATCTATCTATCTATCTATCTATCTATCTATCTGGGAGAGAGAAATAGGCAGACAGAGGGAGAGAGAGATAGAGAATGGGCACACCAGGGCCTCTTGCCAGTGCAACCAAACTCCAGACACATGCACCACATCATGCATCTGGGCTTTACGTGGGTATTAGGGAATTGAACCCGGGCTGACATGCTTTGCAGGCAAGTGCCTTTAATTGCTGAGCCATCTCTCTCCAGCCCCATAAAGGCCATTTTCTTAACCCTGTGGCAGAAAGGAGGCACTAGTTGGAAGAATACCAGGAAACTTCTGAGGAGGGTTAAAGGAGACGGTTCCCTGGGTGTTAGCCCCTTCTGTGATTTCTTTAAAAATTTATTTCTTTTTCTCAAGGTAGAATCTCACTGTAGCCCAGGCTGACCTGGAACTCACTCTGTAGTTCCAGGCTAGCCTCAAATTCATAGTGATCTTCCTACCTCTACCACTGGAGTGTGGGATTAAAGGCGTGCACCACCATGCTTGGTTCTGTGACTCTCAAATGCTTCATAACTCCTTTGATTCCTCCCAAACCAAAGCACTGCTTCTTTTTTGTTTGTGTGTGTGTGTGGGAAGCATCTTCCTTAATTCTTCCTTAACTCTCTCCCTTCCACCTTACTCTTTGAGATAGTGTCTCTCGTTGAGCTTAGCGCTCACTGATTTTGGCCACACGAGCTAGGCAGTGAGTCCCAGGGACTCTCTGTCACCACCACCTCTCTGGTGCTGGGATTTCAGGGTCACAGCACCACGCTGGGCATTTTCCATGGGTGATAGGGATCTAACACTGGTCTTCATGTTTGCGTGGCAAGCAGTTTACCCAGACATCTCCCAAACTCCCTGTCAGGTACTTTCTTCCTGTCCAATGGTGGGTCACACGTTCTTCTGGGTAAGTTGATTTCTGGGGTGGCAAATGTTCAATGGTTTTCCCGTCTCCACAGGCTGCCTGAGGAGCCTGAAGGCTTTGCTGAGGGACAGTGACGACTTGGTGCGGATAAAGACCACCGAGGTGCTCTCCATCATGGCAACCCACAACGTGGGCAGGTGTGCAGCTGTCTCTGAGAACCAATGTCACACTTTAAACAGTTTAAAATATTTTATTATTTATTTATGTATTTATTTAAGAGAGGGAAAGAGGCAGAGCAAGAATGAGAGAGATAGAATGGGTGCGCCAGGGCTTCCAGCCACTGCAAATCAATTCCAGATGTATGTGCAACCTTGTGCATCTGGCTTATGTGGGGCCTGGGGAATCGAGCCAAGGTCCTTTAGCTTTGCAGGCAAGCACTTTAACCACTAAGCAATCTCTCCTTGAGCACTTTGGATTCTTGTCCATATCACTGGTCTTTGACAGGTCTTCTATTTGGCCTTAACAAACAAGCCTCTCTGTGGGGTGATTTTGGTTGCTTGGGAGCAGGGGTCCAACAGGCCAGTCTGTCCTGTTGTTGATTTTTCGAGGCAGGATCTCACTGTAGCTCAGGCTGACCTGGAACTCACTATGTAGTCAGAGTGGCCTCGAACTCGCAGTGATCCTCTTACCTCGGCCTCCCGAGTGCTGGGATTAAAGTTGTGCGCCACCACACCAGGCTCCAGAGTAATTACCCTTGTGCTAGGTGTTAAACCCAGGGCCTCAAGCATGCTAAGCTGTTCCAGACTAATTTAAGAAAAATTATTCATGTGTGTGTGTGTGTATGTGTGGGCACGTGCACACGTGTGTGCATGAGCGTGCCAGAGTCTCTTGCTACTGCAAGTAAATGCCAGATCCATATGCCACTTTTGGGGTCTAGCTTTACATGGGTGCCAGGGAACTGAATCTGGGCCAGCAGGCTTTGCAAGTAAGTGCCTTTACCCGCTGAGCCATCTCCCAGCCCCAGACTAAGTTTTCTATTAGCTCCAAGCTCTGGGCTTCCCATGTTGAAGTCAGAAAGTACAGCTCTCACATTTGCAATGGTTTTGCCATTCATAAGGTTTTTCTGAGTAGCTCAGTTCCCCATCCTGGATCCTCACAGGGACTGTTGGCTTTGGCTCCTGTCCCCATGCAAGTGTTAAAGCACCAACTACAAAGCATACATCTGGTCTAAGCTGATGGCCTCCCCTGTTGCTCAGATGTCCCTTTCCTTTGTAAAGCTTTGTATTTTACACCTCAAACATATGTCGCCCAGCATTTTGGTTAGAGCCTGGGGTAGCGGTTGTGTCAGGGGCTTTACCACATCAGCTGAGGTCTTTTTTTTTTTTTTTTTTTTTTTTTCCTGAGGTAGGGTCTCACTCTAGCTCAGTCTGGCCTGGAATTCACTATGTAGTCTCAGGGTGGCCTCGAACTCACGACGATCCTCCTACCTCTGCCTCCCGAGTGCTGGGATTAAAGGTGTGTGCCACCACACCCAGCCAAGCTGAGGTCATTCTTCAGCAGAGAGCTCAAGATGGCTCAGCAGTAAAAGCCTGCTGGCCCTGGTTTAGTTCCCCAGCACCCACATAAAGCCCCATGCACAAAGTGGCGTGTGCTTCTGGAGTTCTTTTGCAGTGGCAGGAGGTCCTGGTGTGCTCATATTCACACACACAGTCTCTCCTCACAAATAAAAGTGTAAAGACATTTAAACATCAATGAAAGTAAACACAGAAGCATGAGGTCCTGAAGAGGTCTTAGGTGCCAGAATTCACATCTCCAGACCCCACGGGAACGCTGGTGGGTGGGGGTGGCCATGCGCACCTGTGACCCCGGTCCCACAGGGAGGCAGAGATCTGAGAACACCCTGAATCCTGCCCCCACAAACAGCTTCTAGATGCAGTAAACACAGTGATTCCTCTGCCTTAGCCTCCTGAGCAGTATTTTTAAAAATGTTTGTTTATTTAAGAGAGTGAGAGAGAGAGAGAGAGTAAGAGGAGCCACTGTAAATAAACTGTAGATGTATGCACCATTTTGTGTATTTGGTTTTAGGTGGGTACTGGGGAATGGAACTTAGACCATCAGGCTTTGCAAGCAAGTACATTTAACTGCTGAGCCATTTCTTCAGCCTGACAGCATTTTCAAAGCACGCCTAACTTGGAGTAGGTCACAGGGCACCAAACCAGGAAAACCCAGCAACTAGAAGGTCCATTCAATTTGTATGTCCCACTGTGGTTTTATTCCTCCAGAACAATTAAAAACATGCCTTAGGGTTAAGTCATGACCAAAAGCCACAGTAGCACAGTTGGTTGGGCATGTCCTGCGCGTTAGCTGAGGGATTCACACATGACTTCCCATTCTGAATTCTGTCCTGACAGATGTGACCTCAAAAGCCTTCTTTGTACATGCTGTTAGGCCCAGCAACCAGTTGGTTACTTAAAAGCAGTAGTTCAAATTCATGGAATCAAAGAAATAATATAGCTTCTTTAAACTGTTCCCTTGAACCCAAAACATAAATGCTAAAACATTTGTTAATTCTTGTGTGAGACTCAGGCATTCTTTTGGATCTGGGTTCACTGGGTGAATTTTCCCATTGTCTTTTTTTTCTTTTTGCTTAAATCATGGTTCTGATGGGCAGCTTTGGTTCTCTCTTTTACATATTTATTTTTTAAAGTTTAATTTTATTATTATTTTTATTTATTTATTTATTTATTTGAGAGTGACAGACACAGAGAGAAAGACAGAGAGAGGGAGAGAGAGAGAATGGGCGCGCCAGGGCTTCCAGCCTCTGCAAACGAACTCCAGACGCGTGTGCCCCCTTGTGCATCTGGCTAATGTGGGACCTGGGGAACCGAGCCTCGAACCGGGGTCCTTAGGCTTCACAGGCAAGCGCTCAACTGCTAAGCCATCTCTCCAGCCCTAATTTTATTATTTTTAATTTGAGAGAGAGAGCGAGAGAGGGAAGGAGGGAGAGAATGGTGTGCCAGGGCCTCTAGCCACTGCAAATGAACTCCAGATGTGTGCGCTACCATGTCCAGCTGGCTTACATAGGTGAATTGAACCTGGGTACTTAGGCTTTGCAGACAAGCGCTTTAACTGCTGGGCCATTTCTCCAGCCCTCAACATTTTTTTTTTTCCATAAGGAAATTAGAAACAACTCTTCATTTAATTGGCTTACCCAGTATTAATTAATTCATACGTAACTGTAACAAGCATGATAGGCGCACAGAGATGCAGTGGGTAGCCGCTGGCTGGCAGCAAACTCACACTCAGCTGGGAGAAGACAAGAGAAGCGAGGAAGGCTGAGAGGGGTCAGCCTATGAGCTTTCTCCCCTGGAGTCACAAAGATGGTGAGCTCACTCCCACCGGTCAAGGAAGGTATGTTACTGGTTTCCACTGCCTTGTACCCAGGCCACAAATGGCGGGACTGAGGCTCAAACAGGTAAAAATAAGTACAATGAACCTGAGTTAAGAGCCAAAGATCAGAAATAGCAGATTCTTTTTTTTTTAAATTTATTTACAAGCAGAGAGAGAGAGGAAGAGAAAATGGGCACACCAGGGCCTCAAGAACTGCTGCAGATGAGCTCCAGATGCATGTGTCATCTGTGCATCTGGCTTTACATGGGCACCGGGGAACTGAACCCCGTTTGTTAGGTTCTGCAGGCAAGCACCTTAACATCTGTCCAGCACCCCTTTTCGTTTTTTTTCAAAGTAGGGTCTCGCTCCAGCCCAGGCTGACCTGGGATTCACTGTGGAGTCTCAGGTTGTGTGATTCTTATGACCCACCAGCTACTCAGCTCTCGCGGCCTGTGGGGATTCTGTAAACGCGGTGCCTTCTCTGGCCTCAGCCTGGACTCAGATTCCAGCAGGGCCACAGGCTGGCTCTTGGATGCTGCCCAGAGACGGTCCTGTTAAGTGTAAGCCTACCTTTCCTTCTGCAGAGTTGGCTTCTTAGAGAACGACATCATCCCCGCGCTGTCTATGCTGCTGAACGACCTGGTGACGGCGTGCCGCGAGAACCTGCACCAGGCCTACCAGCACCTGGCCCAGCTGCCTGAAGGTAGGCGCCACCGTGACCTGCCTCCGCGGCGCTTCGTGCGCGCAGTTTACTCCTCTGGCCCGTGTGTGCGCCTGCGCGCCACACATCGCTCCCCAGGGGGCGCAGGGATCTGGCGTTTGTTCGTTTGCAGTGGCAGAAAGGCCCCGGTGCACCCGTTCTCTCCCTCTCCCGCTCTCTCTCCCTGTCTCTCTGTCTGTCTCTGCCTCTTTCTCTCTCAAAACTAAAATAAATGTAACATAGATGTTTCACCAAAGTTGGGAGCAGAGCTCACAGGTAGGGTGCACGGTGAGCATGCCCAAAATCCTGGTTTCTATCCCAGACATCCTCCTCTAAAAATTGCACGTAAATGAACATTTTGTTATCTTGTAATAAAATGAGCATGTCATGTAACAACCACCCAGGTCAAGAAACATGCAGCATCCCCCCAGACACAAAATGGCCTGGAAATCCAAAACCTCATAGTGCCTGACACTACCTACACAAGACCATCATAATAGGCAGAAAAGATCATGACATCAAAATAAAAGAGACTGAGATGGGGAGGGGATATGATGGGGAATGGAGTTTCAAAGGAGAAAGTGGGGGGAGGGAGGGTATTACCATGGGCTACTTTTTATAATCATGGAAGTTGTTAATAAAAATTTGAAGAAAAAAAAAAAAAAAGAAATATGCAGCGTGTTACCAGCACTCTAACTCCCCACAGCTGGCTCGATACTGGGCTCCACCCTTTGTCTCTTGGGTAACGATACTTTCAGTTTGTAAGGTCTTAAGTTAATTTATGCAGTTAAAAAATATTTTTAGGGGGCTGGAGAGATGGCTTAGCGGTTAAGCACTTGCCTGTGAAGCCTAAGGACCCCGGTTCAAGGTTCGGTTCCCCAGGTCCCACGTTAGCCAGATGCACAAGGGGGCGCACGCGTCTGGAGTTCGTTTGCAGTGGCTGGAAGCCCTGGCGCGCCCATTCTCTCTCTCCCTCTATCTGTCTTTCTCTCTATGTCTGTCGCTCTCAAATAAATAAATAAAAAATGAACAAAAATAAAAAAAAATATTTTTAGGGCTAGAGAGATGGCTTAGTGGTTAAGACACTTGCCTGGAAAGCCTAAGGGCCCACGTTTGACTCTCCAGGTCCCACATAAACCAGACACAGTGACTCAGTGTGCAAGGTCACACATGCAACATGAGATGGCACACACATCTGGAGTTTAATCACAGTGGCTGGAGGCCCTGGTGCACCAATTCTCTCTCACACACACACTCTCTCACTGCCGCATTAAAAATATTTTAAAATCTGGGTGTGGTGGCACATGCTTTTAATCCCAGTGCTCAGGAGGCAGAGGTAGGAGGATTGCCGTGAGTTTGAGGCCATCCTGAGACTACAGAGTGAATTCCAGGTCAGCCTGAGCTAGAGTGAAACCGTACTGTGAAAAAACAAATAAATATATATATATATAATAATAATTTTCTGTATTTGCAAGTAGAGAAAGAGAGAGAGAATGAGAGAGAGAATAGGTGCACCATTTACAGCACCTCTAGCTGCTGTAAATGAACTCCAGATGCATGTGCCACTTTGTGCATCTGGCTTTATATGAGTACTGGAAAATTGAATCCGGGTCATTAGGCTTTGCAGGCAAATATCATAACTGCTGAGCAATTTTTCTAGCCTTAAAAATATTTTTATTTATTAGAGAAAGAGAGAGAGAGGGGGGAGAGAACCAATGATAGAAAGGGAGTATGGGTGTGCCTGGGCCTCCTGCCACTACAAATGAACTCCAGACGCACACACCACTTTGTGCATGTGGCCTTATGTGGAATCTGGGCAATCAAACTTCGGCCATCAGGCTTTGCAAGCAAGCCCCTTTAACCACTGAGCCATCTTTCTAGCCCTTCATACAGTGCTGGCTGTTTTTCTTTCCATGGTGCTGGGGTTGGACCCAGGCCTCACGTATGGGAATCAGTGCTCTGGCGCAGAGGGTGCAGCCCAAACCCCGGCCCAGTTTATAACTCTTTAAAACTTCACAGACAGGGAACGAGGTAGTCTGTATACTGCTTTGGTTGCAGCTTCTTTCATTTGCTATTTCATGTGTGAGAGTCATGAGTGGTTTGTGGTTTTGTATTTGCATTACACAAGTGTGTGTGCTACGGTGTAGGCACTCTGCTGCGGAGGGACATTTGATTCTCTCTGCTTAGGACCAATATGAACAGAGCGGCTAGATGGGAGGGCGAGCTGGCTGCCACATGTGTCACCCCACCGACCGCCAGGGTTGACTCTGCTAATCTGGCTGGCTAGGGGGTGACCCCTTCCTCCCCAGCGCCCCATGCGCTCTCCTGAAGCTGCAGAGCTGCTTGTTCTTTGAAGAGCACGGCCGTCCCAAACAGAGGAGGCCTGGTCTGCGGTCAAGGGTGTAAGCGAACTGCGCCTCCCTGCTGGAACCGCCCAGCAAGCGCTCAAGGACAGAGTTGGCTCTAAACTCTAGTGAATGTCTTCTGGAAGACACATGTTGACACCTGCCAAGGAACAAAATGTCTGGCAGAGTACAAGTTAATGGTCCAATCTACAAGATACAAATGGCTCTCTAAAACAGTTTAACCAGTTTTCACCACCACCAGCACCGGATGAAACTTACATCCTCTGTAACACTTAGCAGCCTTCCTCTATTTATTTTCAGTATTTGGTGGGTGTGTAATTGTGTCTCAATCTAGTTTTAATTGGTATTTCCCTAGTGATTATAGAGGAAGTGCTTTATTTATTTATTTTTTAAATTTTGCTTGGTTTTTCGTGGTAGGGTCTCACTCTAGCTCAGGCTGACCTGGAATTCACTATGCAGTCTCAGGCTGGCCTTGAATCCACAGAGATTCTCCTATCTCTGCCTCCCAAGCACTGGGATTAAAGGTGTGTGCCACTATGCCCAATTTATTTTCATTTTAAAAATATTTATTTATTTATTTATTTGCTTAGGGGAGAGAGGAAAGAGAATGAATGGGTGCACCTGAGCCTCTTGCAACTGCAAATGCACCATTTTGTGCATCTGGCTTTACATGGTTACTGGGGAATTGAACCCAGGCTATCATGTTTTGCAAACAAGCACCTAAGTTATTTTCCACCCCTCTCCATTCTTTATTTTATTTGTCTATTTTTTTTTTTTTTGAGGTAAGTTCTCATTCTAGCCCAAGCTAACCTGAAATTCACTATGTAGTCTCAGGGTAGCCTTGAACTCATGGCGATCTTCCTACCTCTGCCTCCCGAGTGCTGGGATTAAAGGAATGCGCCACCATGCCTGGCTAAGGTCAGAATTTTTAAAAGATAGAATTTATTTATTAGAGACAGAGAGGGGGAGGGGGGAGAGAGAAAGAGAGAGAATGGGCACACCAGGGCCTCTAGCCACTGCAAACAAACTCTAGACACATGTGCCGCCTTGTGCATCTGGCTTATGTGGGGGGCCTGGAGAATTGAATTGAACCAGGGTTCTTTGGCTTTGCAGGCAAACACCTTAACCACTAAGCCATCTCTCCAGCCCCCAAGGTCAAGGATTTTGTCCTTGGCTCCATAGGCATGCCTTCCTCCAGCTTTGGCTGGAGCTGTTTTGGGGCATGCTAGGCAAGACAACAGAAGCCCGTTCCCTTAGTCTTTAAAGAAGAACACTAACTCTCTGCCCCTATTAGGCCATCTGCATCAGTCTCTGGAATTGTACCCCCAGTGCACATATTTACTTTTTTTAAAAAAACTTTTATTTATTTAGTTTTGGTTTTGCGTGATAGGGTCTTTCTCTAGCACAGGTTGACCTGGAATTTACAATATAGTCTCAGGGTGGCCTTGAACTCATAGTGATCCTCCTACCTCTGCCTCCCTAGTGCTGGGATTAAAGGCGTCTGCCACCATGCTCAGCTAAATGTTTCTTTTTTCTTTAATTTTATTTATTTATTTGAGAGAGAAAGAGGCAGATAGAGAGAATGAGCATGCCAGGGCCTCCAGCTGCCGCAAATGAATTCCAGACACATGTACCACATTGTGTATCTGGTTTACATGAAATAGTGAAATAGAACCTGGGTCCTTTGGCTTTTCAGTCAAATGCCTTAACTGCTAGGCCATCTCTTTGGCCCTAACTTTCTTCTAGTTCTCCTCTTCCTTCTCTCCCCCCTCCCTGTCCTCCTCCTCCTTCTTTAACTCTTTACAATCTTTTTTAACTTTTTCTGATAACTTCCATAAATATAGATAATACACTATGATCATAATCCCCTCCCACCATCTTCCCCTTTCCCTTCCCAAATTCCCTCCCCTGAATCTCATTTTCTTTCCAGCTAGTCCCTCTTCTATTTTGATCTCATTATTTCTTCTTCTCCTGTTATGCAGTTCTTATGTAGGTGGCAACAGCCACCTTGCGGTCATGAATACAGGCCACTTTGTGTGTGGAAGACAGGACTGTGAGCACTCCTCCCCTCTTTTAGCTCTCATCTTCTGCTTGACACCTCTTCCACAATGGTTCCTGAGCCCTGTCGGGTATGGTAGAGATGTCTCACTTAGTGCTGAACACTCCACTGTCACTTCTCAGCACTTTGGTGAGTTTTGAATCATCCAAGTGGTCACCATCACGTCAAGAAAGAAACTTTTCTAACCTAAGAGTAGCATTAATATATGGATACAAAGCAGTTCGTGGTGGCACACGCCTTTAATCCCAGCACTTGGGAGGCAGAAGCAGGAGGATCGCTGTGAGTTTAAGGCCAGCCTGGGACTACAGAATGAGTTTCCAGGTCAGCCTGGACTAGAATGAGACCCTATCTGGGAAAAACAGCCATATACACACCTGGCTTTCTGGGCACTGGGAAAATGAGCCCTGGGCTCACCAGGCTTTGTAACCATTCCAAGAATCCTCTTTATCCTCAGCCCTTGACTCAAATGCATGACTTTTATTATCAACCTCATGAAGGGGTTCTGTCTGTGTGTTCCAGCTCTTGGCAAGCTTGTGGGAAACATAATTTTGGGGCTCTTGGCCAACGCACTAATATACACCAACAATGGGGTGTCCCTGTATTCTTTTTTATAATTTATTTTATTTGAGAAAGAGGTAGATAGACAGACAGATAGATACACAGATAAAGAGAGAGGGAGCCGGGCGTGGTGGCGCACGCCTTTAATCCCAGCACTCAGGAGGCAGAGGTAGGAGGATCACTGAGAGTTCGAGGCCACCCTGAGACTACATAGTGGATTCCAGGTCAGCCTGAGCCAGAGTGAGACCCTACCTTGAAAAAAAAAAAAAAAAAAAAGAGAGAGAGGGAAAGGAGGAGAGAGAGAGCGTGAGAGTGAGCGAGCAGCGTGCCAGGACCTTTAGCCACTGCAAATGAACTCCAGACACATGTGTCACCTTGTGCATCTGAATTATGTGGGTCCTGGGCAATTGATCCTGGGTCCTTTGGCTTTGCAGGCAAGCGCCTTAACTGCTAAGTCATCTCTCCAGCCCTGTCCCTATGTTCTGGTTTTATGAATGCAAAGAATTGAAATCCACAGACCAGAGGGATGAAGAGAAGGAAAGAGGAGAGAGTGTGGAGGACTCCTTCTGCCCATGAGAAGGCAGGAGAGGGCAAAGCCCACCTAGAGACCCGAACAGGGATCATTCGTAGGTTCTGAATGGGGGCTGAGCTAGCCAGCTATAACTCCCAAGTTTTGGGGGCTGAGCTTAACCAACCACAGCCAGGTTCAGGTTTACTCCTCCCACTAATCTTAATTCTAGGAAAGGGGAACTCCTTCCTAGGGAGACCTCAGATTGTTTATAGAAAAACAGATCCAGAGCTAGAGAAATGGCTTAGTTGTTAAGGCATTTGCCTGCAACGAAAGCCAAAGAACCCAGGTTCGATTTCCCAGGACCTACATAAAGCCAGATGCACAAAGTGGTGCATGTGTCTGGAAGCCCTACAGTGCCAAATTTCTTTGTCTCTCTTCTCTTGTCTCTCTCTTTCTCTCTGCTTGCAAATAACAAAAATAAAATATTTTGGAAAAAGAAAAACAGAGCTAGGGAACTCCTTTGGGAGAGAGATGAGAAGCCAGGTTCTTCTCTGACCCGTAGCACAGTGGAAACTGCCAGGTCAGGCGTGAGGGCAGTCCCCACTTATGCTCGGTGGGTCTAACCTGCGTCCTGGGCCAGCATTGTGCAAGCTCCAAGTTCTGGTGGGCACCCCCCTCTCCATGCGGCTTTCTATAATCCACAGGAGCTGGCAGAGTCCTCTCCGGGGGAATCTGTCCCAGGACCTGAAGGGAGTTGCGCACGGTCTGTGAGGCTCCTAGAAAGGAGACCCGGGCAGCCTGGTGGAGAGAAAGGCAGCAAGGGTGGGCTGGGCTGGGGGACTGGACAAGCTGACCGACGGAGGGAGGCAGCGCGGCAGGCGCCCCGGGATTCTTCCTCTGGGCACTATGGTGCGGTGTGGCTTTGTCTTCGCCAGTGTGGCTGTGCTCCAGGTGGCATTCCAGCTGGACTTCTGAGTGGGGCATGGCTTCTATTTCAAAGGCCCTCTTATCAGTATGTGACCTTGGGCCGCTAGCCCAGTGGAGCCTGGGTTCTCACCTGAGTGGCTAAGTTAGGACAGTCCGTATGCGGGACTCAGACGCACGGACACAATGGGCTTCCTGTCCAGGATCTGGAAGGAGGTTTTGTTGGTTTTGTTTGCTTGCTTTTGCTTCTGTTGTTTCCTGGGTAAGGGTCTCATTCTAGTCAAGGCTGACCTGGAACGACTATGTAGCTCCATGCTGGATCCAGCGGGGACTAAAGGCATGTGCCATTGTGCCTGGCTCTGGAGTGCTTATCTGTTTATTTTTGCCCATGATGCTCCTGGTGCCTGGCCTCTAGAGCACCCTGTATGTCGCTAGCATTTAACAAGTACTTTTGAGTAGGTTTATCATTGTATCTTAAAGGATCATTTGTGATTTTCGTGCTGTAAATCACTCACCTGCTTGTTCACTCATTCAACAAATACGTGTTGGGCCATTGTGCTTGTCCACTCAGCAAGCTTCCGTTTCCTTCCCTGTAATTTCTGGGGGAGGATTTCTGGGGGAGGATGTTTGGAGGCTTGTGCACTCACTGTCTGACTTACCCACCGGTTCCCAGAATAACCAGCAGGGGGCGCTTCAGGACTGAGGCTCCTCCCAGCAGGACCTGGCCCCTTCCTTCCAGGCTGGCTTTTTCTCCTGTCCTAAGGGGGCATCTGGTCAGGAAAGGAGAAACCAGGATAGAAGGGGCCAATGCCACCAAGAGGCTGCCAGCTCAGGGCCCTTGAGTGTCCACTCTTCTGTCCCCACCCATCACCCAATCTCCCGGTGGCACCTCAGCTTCACATTAATCCAATGAAAAAACGGGTTTCATTTTAGTCCAGGTGTTCTGGGGAGAGGGGAATGCCAGCGCTGACCTGGTAGTCTTCTTGAGCTAGATTTTGTTGCATAGCACAAAAGGCCCTAGAAAGCCGGGCGTGGTGGCGCACGCCTTCAATCCCAGCACTCGGGACGCAGAGGTAAGAGGATCGCCATGAGTTCGAGGCCATTTTGAAACTACATATTGAGTTCCAGGTCAGCCTGAGCTAGAGTGAGACCCTATGTCAAACAACTTTAAAAAAGGTGTCTGTGTGTGGGGGGGCTGGAGACACCTGTGTGTGAAGCCTAGGAACCCAAGTTTGATTCCTCAGTACCCACGTAAGCCAGAAGCACGTTAGCGCATATGTCTGGAGTTCATTTGCAGTGGCTAGAAGCCCTGGTGGGCCTATTTGCTCTCTCTCTTAAATAAACAAATAAAAATATTATTAAAACAAACAAGCAAACAAAAAAAACCACAAAGCAAAACAAAAAACCTAGCCCAGCAGTGTCTCACTGCTGTTCTTACAGGCGTTGACTAGGGTTTCCCTTGTTTACCAGGCCCTCTCGCATGTTGTCCTTCCGCAGAGGCTGGCCCAGATTCCGTGATGGTGGCTGGAGCAGCTGTGCCCTGACCCCATTGTGTGAGGCCTTGGGGGTGGATGCAGTGCCCCTCCCAAGTGCGGAGACCCAGGGTGGGGGAGGCGCCTTGGCCCGTGGAAGCGGCTCCCTGGCTGCGGCGACTCTAGGAGGGATGGTGGGCAGCCCAGGGACATGTCTGCGTGCAATTTGACCTCAACCGTTCTGAGGCACAGAGGGCACCCCTGCATCCACAGTCTGGGCTACAGGGTGGTTTGGGCAGAAGTGTTCGGGTAGAGCTAAAGCCGTGAGAACTAGCTGCTTCCCAAGGCAAGGCGTGGTTAGATGAAACGGGGACACTCTCCCAGACAACACCTGTCCCGGGCACCAAGCTGCCTGTGGGGCAGCCGGGCAGTGCCTGCTCCTCCCGGCGTGACATCACATGTGATCCTCCCTGTTTCCTGGGTGGGCCACGCCCGGCTTTAGCTGGGATGTCACCGTGGGACTCTGAGCTGCCGTCCTACCGCGAGGTGCCTCCTCTGCTCTCTTCTCCGTCTACCTCTTCCTCGAGCAGGAGAGAGCCCCTCCCCGTCAGGCCCGAACTCGAGCCACTTCACCTCTCTCGGGGCAGGTGGCCTTGCTCAGCTGCGCCCATGATCATCTCTCAGTACTCTCAGAGGCTTGTGACAACTCATTACAAAAGCACCGCAGGGGCCAGGGCACGTGTGGTCACGTGGCAGGCTGCCCCCGCTGCCACCTGGTCTGGCTCATGCCAGTGAGACTGGGGACCCTCCGCTTCACAAGGCAGCACAGCCCACCTCGGCATGTGCCCTCGCCTGTTTGGAAGGCTTGTACCGTCCAGGTCTTCATTTCATCTGTCACATTGTTTGCTGGTGGGAAGATGTCTCCTCTTAGGGTCTCTGCTTCCTTTTACCTAGAGTAAATCTGGGCTGGAGAGATGGCCTAGTGGTCAAGACTTGCCTGTGAAGCCAAAGGACCCAGGTTCGATTCTCCAGTTCCTCATAAGCCAGATGCACAAAGTGGTGCATGCGTCTGGACTTCATTTGCAATGTGGCTGGAGGCTCTGGTGCGCCCATTCTCTCTGTCTCTTTCAAATAAATAAATAATAAATATAAAACCTTTTTTTAAAAGAGTAAAATTATTGATCTCAGCTTCTCAACACAGTGGACAGTCCAGTATTATTGTGACTACCGTCACTGCTCTGCCTCAGTAACTATATGGGTTATTTGGGGTGATGGCAATCTCTGACTGGGAGCCTCACCATGGGGTGTCCCAGGAAGGAGGTGAGAGGCAGCACCTGCAGAGGTCAGCTTGCCCCTTCAGGCACGGCAGCCATCAGCTTCTCATTTGATGCCTCAGGAAGCTCCGGCTCCCATCCACTGGCTAAGGCTGCCCTCTCCCTGTGCTCCCAGCTCAGCGTTTGCCCGGGGGAAGGACGTGGGTCGGCAGGACCCTGCCCTTGAACCGTTCACTGGAGCTCGCCTACACTGCCCTTGAGTAAGGGCCACAGGAGGGATGTGCAGGGAGAGGGCTTTCAGTCAGGCTGAGGCGGCTTTGAGCTGGACCCTGAGGGATGGGTGCGTCGTGGACCGCGAGGATGGAAAGCAGGAGGAGGGAGATGGCACAGGGGAGGCGCAGTGGAGGACGAGCCTGGAGCCCAACGTGGGGGTGTGGGACGTGGAGAAGGGCTTGTGGGACTCTGGGGCCTAGGAGGAAGCTCTTTCCTTGCATGCATCAGGGAGAGAGGCAAACTCCTGTTTTTCTCTCCAGCTATGTATTTTTAGGGTAAAGATGCTCATGGTGAAATTACTGTTCTTTTTTCACAGTTGGCATTAGAAGCAGAAAATAAATCTCAATGATTTAAAATCACACATTATGCCTTTTTTTGGGGAGGGGGTTCGAGGTAGGGTCTTGTTCTAGCCAAGGCTGACCTGGAACTCACTCTGTAGTCCCAAATTGGACTCAAACTCACAGTGATACTCCTACCTGTTTCTTGAGTGCTGGGATTAAAGGTGTGCACCACCACACCTGGCTTCATTATATCTTCTTTCACAAAAATTCCTTAGTTGTTTTTTTTTTTTTTTCTGTTTGGTGATATGGGGAGGTGTGAAGGGAATTCCCATGGTATGGGCTAGAGGGAGCGTGGGCCAGTCAGTCAGGTCCACGTGTACCCACATCTGAGCATGCATGAGTGTGTTAGCCCAGGACTCTCCTGGGGCTTCTGGTTGGAAGAGGGGCTCCAGGGTGGCTCTGTGATCCCACTGGGTTTCTGCCCCGTCCAGGTGCACAGAGTGAGGACCCTGGCCTCTGAAAGGCACCCTGCCTCTCTGCTTCCCCTGAGGAAAGCGTACCTCCCCAGCACGGCCTGGGGAGACCTGTGATTGCCACCCGCTCCCCTACCTCGGCCTTGGTTACCTTTCCTCGTTTACAACGCGAGTCACTTCTGGCAACATGAAGAGGTGGAGAGCATGAAGATGGTCTCTGGGGAGCCCAGCTCTGCACTTGAAACAAGCCCTTGGTGGACACACCGCAACTTCTTGCCACTATAGATGAACTCCAGATGCATGCGCCACTTTGTGCATCTGGCTTTATACGGGTACTGGAGAATCAAACGCTGGGCTGGGAGACTTTGTAAGCCAGCTCCTTTAACCGCTGAGCCATCTCCTCAGCCCTCCTTGACATGGGTCATCACAGTCCCACGACCCCAAGCACCTCTAACCACACAAGGCGGTCGTCAAGGACTGGGTCCCCGAGGCCCCTCCTCACCAGCATCTGTCCTGCACTGCCATGGAGGCCGGCTCCTTTCCAACTCAGGCGCTTCCCTCGGGTGGAGGGCTGGGAGCGGCGACACAGGGCTCAGGAGCAGTGTTTGTGGGGTGAGGAGTCCCTGGCTAGCGCAGGGCGGGGCTGGGGCAGCAGGGCGGGGCCAGGGCCACCAGCGTCACCAAACCCAAAGCTCCAGGGGCCACGCGGGCCCCTCCCTCCTGCGGCTGTCCTTGGCGTTCATTTCTACCTGCTTTCACCTGGGCGCACAGAAACTTGGGGAGGGAGGACCCAGCGTGGAAGGTGTCTCCAGCCGCTCCCCCCACCCCCCCAGGGCACCTATCGCAACCACACATCAGCCAGGCACACAGCACACAGGGACCAGGTTTGGCTCCATTCAGGGTATTTTATTTTCTTAAAGTAGACAATCTGACCTTCATCCCGTCACCAGCTCCCCTCTCTTCCTCGCTGTACATCTCTTCAAGTCCTTGGCTACGGTTCTGTACACTGACCCTGCACACACGGGTGCCGAACAAATGGCGAGAGAGATTGGGCAAGGACTCTGGTGGCGCCTCTGCTTGGCGGCAGGGTTTGTCGTTTATACGTGACCCTCCGCCAAGGTCTTTTCAAAGCTAGCGGCAGGAGGGGCCTCCCTCAGGCCACAACGTGGGCTGTGCCTTCACAGGAGCAGCTCCCGGCCGGGGACCCGGGACCCGGGAGCGCCGCGTCTCGCCTCCCCTTCCTTCACTTGGCAAAGCCACAGATAATTTACACTTTAAATACCAAGACATTTAGCGATTGTTCATTCGCTTCTAGGTGAAGAGCCTCCCTTAAATACATCACATTTATTTTTCTTAAATAAAATAAAGCAGAAAACCTCACCAGTAACAAGAGGACGCTGTAGAGGCTTATGTACAACACGTGTCCTACGAGGCTGGCACAGGACTGCCATTTGCCCCAGAAATCTGTGGGCACAGGAACAGAATCGCCCAGGTAACTTTTACTTACACTCAGCAAGCCAGACACAAGAAAGAGGTCCACCTGAAATAAAATATAATTCGAGAATCTGCATTTAAAAAATACTCAACCACATCTGAAATTGTCTGTAGTTTTGTTTTTCTATGAGACAGGAGATTTGGCCAAAAAAAAAAAAAAAAAAAACCAAAAAACAACAAATAAGAAACAAACAAACCAGAAAAATAAAAAGAGATGTCTGAGAAGAAAAACCCGGTTTTGAGTTATAAAACATCAGACCAGTAGAAGAAAAGCTAGAAACCCAGATGGCCTGGTTTGGAATAAATCGTGCCGCTCATTTTCTCGTGTGGAATTTTGGCTGAATACTTGCAAGAAGCAGTTTAAAAAGCCCACGAGGCTGGAGGCCTGGTCAGTGCCGTCCACCCGGCTCCTCCTCGGGTCCCCGGGTGCAGGACGCTCACGGTGGTGGTGGTGGCCGAGCAGCTATTGTTGGGTGTGGCCAAGCCAGGAATGTGCACAGTGGCCAAGTCCCCAGCGTAGAGCTCAGGTGGCGAGCTGGACTTCCTCCAGGTGATGGGTACACCTGGCCGGCCCTGGCCCCTTGCTGCCTCTCTCCAACAGTCCAACATGGAATCCCATGCAGACTTGAGGCCAACTCAGGAAGGCAGAGTGAAGGGGCAGGATGATGTTGGAATGCACTCATGGCAAGGGCTTCTCACCTCTTCAAGGTAACTTGATGTTTTGGCGAACTCTGCCATCATCAGGTGTGTGTGTGTGCGTGTGCGCGTGTCTACCTACCTATCAATCTATCCATATATAATTTATGTTTGCAGAAACGTGGGGTCAAGAAGGTAGAGGCCAAGGGGTGAGGGACATACTGCTCAGTCCCCGTTCTCCTGCCCCTGGCTGGGCTGGGCCTCGACAGAAGGAGTTGGAGGGATGACACCCCACGCGTGGGTTTCACCTCAGACAAGTGGGCTGCGCCCTGCTCCTCAGCAAAGGCCAATGTACTTGAGGTTGTTCTGAATAATGACGTCTGTCACCGCATCAAAGACAAACTGGATGTTACTGGTGTCGGTGGCACAGGTGAAGTGAGAGTAGATCTCCTTGGTCTCCTTGTTGCGGTTCAGGTCCTCAAACTGCCGCTGGATGTAGACGGCGGCCTCCTCGTACGTGTTCTGACCCTTGTACTCAGGGAAGCAGACAGTCAGAGGGATACGCCGGATCTTCTCCGCCAGCAGGTCCTTCTTGTTCAGGAAGAGGATAAGCGAGGTGTTGATGAACCAGTTGTTGTTGCAGATGGAGTCAAAGAGACGTAGGCTTTCCGCCATGCGGCTCTGGGGTTGGGGAGGGGAAGGAGAGCGCCCGTGTTAGGCTGGCACAGTCAGCAGAGACCCTAGACCCACAGCCCTGCCAGCAGGGCGCCCCCTCTGGTAGGTCAACTTAACGCTGGCCCCCAAGAGAGCACCCTACTTCTAATGGTGGTGGTGGTCGAGGGTGTCTTTCCTCTATCAAGTCAAGTCTGTCTTTATTCATCTTAAAAATAGCAGGCAGGGCTGGAGAGATGGCTCAGCAGTTAAGGCACTTGCCTGCGAAGCCCAAGGACCCAGGTTCAATTCTCCAGCATGCACGTAAGCCAGATGCACATATTTCATTTGCGGTGGCTGAAGGCCCAGGTGTGCCCATTCTCCCTATCTGCCTCTTTCGGTGTCTCACTCAAATAAACAAACTATTTTTTATGCGAGAGACAGAATTGGCACCTCAGGGCCCCCAGCCACTGTAATCAAACTCCAGACATGTGTGCCACCTTGGGCGCATGTACAACCTTGCACACTTGTGTCACCTTGTATGTCTGGCTTATGTGGGATCTGGACAGTAGAACATGGGTTCTTAGGCTTCACAGGCAAGTGCTTTAACTGCTAAGCCAACTCTCTAGCCCAAAATATTTTGAAAAAATATTTTATTTATTCATTTACTTGAGAGATAAAGAGAGAGGCGAACAGAGAGATAGAGAGAATGGGTACACCAGGGCCTCCAACCACTACAAACTCCAGATGCATGCGCCACCCTGTGCATCTGGCTTATGTGAGTGTTGGGGAATTGAACTGGGCTCCTTAAGCTTCACAGGCAAACACCTTAAACACTAAGCCGTCTTTCTAGCCCCCAAAGTATTATTTTTTAAATGGGAAGAAATAGCGGACAGCGTTGGTGAGTTAGGCTGGCCCTGAGCACGCAGACGCAAGGCAGGAAGGAGCGCCACCGACTACGGTGACGATGGCGGCAGCTGTAGCTTGACACGAGGGGCTTCCTGTTCAACCCCCACACCTTCCTAGTCCCATTTCACAGCTGAAGAAACTGAGGCCTGGAGAGACAAGAAATGTATGCCAAGGCTCTTGTGAGGCTTGCTGCACTATGGGGGAGAGGGACAAGAGAGATGGTCCCAGAGCATGGGTTCTCGGAGGATGCCACACAGGACGCCTGCTTTCCAGACCCTATGTTCTGAGAGGCCTAGGCTTTGGCAGTGTCTTTACTGAAAGAGTCCAGTTCAGGGAAGGCAGAATTCACAGTGCACTGAAGTCTGCCTGTCTTTACCCTGGGACCGACCCGCTGTCCACCGACAGACCATGATTTTCAAACTCACCCTTTGGATTTGGTACAATCAACACAGACACTTGGAAAAGCCTTGGCTTTGGCCATGGGTGGAACTGGCTTTTCTGCTGAGAAATAGGAGGTCAGGTCCCAAGCCCCACAGTATGCAGGGAGCTGGCACCTTTGTAGTTAAACCTGGCTGTGATGTTCCCAGTGGATGGTGGTCTAGGA
The DNA here is from genome assembly GCF_020740685.1 of Jaculus jaculus. Lineage (NCBI taxonomy): Eukaryota > Metazoa > Chordata > Mammalia > Rodentia > Dipodidae > Jaculus > Jaculus jaculus. Next base: position 5,234,455 of record NC_059114.1, on the reverse strand, counting down.
ATATCACATTCTACTGTGAGAGTAATTAGCTCCAATGGATTCCTGGAAACAGTACCATAAAGATGACTGTGGGAACGGAGCTGTCGCTTCTCATAAAAACGATGTCATCCCTGGAGCCTTGGCCTCAGACTCCCAACTGGGCATCAGATATGGCCATTTGTGCATACTGGGTCAGTTCACCAAGCGCGTCCTCAGCACTCAGGGCACGGGCCACTGCCAAGCTCCCAGCCCTCCTGACCAGGGAGCTGAGCACTCTAGGCCTGTGAGAACAGAGGCCTGGCAGGGATTCTGGGCTCTGCCTGGGGGTGAGCCAGGAGGGGCTTTCCCCGTCCCGAGGGGGACGACAAGCAGAGCGGAGGTGGGGCCTAGGCTGGTTTCCTTAACCCCACCTGGGGTCATTCTTAAGCCCATTCAGTCTGACCGTTTGCAGGTGTGAAGATCTCAGGGGTGGCTGACAGAGAGCAGGGAGGCCCACTTCAACATTGCTGCATGGTCGGTGCCTATGGGTCAGGGGGGGTCTGTGCGTCAGCCCTCTGTGGGACAAGTGTCATGGGAACAGCTCGGTTGCGTAGCCCTGCAGTGACTACACTTGATTGGCAGCGGGGCGGGGTCGGTATGCCCATGCTTCCCCTTCTCCCAAGCAGTCTGAACTTTCTCTTTCTCTCACGTCTCTTAATATTTGCAAGGAGAGAGAAAGAATGGGTGCAGAAGAGCCTCTGGCCACTGAAAAAGAATGCCAGATGCATGTGTCACTTTGAGCATCTGACTTTACGTGGGTCCTGGGGAACTGAACTTGGGTCCTCGGGCTTTGCAAGTGCCTTAACTGCCAGGCCATCGCTCCAGCCCCCCAGACTGCTTCTTGCTGATGCCTCTCAGTAGACTCTGGGGACCACAGCTGGCGGATCCTTGCATCCGTAACTCAGAGGCCCTGGGACTCACTAGGTGGCACAAAGCAGCGGGCGTAGGGCCAGGTGCCCGGCATCTCCGGGCCCGCCCTCGTCTCAGGCCCATCCCCACACCCCAGTCTGCTCCCGCCCTGGCTGTACGTTAGGGCTCTGATTTCCTGGTGGCTTCTCTATTCTGTGGCGACTGTGGAACCATACTGGCCATCAATTAGTGGACTCCTGGGAGATGACGTGCCTCAAAGAATAACACTTGTCACCCTGGTCCCATTTCCTGGGATCCGCAGGGTCCAGCAGAACCTGCTGGGGGTTCTGCCTGTGCACCTGTCCAGGGCACAGAGCGTCGTGGCCGGGGCGGCTGCCTGCCAGCCACCTCCACGCAGCCACCCGGCCCGCTGCGTTCTCGCTGTGTGTGGGCACGGTTCCTCTAGGGGGAGGATGTGCACGCACGGGCACCTGTACAAACCGGGACGGCTGGCCTGAGCACTGGCATGTGCTCGCTCTCCACGAGAGCCTGGAGAGTGAGGCGGGAACTGCGCACCGCCCGAGGTTGTCCCCAGACCAGACTTGTGGTGCCAAGGATTTGTAAGTTCCAGGTCACCCTTGTCTTTGCCTCTCCAGCTACCAGGGGAGCAAGCGACGTGGGGGTGGGGAACGCAGCAGCCAGTAGGGGTCAGGATGCCAGCCAGGGCTCGCGCCCCAGGGCCACGGACCCTTCTATGCAGCTAGGGTTCACGTGCACATGCATTTACTCCCAGGGATGGGAGACGGCCAAAGACCACCGTCAACCACAGCAGTACCTTGCCCGGGTGAAGCTGACAAGAGGGGCCTGAGCCCAGTTAGGGGGTACACGCTTGGCTCCGAAAGGGCCACGGGGGAGGTGGTCACGAGAGCTCTGACTTGTCCTGGGCCAGTACCTCAGCCGGCCGCTGGCGCCCGTCCCTCTTGCAGCCCCACATGCTGACAGGTGGGCAGAGTGGCATTCTGATACCTAAAACCACTGAAGGAGCTCTGCTATTTTGGGCTGTAACTCTGGGAACTGGGGGGCGTGACAGTGTGCGAAAGGGAGAGCAGGAGTTGTGGCATGCCTCACCCCTGGTCTTCCAGCCTGACCCCCCCACTCCACATCACAGCACCGTTCACGGCCACAGCCCATCCCCTCTGTGGGGCCTCAGCCCAAGGCCCAGCTTCTGGGAAGCTGCCATCTGCCTTCCTGGACTAAGTCTGGCCCGTGTAAGGGGACCAAACACTCAATGGGATGGATGTGCGCGGCCTGGCTTGCCTCACTCTCCCATCGATTTCTGTCTGCTTGGTGTCACAGGCCAGACTCGTTCCAGGGGGGTCTGGAGGTGGTATGGAAGGGAAGGGAACCCCTCACTTGGTAAGAACAAGCCTATTAGCCCAATACAACCTGCGGTGTTCAGACCCTGGAATCTGTTTGGCTGCTTTCTTTCTTTTTGTGTGTGTGTGTGTGTGTGTGGGTTTAAGGTAGTGTCTCACTCTAGCTCAGGCTGGATGGAATTCACTACGTCATCACAGGGTGGCCTCAAACTCACGGCAATCCTCCTGCCTCTGCCTCCCAAGCGCTGGGATTAAAGGCATGTGCCACCACGCTGGGCTTTGTTTGGTTTCATTTTTGAGGTAGGGTCTCACTGTAGCCCAGGCTGACCTGGAACTCACCCTGTAGTCCTAGGCTGGCCCCAGACTCAAAGTGAGCCTCCTACTTCTGCTTCCTGAGTGCTGGGATTCAAGGTGTGCACCACCATGCCTGGGTAGACCCTGGAATCTGGAAGAGCTGCCACTACTGCAAGCCATGACCCACTGCCGGGAGCGTGGCTTCTGACCCCCTGTATGGTCCAGGTCTTGGGAGGGGGCTGCTTTGCCAAGGCTTGGCAGAGAACAGTTTCCACCAACCACATTTCTTTTCTGGAAAGAAGCCCCCCCCCCCCACCTTGCCTTTACCTCTCCAGCTACCAGGGAAGCAGCTGTTGTGGGGGTGGGGGATACAGTGGCCAGTAGTGGTCAGGATGCCAGCCAGGGCTCTGATGCACAGCTCGCTCGCCAGGGCCACAACACCTTCTAGGAAGCTAGGGTTCACGTGCACGTTCACTTATATAAATATCAGAGGAGATCACTCTCAACAGAAGTCTGTGCAGCGCTGGAATCTCACTGCTTGCAGGGAGGAAACCGGTCATTTGTAACAGGGCGAGTCAGCCACGGCACAGCTGGGTAACGGTCCCCAAGGGGGCACAGTCATTTCTTCGCCATTTGTGAGAAGAAAGCTTCTGTTCAGAAACGCCCCAGTGCTCTCGGTGCTACAGAATTGCTTTACCAGGAGTGGCACAACAGGGGCACCTGATGGCTCACTCCTAAGGCGCTTCAAGCACGCTGGCCCGAGAATCTGGGGGTCTGTCCCCAGCACAGCCTCCAGGTGCCCCCACCTGTGGTGGCTGAGCCAGGACTGGCTCTTGGAATGCTGTGTGTGTGTGTGTGTGTGTGTGTGTGCGCGCGCGTGCGCGCACTTCATGGAGATGCTGTCCTGTGGATCCTCAACAACTCCTCTTGGGAACCCAGAACATTCCAGCTTCCCTTGGCCTTCTCTACCAGCAAGTCAGTGGTCCTCAGACACTGGTCAGGTGCCCACCCTCACAGCCGGGAGGGAGGCTTGCTTCCTTACCCCGAGTCCACGCAGCCCGGGGGCACGTCGGTCTGAGGCAACTGGAAATGCCTACTCGCGCTGAGTGTGCGCCGTTATGCAGAAGCCTAACCCTCACTGCACTCGGGCGGGTGGGGCGCCGCGGCCCCGCGTGGCGGCTTGTCCTGGGGCTGCTGTGTGACAAGCGAGCGGCTGGGGAGCGTGTGGCCTGGGCCCATCTCTTGTCTTCTGTCTGCCAGGTTCCCTCTCCCACAGGGTCCCAGGCAGGGCTTGCTCAAGAACATCTTGCCCAGTCTGGAATCTCAAGCCTTGGATCTCTCATAAAATTTAGATGAGGTCAAGGTGTCAGTTCTTTCTGGTACCGGTGTGAATCCTGGGCACGAGTGACTCGGAAACCCAGCCCTGGCAGCAGCTCTGGTCCCTCCTCCCCTCCACAGCTCGTCTCCTGCCCTCTCTCCCTGGGCAGGCGCCGGCTAGGTCAACTGACCGCGGTTCACCGAGTAAGTGGTGGGATGGGCAGGACCCACCCCACACAGAATGAAACGACCGTGGCCGAGGAAGGCCGAGACCTCTTCCCTGCCAGTTCCCACAGTGTCCCCACTTGCAAAACAGGATGTATCAGGGGACCTCCCAGATGAAGCAGGAGGGGGCTGAAGTGGGGACACGGACAGGTGACTCACGGCCTGCAGCAACGGGGACATTTCATCTGGGCCTTTGGGGCTGCCGGGCAGGACCAGCTAAGTGGCATGGAGTGGGGGCCTGAGGATTTGGTGCAGGACCAACTTCGTCCTGCCTGAGCCTCCAGCTTTCTCCACCCTTCAGCCCATCCCTCAGTCTGGCACGCGCAGGAAGACCACCAGCCAGGGGAGAAAAGCCGAAGTCACGCTGCAAGACAGCGGTCAGCTTTCCACCTGGGCAGCGGGTCTGCGCTGGGCGTGAGCGCGCTCCACCCACCAGCCTGCCCCTCCCGCAGCTGAGCCACCACTGAGGCCACAGAGTGCCAGGCTCGGAAGGGAAGCCCACATAAGTCACACCTGGGCTGGACTCGGCATGCTTCACAGCGACGGCTAGACCTCTGGACCTCCCTTTGCAGGGACAGACTTGGGAGCCCAAAGGTGTTGAGACCCTCAGTAGCGGAGAGCCCCCACAGCTGTCCGCCGTGCACCTTCCCATGCAGGGCTGGCTCTGGGCCCAGGACAGCTGCTCAGAAGTGACACTTGGCAAGGTCCTTAAGTGGACTGGGCAGGAGCAGCTGTGCTCAAAGTGACCTTTGTGGGTCTCATCTGCTCAGGAAGCTGGATGGCAGCATTTGCTCTGGGGGTGCTTTTTCTCCTCAGTGGCCCCCCGAAGAAGCTCTGCCCCAGCTCCAGAGATTCCAAGGGCGCCACCCACCCTTCCTCAAGTCTTCCCTGTGCTCCCCACCTGGATCGAGGACTTCTTTGGACATCCTTACCAGGCCAGGCCATGCCGGAGCAGGTTTGCAGCCTTCCCGTGCCCCCAGCTTCTTCCGTCCTCTAGGACCCACCCAGCCTCACAGAAGCATCTTCCAATGCCACACAGTTCTACCCAGCACTGCCAGGGCACTCAGCTATCTCTGAATGCTGAATCTGAATGCCCACCTCTTCCTCCCTTGACCCTGACTGCTGTCCCCAGAACCATTGTACTTTTTTTTTTTTGAGGCAAGCCCATCACACTGTCTTTTTTTTTAACGTAAGAGTGAGAGCCAGTGTAAGCGAGAGAGAGAGAAAGAAAGAGAGAGAGAGAGAGAAGGGGGGGGAGAAAGAGGGAGAATTGGCATGCCAGGGCCCCCAGCCACTGCACTAGAACTCCACACATGTGCGCCCCCTTGTGCACATGTGCAGCCTTGCACGCTTGCGTCACTTACGTGGGACCTGGAGAGCTGAACATGGGTCCTTAGGCTTGGCAGGCAAGCGCCTTCTTAACTGTTAAGCCATCTCACCAGCCCCCACTGTACTGGCTATGAACATCTGTCCGCATACCCTGTGAAGGAGTTGTGAGGGACTGTGTCTGAAGTTCTTCTGAGACACGGGGCCTTCATTGCCACATGCAAGGCAAATATCTTGTCAGTACTGAACCCCAGAGCTTGGTGTTTTTTTTTCTCTTACGAGGGAAGGAGGGAGGGAGAGAGAGAGAGAGGGAGGGAGGGAAGTCCTCTATATCTCCCAGAAGCCACCTGCAGGGCTTGGGACTGAGACACTTGGGAAGGAGAGGGACTCTTCTAAACCCATAAAGCCAGAAGTACCCTTCTGGGGAACTTGGGGGGAATGAGGTCCAGGGGCATGGGGGCCTCCTCCAGTACGCAGAGTGGAGTTGGAGGGACTGAAGCCAGCCTGTCACCTTCTGGGTGTCCCGGGGTCTGACCATGCTGTGGATGAGACCAAGGCTGCTAGGGCAGGGGACTGGCTGGCAGATGTGGATCTGGGCACCGAGCCTCTGGCTGATGCCCTGGCAGCTCAGAAGACAGCGTGCCATGTTACAGCGAGAAGCCGCTGGGTTGGAAATGATCCGATACGAGGCTGCCCACCGCTCCAGGAGCTGGAGTTGGCTGGCGAAGGGTTTCTGTTGAGCGTGGCCCTGCTGGAGCCCGGGGGAGGGGGTCCAAGCCATTCTGGAAGCCACATCGAGGGGCTTGTGCGTGTCAGGCAAGTGCCGTACCACTGAGCCGCATCTCCAGTCTCATTCCACTAGCTAACTCTAGTGGGACTCTGGGCGTGTCACCTTCTGCTCCAAGTCACAGCTCTTCCTTAGTCAAGTACGACGCTCATCAAGGTTGGCCTCCCAGAGCTACTATAACGACTGGGGATTGGTGTGTGTCCCTAGAAAGTGGCTCTGCGCTGGGCACTTAAAGGAGGCACCCTGTGCCTCCCAGAGACGCCTTTCCCGAGACCTCCCTGTCTCCAGCGCCCCCAAGCAGATGTCAGGCTCTGCCTCAGGCTCTTGGGGTCTCCCCAGGGTCTCCCTTGCTTTGTACACTCCTCCCTTCCTGGCCTGCAGATCTGTGATGGCAGCCTGTCTAGTGGCTGACTGGCCCTGCTATACGCGATTTTTGCTCTAGCGTGCACAGGGGAGGCCATTGTCCATGCTCTGCTGTCCTTAAGGAGCTCAGGACACATGGGGGGCTACACAGAAGGAGACAGTGAGGGGAAGCCGGCCAAAGATCCAAACAGGCAGCACGGTCACCGTGCAGGCGCAGGTGCAGGCTGGGGAGGCGTGAGTCATCGCCGGGGGCCCAGACGCTGGCGCCTCCCCAGGCAGTCCCAACTACTGGCTGCTGGAATTCCCACACTGCCCCATCTCCTCCGCGAAGTGCTCCTGGTGGGGGTGGAGGGCTGTGTGTTTAGCATCCCAGTGCCTGGATAGAATTCATGCTCGCCCTCAACCAAGACAAGACAGATGTGGCCTCCTCGTCCGTGAGAACAGCTCACAGGGAAGCTCTGGGCCACCCTGGGTGGTACCAGGCAGCCCCTCAGTCCTTCCCAGCACTGAGCTGCTGGAAGGTGGCAAGACCAGCTGCCACCCAGGGCCAGCTGCCCCTCCCTCTGTTCCGTTTAGCGCTCAGACTCGCTGCAGACGCACTACCGTTTCCATGGCAACCGGAGAGGACGCCTCCACTCTTAGTCTCACACGGCAACCAAAGACGAAAAGGAGGAAGGAACCGCTCGTAGACCAACGTTCATGGCCGTCCACTTGGGGGTAGTGGGAGGGGGCTCTGAGGACAGGCGGGGGAGAGGGGAAGACTCTCTGCTGACCTGCCTCCTGGTGAGGCACTCTACTGTCCCGCCCAAGGAGCGACTGTAGGCTCCGAGGAGTGGGGACTTTGGTGGAGCGCCCCGCAAGCATTCCCGCTTCAGATGTGGAAGCCAGACTCCTGCCCCGCCACCCCTGTCCCAAGGACAGACAGACTGACTCACCCTGAGGCTTGGCTCTTGCTTGTTAATGGCTCACAGGGAAGTGGGAAATGTCTGGGGATGGACTGGGGGAGGAGGTGTCACTGACAGTCCAGTCTGGTTAGCACTTCCCTCTTCCTTGTTTCCCTGGCCCGGAGAATTGCACTACTGACTCCCTTACGCCCCGAGCGCCTGTTGCCTGTCTGCAGCTATGTCCGGATGGCTGGTCAGCACAGCCCGACCAGCACGCTGTGAGCGGAGCGGAGGGGGGTCTGTCTGTCCACCTGCTGGGTCCTGCTGAGGCCCAGGGTCACCTTGCTTAGGATAGCCACTTTCCCACATCCCATTTACTCACCAAGCCAGGCCTTTAAAGCTCTGTTCTGTGGGTTCTTGGGCTGCTGAGGTGGCCCACACAACTCAGCCTACGGGATGCGGTGTTCTGGCTCTAACCACCCGGCTCATGGCCCTCATTTTGCCTCCCCATTAACTCAGCCACTTCCTGGGCTCCAAAGACTACCTTGTGTCTCTCGATCCAGCTGCAGGCTTCTAAGTGACAAGCTGAGACCCTTACTCTCAGGTCCCCTTGCTCATACACCCATTTGACCCTTTCAACCATGGTGCTCAGCCTGAGGACTCTGGGTGGCAGTGTGGGCACCAGCCCAGAAGGGCAGCGGAGCCCAGAAGGGCAGCGGAGGTCAGAGAGGAGCAGGGAGCAGAGCTTAAGAACTGAGACCTCTAGAGGAGGGACCCACATCCTACCAGCTGTCCAGAAAGGCAGAGGGGACAAACACAAGTGTGGCTGGCCAACACTGTGCTAGTGACCGGCAGGAGGCTCGGGGCTCGTATCTGGGCTGGACACTGAGGACGGCACATACATCCTACTGACGATACCCAAGCTGTGGTGGACACAATCCGCAGGGCGGGGCGTGCAGAGGGACTGTGTTCTCTAACACCCGGGGGAGTCTGTCTCTGCCACCACTGTAGCCTCGCAAGGGAGTCCCCCTTTCTACGCAGGCTCTGTTGAGTACCACTCTCCTCCAGAGGCTTCCATCTGGGGCTGAACGCCCCCACACCCAATTCCCAGATGTATCTCTTGCTTTAGCCTGGTGGCCTCTCACCTCGGTCCTTGTCACACGCGCACTGCTCCTCGTCTGGGTGCAAGGGGCTGCTTGGCGCACCGACTCCAGTTCTCAGCTGTCCTGGCCTCAACCCATCCTTTCGTCCATGGGACCCCGTTCTTCTCAATGTTCAACATCTGCCCACAGCGGCCGAGCCGGCTGTCTCGGGACCTCCTTCCCCCAACTCTGGGCAAGCTGCAGACAGGGCTGGTTGGCATTTGACCACCGTGTGTGCTGGGTGTGGAGGGCAGTTGGGGTAAGAGGAAGCGTGGGTGTTTGGCTGCCCTCTCTGTGCCCCTATTCCTGGGCACTAGCCTAAAGCTGGTCTCATCAGTGCTGCGTGTGCAGGAGCTGTGAGAGGAAGCTTAGGGCATGGCTGGAGCGTCCAGGAGAGGCTGGGCAGGGCTGGGTCTAGGCTTTCCTTCCCACGGCAGGCCAGCCTGGCCTTCCAGTAACTGTGGCCCACATCCTTCCTCACCACAGCTCCACTACAACATTCAACCAGTCAGCCTGGCAAGAGACTGAAAAGATGCCTGACGTGCAGGTGGTCTTTGGTTTTTTGAGGTAGAGTTTCATTCTAGCCCAAGCTGACCTGAAACTATGTAGTCTTAGGGTGGCCTCGAACTCATGCGATCCTCCTACCTCTGCCCCCCGAGTGCTGGGATTAAAAGCGTGCGCCACCATGCCCGGGTGGTCTTTGGTTTTTAAATGGCAAGGCAAGCTGTGTGATCTCGTAACTTGGCCGTGGAGGTTCCATATTCACGATTCAGCACCCTCTGGCTGATCCTCTGGATTCTGTGCGGTTAAGCAGAGGGCCTGGGCCTGGCTTCTTGGCTAGCCTTCCCTCGACAGGTGTCCAGTGCGTCATGCTGGGGGACCCCGTGGCTCAGCTGCCCGACTCTGGCTCTGGCACTCCCACCCCAGCTGCCCCTGCGCCTGAATCCACACAAGCCGCCTGGCTCCACAGGAGATTAGCAAGTGGCACAAAGGGATTAGCCACCGGGGTGGCCGCACCTTGTAAAGTCACAGACGTTCTGGGTCTTTTTTTTTTTTTTTTTAAACCAGCCTTCATCCTGTCCTCAGTTCTGTTCCTGTCCGAAGCCTATCACCTTCTCTCCTCCCAGCCCCCAACCCTCTCCCCATCTAGGCAGGGAGGGAGGGAAGGGATCTAGCTGTACAGTTTACAAAGCGTACTCGGTCCAGCAGCAGATGGGGTCTCTCTGGGCTGGGATGAGGGGCGTAACACAGCCAAGTGCAGAAGTCACAGCCCCTGCTTACCCAGGTCCTTCCCGGTGCCCAGTGACAAGTGCGACGCTCATGGTAACAGCACAGGGCAGGCCTGCCACTGCAAACAGCAAAGGCTGTTTAAACAAGATAACAGGCCATGGGGAAAGCTATAATACCTCAGTCGATGACAGTCTGGAAAGCCCTTGTCCTAAACCTGCTGGAAACCCAACGGGAGCTGCCTCCTGTCCCATGCCGCAGTTCAGCACATGGCCACCTCCTGTTTAAATGTACGGTGTGGAGGGCGCTGGGGTGACCCTTACCTCCCACCCTTGCCCAGTCCCGGGCAGCAGGCAGCTGAAGGTCCTCCTCAGCAGGTGATGAAACCACAGGTCCAGAGTGAAAGCCTCTGGCTTGGCCACTCGGACAACCTGTGCTCAGCACCCAAGCCTCATCGGGGTGGTGGTGGGGCGGGCACTGGATCAAGGGCTTGCAAGTTCCATGCGTAGCGTTCTGGGCTGGCTCTGTGCTGTCTGCTACCTTTCTGTTTCCATTTACTCTGTCAACAACCACGCAGGTATCTCCCCCATCCTTCTGCACGGGTAACTCTGAGCCTATGTCGGCCCCTGGTGAATTGCTCCAGATCCGTAAGAGTCAAGTGAGGGGCTTGGGAGTTGGGGCTCACAGTTCTTTAGCCATCTGGACCTGAGCCACCTAGATGGACACAGGTGGCCACGCGACAACCCAGAAATGACTGCCACACCAGGCCCCAGTGCAAGGTGGACATGGTGCTGGACCCACAGTACTTTCTCAGGTCCCAGTGAGGGTTTCACCAACCTGGCAGGGATTTCCAGGGCTCTGAGTGCAGCTACCAGACGACATTGCCTTGTGAAGTCTGCGTAGCAGCAGCCTTCTAGCCTTAGGCCCAGTATCCCACAGGCCACCCTGTTTTCTGTTTTTGACCTCAGTGGATCTCGGAATCAATGATCAGCGAGTCGTCAGCACACAGAGAGACCCTCCTGTCCCAGCAGGCATTGGTCAAAGTCTCCCAGGAAGGCAAAGCCCCAGGGTATGGTATGACATGGGCAGTGGGCATCACATACCCAGTGTGAGTGATTCAGTCACATTCTAAGACAAAAACCCCACAAGATGCATGAGGTATTTCCCCTGAAACGACCTGGACCTCCGAGTCCTGCCCCACTCCCCATGCCCAGTAAGCTGGCAGGACTGCGGGGTAAGGGTTCAGGCTCTGGCGCACACGTTCGACCCCGCAGGAAGGAGCGATCCTGTCCAGAGACCTCGGCTGCCTTCTCCGTAGGTGAAATGACAGCCTTCTCTTTGGTTCTGAGTTAGATCATGTCACCTTGGTCTACGACTCCTGCTGACAGGCCCTGACAGGAAATTAACTGACGGCAGGACACGGGTGCCTTGCAGGTGGGCGGCTGTCAACACAGACGCAGGCCCGAGAAGGAAATTGTGGTGTGCAGAGCCCCTCCTATTTAACCTGTGGAGGACGCTGGGGGCACACAGCCCACAGCCTCGTCCGCAGCGCCCAGGCGCGCCCCCGCCCCCCGCAGGCACCAAGCTAGTGAAACGCCTGGCAGCAGACGTCAGGGACAGGAGGAGCGGGATAAGGCGAGATGAGAACCCATGACTGTGGTCTATAGGATGGACTTCAGCAACACTTAGCCTTTACGTAAAATGTAAATATTTGCATCAAAACTGCCCACAACGGACCTCCCTTTGCAGGCTGAGGTGGAGGGGGCGTGGATCAAGCTCCCCTTGTCTAGCGCCGTGACTACATGCTTTGAGTGGAGGCTGCATCCTCCTCTGAATATAGCAGTTGCCCAGCCGTAAGGGCCAGCGGGCTAGCAGGATGGCCTAGGAGATGTCCCCCATAAACTCATGCGTTCTGAATGCTTGGTCCGCGGCTGGTAGCAGTTTGGCAGGTGGAGCCTTGCTGGGGGACGTGTGTTCTTGGGGGCGGGCTTATGAGCACTCTAGCCGGCTTCCCTTCGCCAGGGCTGTGCACACTCTCCTGATGCTGTTGGCCAGGAGGTGATGTACAGCCTCTGCTCATGCCAAAGTTTCCCCTGCCATTACGGAGTTTTCCCTCAAGTCGGGAAGCCAACATAAACCCCTTCCTCCCATCAGCTGCTTTTCAGGTGTCTTGTCCACAACTAGCCAGGAGGTTGTGCAGAGAGAGGCCGTTGCACGGGGTGGCTACCGGCCTTTGCAGCAGGCAGAGACTGTCGTGCCAAGGGAGCCCCAGATAAAGGAGTCCTGGGCTGTCTGCTCCGACCTTCCGTAGTTGGAAGTAGGTGCCTGGGCCAACTCTGATACCTTGTTGTGTCCTGGACAGTCACCAAGGCTTGCTCAAAACCTGCCCAAGGCCATGTGGACCCCTCTGGGCTCCACGCAGCAATTAAAAAACACAAACTGATGAGCTGGGCGTAGTGGTGCACACTTTTAAATAATTCTAGTACTCAGGAGGCAGAGGAAGGAGGATCACTGTGAGTTCAAGGCCACCCTGAGACTAGCAAGTGGATTCCAGGTTAGTGTCGGCAATAGTGAGATCCTGCCTAAACCCCCCCCAAAAAATAAAATAAAAACCCAAAGAGGGTTGGAGAGTGGCTTAGCAGTTAAGGAACTTGCCTGCAAAGCCTAAGGATCCATGTTCAACTCTCCAGGCACACAAAGATGAGGCAAGGCCGCACATGCACACAAGGTGGCACACGCGTCTGGAGTTTGATTGCAGTGGCTCTGGTGCTAGGGTGCCAATTCTCTTTCTACCTCTCATTAAAAATTACAAAACAAGACACAAGCCCCAATTAGAAGAGAATGCCCCTCATGCACTGCTGCCCCAGCCATGATCTTGGCAGGCAACAACACCCACCCCGGCTAGCGCCCTCTGAGCCCTTTCAGCCCTACCGTGAGCAGCCGTCCCCTGTCCAGCTGAAGGCAGGATCCTGAGCCCACACCCTCCACCTGGAAGAACTCTTGGCCTTCAAGTCATGTGGGTCAGGCATCACTTCATCTCGGAGAGTCCCCCAACACCTCACCTGTCCCCTCCTGGCCACACACGAATCACCCCATGGCCGCATGAAGCTGTCCTCCAGGGACAGGCAGTGAGGGCAAATGCGAAAGGCAGCTCAGGGCAACACTCAGGATGGGCCGCAGGCCTGCCGAGGTGACCCCCACGAGCCAGGGACAGGGCTGGCAGTGTGAGTGTTTGGACATCAGTGAGCCAGGACCTCAGAGACCAGTGCTGGGACCTAAAGCAGCCCTGGAAGCCTTGCCCGTGGACAGAACCTTGGCAGAGCAGACACAGTACAATGGAAGGGCAAGCCCAGAACCCAGGCTGCTCGCTGGGCCATGGCCTTGGCCCTGCTGAGTCCCAACCGGGGTCACTCGGCCTCCCCTGCTGCCCCAGGCGTAGGCACCTCGGGTCAGAGGTACTTAATGGCGTGCGTGTGCTCCCATGGGCTCCTTGCCGCTCAGCAGTTATCTCCTGGCCTCAGTGGGACCCACATCACCTCAGCCAAGGGGGATCTTCCTGGGAGAAGGATCTCCTGTCCCAGCCTCCTTGTTGAGAAATGGCCTCCCACCCCCACCTACCCAGGCCTGGACCAGACTTCCTGGGCAAAAGAAGGGCAGTTTGCTGGGTAAGTCAGAGGACAGTGTGACAGACCCAGCCATGGACACCTGCCTAACAAGTGCCGCCCCAGTGTCCACGCAGACCTCTGCAGGGCTGGGGTCGGGATGCTGGGTCAGGGTCCCAAGGCCCTACGGGGCAGCTGCCACAGGTCAGGAAAGGCTGTGCAGGACGCAGCCCTGGGCTGGCCTTTGGAGGAACCTCAGGACATGAGGCCCAGGACCCTGGGTTGACAGTGGTTCCATTATTAATAAAATTAGAGACAGTGTAAGAGCTAAGGAGGCACTGGCTGTGGGGTGCAATGAATGAGATCGGAGTCGGTCAGTACAGGTCCCCCCCCCCCCCGCCCCCGTTCAGAGCATGCACAGAGCAGGGACACCTTTCACGCCGGTTCCACTAACCACAGGCGTCCTCCTTAGACACTCAGAGCTCCCCCATCTGTCCCCACCTCTTCCTGTAGTTCCAGTCACCGGCTCTTCTGGGTAGCAGACATCCCCCCCTCACACCGCACACCCCGCCAATACCTGATCACCAGGAGGCCACCTAGACAGTAAGGCCCCTCGGGCTCTTGACTACCACTCCCCGAGCCTGTTCTTGATAAGTGGAAAAATTGTTTCTCAGTTCTTGGATTATACAAATCCCTTAAAACAAAAATAATCTTGTGTCCTAAACCCCAGAGCTGTTCTGATGTGTGTGTAACGAGCAGGGCTAATGCGCTCAGGAAATTAATTACCCACTGGCCAGGGCAGCTGAGTGGACGGGGCGGAGAAGCTGCTCTAGCCTGAACTTCTTGGCAAAGCTCAGGGCGGGGCGTCTTCACGCTGACCTGGGAGGTGCGGCGTGGGCACCAGGTGAGTGTGCACCCCCCTCAGCCCTGATGTCCCTGTGTGTCTGGGATGTGCCGTCTGTGCAGGCAGAGCTAGGGGCTTTCCACGTGGCCCTTTACTTATTTAATAATAACAATAGCAATTGTTATTATTTTGGGCTTTCGAGGTAGGGTCTCACTCTAGCTCAGGCTGACCTGGAATGCACTCTGTAGTCTCAGAGTGGCCTCAAACTGATGGCGATCCTCCTACCTCTGCCTCGCGAGTGCTGGGATTAAATGCGAACGCCACCACGCCACACTTGCACGTGCTTCTCTCCTTCCCTGTCCTATGCACGGCATGGTGTCCTCCGTAGCCCAGAGTCCCTTGGGTCCCGCCTTTACCAGCTGCCCCAGGAGCTCACCATAGCTCCGTTCTGCCAAGTCCAGTTCAGACCTCCATCCCACGTTTATCTGCATCGTTAGCCCCCTTCACTCCTGTAAGCTGTTCCCAGGGCACTGGGGTCCCTCCCGGCTTCTGCCCCGGTGGACGCTGTCCCCGTGGGGCACTGGTGAGGAAGGACACGATGAGCCTCTCTCCCCCCAGACTGCACCTTGTCAGCTGTGGGACTTGCACATCTCCATGTGGCTGCTTCCTGGATGCACGGCCCAGAGCTCTGCTCCCTCTCAGGGAGGACAGGCCTCGCTGGAGCGGATGGTCTCGCCATGACAGAAAGTACAACTCGGCACCACGGCCGTTTCTCCGCGCAGTAGAATTGTTCTCAACCCCACCCCACCCCAACGAGAGCAGCAGGGGGGGCCGGGACGGACGAGGTGCCACCCTGGCAAATGAGCCTTGTCCGGCGTGGACGGAGTCAGAAGTCACCGAGGAGGTGCAGACAAGGACCTTGGCCTGATTCTGTAATTCATCAACGGCTGAGCCGGGCCCTGGGCAGGCCCTTCCCACCAGGTGTCCCACATGTCTAGCAGCCGGCAGGTGGCGGGGGCGGGGAGAAGGCCTGATCTATAAAGTTGGCCGATTACGGTGGCTGATTTCAAACCATCAATAAGATGTCAGACAGCTCAAAACTTTCTAAAAATAAAGAACTGGCTCCTGCACGCTGCTAGAAGCCAGCTGCAGCTCCCTATGGAGAGGGGTTCTGCCACATCACCCCTGGTCCCCCGACACCCTCCTCTGCAGCCGGTGCGCATGCCGCTTTACAGCTTCCCAGCGCTAAGGTCAGAAAGGGAGCCCATTTCTGCTGTAAAAGGGGCCCCCTCCCACCCACACCAAGGCCCAAGCTGGCTGCCCTCCTGCCTCAGCACCATCAATAGTGTTAAGAGAACCAAGGCCACCATGGTCTCCCGTCTGTACTCTCTGTTAACGCAGGTGGCTGTCATCCTGGTGGAAAAGAGGAGATGATGGGGCTGGCATCCCTCAACCTGGGTCCCGGGATGGTCTCCAGTAACCACGCAGGACAGGTGGCCAGCCACTGTGGAGGGCTGGCTGTTGGACAGACTGACTGACAGAGCCAAACCATAGGGAGAAGAGAGGGTGATTAATGAATGAAAGGGCCATGCTAGAAACGCAAAACTCTTCTCTCATAAACAAAAAAAAAATCTAAATATTTCATTTTTACTTATTTGAGAGAGAAAGAGGGAGAGAGAGAGGAGAGAGAGAGAATGGGCGTGCCAGGGTCTCCAGCCATTGTAAGGAAACTCCAGATGCATGTGCCACCTTGTGCATCTGGCTTATGTATGTCCTGGAGAGTTGAGCCAAAGTCCTTTGGCTTTGCAGGCAAACGCCTTAACTGCTAAGCTATCACTCCAGCCCTAAAACAACAACAACAAAAAAAGTGTGTTTTTAAAAAGGGCTAGAGAAAAGTCTCAGCAGTTTAAGGTGTTTTCTTGCAAAGCCTGATGGTCGTGGGATGGATTCCCCAGTGCCCATGTAAAGCCAGGCACACAAAGTGGCACCTGCAGCTGGAGTTCATTTGCGTAACAGAAGGCCCCGGGGCACCCATATTTTCTCTCTCTTTCTCATAAATAAGTATTTTTTAAAAAGAAACCCCAAACTCCACCACACAGGACATGTGGCTGGTACAGGTGGCAGGGAGATGCTTTCAGGAGCAGACCCCAGTCCCAGAGCGCAGGCACACCACACTGAGGACGAGAAGTTATCGCAGGAAGAAAGTCAAAGACGGGCTCTGCCCTTGGGAGCTCCTAGGCATAGCCTGTGTAGCTTATGTTCCTCTAGGGTGTAGAGGGAAGGGGTGCCAGCCCAAGTATCTGAAACGGTTTTGGCAAGCCCAGAGCTTTATGCCAGGATACATTCCTTTCTCCACAGCTCTTCCTCATAATGGGCTCCTTTCCCATAAGGGGGAAACTTAGGGTCCTAGGTGAGCAGACACTGACTGTTTTGGGAGACGGTGGGATAGCTGAGTCTTTCCTCATCCTCTCTTCCTGTCTCAGTCTGACCCCTTCTGCCTCCTCGCCTTCTGTGGAGCTTCTTGGGGTGGAGCTGCCTTTCGAGGGTCACTGGTCCCTGCGAACCCACACCCCTCTGCCAGCCTGCCCCACTTGTCTCTGGCCCAGGAGGTCTCCACTGTCCCAGGTCATGATTTGTGGACACCATAGGCCAACTGTATGAGGTCCTTCCACATCATAAGATCAAATGGCGCTGCCTGGAGTGGAGAAGGGTGGCAGGTTCCTGGCAGATAGGCTGAGTGCCTCTCTGGCCCAGTTCTCAGCGTTGTACGCCAGTGCCGATGCGCCGTCTTCCACTGGGTTCTATTAGAAGCAGGAGGCGGAGCAGGGACGTGCTGTGCTGGGGTGTCCTGTGGAGCTGCTACTGGCTGAGTCTGCCTGGAAGGCCCGCCTAGGTGGTGACCTGCATCCCCCAAGAATGTGGGGCTGGTTGATAAGGAAGGGGCTGTGATTTGACTGGCAAGTGTCCCCCACTTCTAACACTTGAGCCCCAGTTGATGGCTGTTCTTTGGTTAGCCAGCAGAAGTCGGTCAATGGGGTGGGGACGAGACCTAAAGACGACGTACACTTCTGGTTTCCGCCCAAGCTCTCTGATTCCCGATCCACCAAGATACGGCCGGGCTGTTCTGCAAGCCTGTCACCCCTGTCCCCACGCTGCTCCTGCTGTGACGGCCTGTGCTCTCGGAACGACGAGCATATCAGACCGCTCCGTCCTTACAGTGCTCTTTGTCACAGCCAAAAGGAAAGCAAGTAACCCAGGGGACATCCCTCGGATATCCAGGGGGCAGGACACCCCGGGGCACGTGACGTAACCACCGTAAGCCTGAGTTCCTCGTTGGCAAAGCTCGCTGATTCAGGATACTGGACGACCTGCCAAGTCCCTTCCACTCCCAAGTCCCCGCGTGCCAGGTGGGGGCCTCACAGCTATCAGCTGCCTCCCACTTGAAAGCTGCCCCTGGTAGCTGGATGTACCCAGCAGCACCACCAACAGGCAAGAGCCTGCCCACATCTTGCTGCCCCTGTCAGTGCCTCATTTCATGACAAGATACTGTGTGTATATATTTGTCTGAGCTTACACTTGTAATCTTCCTGCTTTGGCTTCACGAGTGTTGGCTTTACACACGTCATGACGGCTGGCTTTAACTACTTTATTTATTTATTTATTTATTTTCGCCTGTTTGTCTTTGAGACAAGATCTGACACTGTAGCCCAGGCTGCTCTGGAGCTCAGTATGTAACCTGAGCTAGACTTGAACCTGTGACTCTTCTTCCTGCCTCAGCCTTACCCGTGTTGGCGCCACAGGCGTGAGCCAGCACAGCCAGCTTAAAGTCCATGCCTGTAGAACGAAACGAGCCCTCCCTTCCAGTCTATGTGACGCAGCACAGCGCTAGAGCGTCCCAGAAAACACCGTCCTCCTGACAGTCCCTGGCCCGTTGGAGACCAGCACCCCCTGGCATCTCCCCTAGAAGGGCTGATGCCCAGCTGTGCCTAAGCCCACCCACCTCGTACCCACTGCCCAGTGCCCGCTGAGTTACTACCGTGTGCTAGGACCTAAGCCCATGGCACAAGCCACGTGGAGGGCACCAGCCTGTGCTTGAGACGTACTGAGGCTGCTGACCTGCCTGGGAGGGCGTGAAAAGGGGCTGCACTGGGGTCACTGAACCCAGGCAAGGGGCATCCCCACCTGCAGAACACGCCCCTGCCCCCGGACGGACGCAACGTGCCTGCTCGGTCTCCTCCCTGACAGGTGGTCACCAGCAACCTGGAAAGGGAGCAGGAGGCGTCCCTCGGTGGGCCTTGCCGTAGCTCCGGCTACCCGTGGAGCTCAACTGGGCACCACTGGTTCCAGGTGAGAGCCAGAAGGAGAAGACCCCTGAGGAGCACACCTGCTGGTTCTGGAAGTAGGGCCAGGTGGCCCTGGCAACACAGTGGCCTGCGGGAAAGAAGCAGTGGCTGCTGTCCTGTAATTGTTACAGTCAGGCTGCCGTTCAGACCTGGAGCCTAGCACCCCCCTCCCCCGGGGCCCATGAGCCAGCACAGCAGGCACGCGCCAGCCTTGCCCACGAGGCAGGCAACGCTGACGGCTCGTCCAGGAAATAGGCGGCGAGCTCTCTGTGGGTTTCCACATGAGACCATTTGACACGTTATAGTCAGACCTTTTAATCTCCCCTTCTCCAGAGTCCAGTCACCATTAAACGATAGTGGAGTCCATTAGTTGACCTACAGGGGGCAGAGGCTGGACGGCAGGTGCCTGCCTACCCGCACTTCCCCCAGGCCTGGGGTCCTGCCCGACATCTGAGGTGACTGACACCCAATTCCCGCCGGTCATGGCCGTGGTCAGTTGTGCACATGGGCAGCTGGAGCTGGCATCTCCACTACTCCTTGCTCAAGGTCTTCCTGAGGCCAGAGTGGACAAGTCCAGCTGGACCTCAGGTTGTGGGGGCTGGGTGGCCAGCCAGCACCATTCTGAACTTTAGTGGAGGTGATGCCTCTGGCGTGGGACAGAAACAACAGGCCCTGCTCCACGAGACCAGCCAGGGGCGGTGTCCGGGAGAAGTCCCCACGTGTCACGGGGCGGTGTCGGGTCTCTGGCGCCATCCGGGAGGGTATCAGACAGAGCCCCGGAGCCCCCAGCTGCCTGCAGGTTCCTGGGGACTGAGTCAGACTGAACCACCACCAGGCCTCCGGGGGATGAGTGTGGAACGGCAGCTGAGGGAAGCATGACTCCTCACATGTACTTACTGCCACAGCCCATGGATACCCCAGAACCTGCCTCCCGTGCTTCCAAGGAGCTGCCCTGCGCGCGCTCGCTGCTCCGGGAGCCTTCACACCCAGGAGCCTGGAGATGCTCACGTTCTCCTTGGCAACGTGCTGACGCAAAAGCCTGCGGGTGGGCTGGCGGGGCGGGGGGGGGGGGGAGACAGATCCTTCTCCAGGCACGGGGGCGGGTGGGGGCACCACCAGCCTCTGTCAGAGGGAAGACGGCCTTGGAGCTAAGGAGGGAAGGAGGCTCGGGAGGAGCCGTGTCCAGACCCTTGGCACCATCCCCCAAGTTCATTCAGCTTTTGCACCAAGTAGTGTGGCTTGCTCTTGGCTGACTTGTCTCTGCTGGGGCTGGGAGGACAGTCCAGGCCGCTCCAGGGGGAGGAGAGCCGGCCGCAGGCAGGCCTGTCTCAGCATCTGGCCTGGCTGGAGGGAGAGGCGGGAGGCGCTCGCTGCTGGCACCACCAGAGCTGTGGGTGGGAAGAGTCACGGGCGGGTATTGTCTTTCCTCAGCAGCCTGTTTGTTTTTCATCCCCAGATATTACTGGTGGAGCATGAAAGGTCAGAGCCATTTGGAATCCAGTGAATTTCCAGCCTCACTAGGGTTTTTCAACAAGAATTTCTTTCCTTTTCTGGTGAACAACTACTTCCCCAGGTCCATGGAGACCAGAGTGGTGGTTGTGTGTGTGTGTGTGTGTGTGTGCGCGCCCCAGCTGCCAGCCCTTCCTTTTAGAAAATAACCTGAGCTGGGCGTGGTGGTACATGCCTTTAATCCCAGCACTGTGGAGGTAGGAGGGTCACTGTGAGTTTGAGGCCAGTCTGAGCTAAAGTGAGCTCTAAGTCAGACGGGCTACAGTGAGACTCTGCCTCAAAACAAATAAATTTTTAAAAAATGCCTAAGTGCTTTCAAAGCTGGGCTTTTTTCAAGAGGCCAACATGGGCTTCACAGGAATCCCCATGGGGCTGGAACTGGCAGGAGGCTAGTGATGGAAGGCGTCCTCTCAGGGCCTGACCCGGGACCTTGTCACTTGTATCTGTGCAGTGACCCTCTGTGACAAGGCACTTGGTGGGAAGTGTGGCTGGAGGGAAGGCTTGCCAAGGTTCTGCCTGGGCTGAGTCCCAATCCAGAAGACAAGGGTTCATGGGTGGGACAGGATGGTCACGAGCTGAAGGCTACACAGAGAGCAACAGTGGACAGGAGAACTGTCAACAGTCAGAGAGGCGAAAGAGGCAGCAAGGTGGTGGGTAAGGGCCAGGCAGAGCCAGGAAGGCTTGGAGTTAACACCACCCCCCCATGACAGATTCACAGGGGTGACAACCAAAGCCCTCCATAAAACTCAGGGTCCAGGCACACTTGTGGGCACGGGCGACAAACCACGGGTCTGGGAGCTCGCACTGCCCCGGAGAGGGTGGGTGGGGCAGCCAGAACTGGGCCAAGAAGCCTCGGGTCACAGGTCCTAACTAGCAGACACTTGGAGCGTTGACCATGCGCACCTGTGTGACGGGCACCTTCCTGCTGGCAAACCCCAGGCACCGTGCTCTGCCTCACAGCTGGGTCACCCCTGAGCCTCTGCCCACGGTCGGGTCTTGTCATCTGCCAGGATGCCACTTCTGCGCACACCACACACGGCTGCTGTAGCGGGGCCAGCCGCGACAGCGTAGCGGAGGGTGGCTAGAACTCAGACACTCTACTAACTCACCGACAGCCAAGAGCTTAGGAATGACGAGGACCACGGGCGGCCACAGGCTGCCTGCTCCCTGTAGACTGATCATCTGCTCATTACCCGCCACCGATACCGGGCACAGCGCCTCCAGGTGCTGTAGGGCAGGCAAGCCCTGTTTGAATTCATGGCCGCCTGACCACGCCACAGGCCCTCCCTGTGCCCAGAACAACACGGGGGCAACCCAGCACCGTGGCCGTAGCCTGCAGCCCCCCACAGACACCTTCTGGACCATAAGCCCAAGGTTCGAGCCCTTAGGCGAACCCACAGAACAAAGAGAACCCAGAGAATGAAGCCAACGAGGCCAGCGCCCCAAAGTGGGGAGGCTGGATCCCCGTCTCATAGCACGGTCAGCTCAAAGGTCTGCCAGGGTTCCCGCCAGCATCACACTTTCCTCTGGGTTCCAGGACACCTCCACCTACTCATAAACCCTTCGCAACACCCACCCCCGCCCCCCTCCCCGCCCCCCCCAACACACACTCCTCACATATCCAGGTTCAAAGGCTTTTCTCTCTTTATTTTATGTAATTTTTGTGGTTTTTCTCAAGGTAGAGTCCTGCTCTAGCCCAGGCTGACCTAGAGTTCTTCATTTGCTTAAACTCAGGGTGGTCTCGAACTCACAGTGATCCTCCTGCCTCTACCCCCAGAATGCCGGCACTAAAAGGCGGGCTCCACCACGCCTGGCTCTTCTCTTGAGGGCAGGCGCCAGGTCTTTGTCAGTGCTCCTGCCCAGCACAGTGGCTTTGCTGTGGACAGCCCCAGGGCAGAGTGGCCCTGGCCACGCTCAAGACTTGCCTGGCCTCAGTTTTGCAGCACAGCCTGTCCTGCAGTGACTGCAGTGCGCTCGTATACCTGGCCTTCTGCCTCGGCTGGACCCGAGCGTCTGCCTGTCTTCCCCTTGGCTGTCTCCTGCTTCCTACTGGGCCCACTCGCTCCCACCACCACCCCCCATCCATTCTCATTCGGCTCGGCACTGGGCCCAAATCGCCTTCACATCATCCTCATCCTTCACGCCTCGGATGCCCTTCCTCACACAGTGACTCTCAGCCTGGGCCCCGAGGACTTCACAAACTCCAAGCGCCCTAGCCCCTCCACTCACTGAGGTCCCAGCACCTCATGGCCCCAGGCCCAGGCCTTAGCATCTTGGTATCAGACTTAGCACGCTCGCCAGCAGACTCTCGGGATCACGACAGGGTTGCGGTGATGGCTGCCGTTCCCTGGCCCCTCACCCTGCGCCGTGGTGCTGGCTGGCGCCCCTGGGTTTCCTGGGCTGTGTGGATCCATGATGACACCCGGCCAGACCATGTGTCCCTGCATACTACGGCCCCTGTGGTCTCGGCTCTTTAGGCACAGTCGTGTTCTAGTCCCTACACTGAGGCTGGGGTGACCTGCAAAGCGGGGTGCCTGGAGCCAGCAAGTGTTACAAAGACAGCAGTATCACCCGCAGCTGGGGAGTCACGCTGACGGAGGGCAGGGGAGTGGCACTGCTTTGAGAGTGTCAGAAAAGGCTCACCCAGATGAAAGTAAGGCCCTCAGGCCAGGGCTGTCATGGAAGGCCAATCTTACGGGGGGGGGGGGGGGGGGGGGCGTGAGGGTCCTGCATGACGCTGCCTCCCTGGGGCTGACATGGTGGCAGAAGTGTCCCCCGAAGTCCTGCAGCCTGACCTCCACAGCCTACGTGTTCCCCTGAACACCTCACCGAACCAGCACTGGCTCTCCGAGGCCCCTTGGCAGTTCTGACAACAGCCTCTCCCCGTGGGCCCGACTCCACCTGCTTCCCAGGACGCGGGGGACAAGCGGAAGAAACCGGGGGCTCTACTCACCGTCTGGTTATCCTCATAGAGTTTCAGATCGTATCCGCTGAGCTCCACACAGAAGATGATGGCCGTGACGCCTTCGAAGCAGTGGATCCATTTCTTGCGCTCTGACCTCTGCCCGCCCACGTCCACCATCTTGAACGTGAGCTCCTTGAAGGTGAACTTGTTCTCCACGATGCCCGTGGTCATGTCCCGGGAGCGCAGGATGTCCTCCACGGTGGGGACGTAGTCGGGCGCGGCGATGCGCTCCAGGTCGTTCAAGTAGTAGGCCGCGTTGTCCTCCAGGTGGTACTCGCTGGAGCGGCCGAAGCAGGCCTGGGCGCCGGGGTCAGCCCACAGCCGTCGCATGACCCCCAGCAGCTCGGGCGTGATCTCTCCCTTGCTCTCGGCGGGGCCCGTCAGCGCGAAGAGCTGCACGGCGTCGTAGGCACGGTCGGGGTTGTGGAAGTCAATCTTAAGGGCGGCCAGGGCTCGGATGATGCGGGTCAGCGAGTCGATGGCGTTGTAGATGATGAGGGGCTTGTACTCCTTGCAGGCCTCCAGGTTGAACCCGCCGCTGTGGATGATCTTCATCTGCTTGACGATGGTGCTCTTGCCCGAGTTGCTGGTGCCCAGTAGGAGAAGTTTGATCTCTCGGCGCTGCCGCTGGCTCTCAGAGCGCAGGTGGCGGTCGATTCTCCGGGACCGCCTCGCTGCCTCTTTCTCCTCTGAGCTTTGCCGACATCCCATGGTCCGGCAGCGGCGGGCCCTGATGTGGGGGGGGGGGAGCACTGAACGGGTGCCTCTCCTTCTTGCCACGGAGCAGGGGCGTCGTCGTCTTCAAAGTGCTCAGTGCTGGCTGAGGGGCAAGGCCGTGTCACGCTGCAGTCCCTGCCCCAGCACCTCTCCTCTTGCGGGCATGGCGCCGCTCTGTGCAGTGGGGGCAGTGACTGCACCACCCTCCTTTCTAGTGACACTCCACCTCCCCTGGCAGCGGCGTGGCCTGATTTGCCGTAGTCATTCCTCGTGTCTCAGCCACGGTGGGAAGCTGTCCACTTGCGTCCGCCTAGGCTGCTGCCGGTCTGGTCGCCGGTTGCTGTGGCGATGCTGCTCAGCGCAGCTGGAGGGCCCGGCGCTCCCCGTGGGCCCCCCTGCCTCAGGCTGCTCTGGCTCCCTGCCGGGCACCCAGCCCTTCACCTGCTGAACAGAGAACAGCAGCAGCGTGAGCCACCTCCTGGTCCCACCCCAGGCTGGATAGGGAGAAGGGATCAGCCAGCGGGCCTCGGAAAATGCCGATTCCCTGCCCCTCAGGTGCCGCAGGGTCCTGGTGCCCAATCCCAGCCAAACACACACACTTTTCCCCCATCACCAAGTGTGCCCAAGGCCACATGTGGGAGGGACAGAGGTGACACGTGCAAAGCTCTTGCCTGCTGCCCCCATGCTGAACCCAGCTCCATCACCCTCCCCGCCCACTGGACCCGGCTGCC
Source organism: Jaculus jaculus (assembly GCF_020740685.1). Classification (NCBI taxonomy): domain Eukaryota; kingdom Metazoa; phylum Chordata; class Mammalia; order Rodentia; family Dipodidae; genus Jaculus; species Jaculus jaculus. The sequence goes on along the minus strand of NC_059114.1, from coordinate 5,209,936 downwards.
CTCGCCTTCTCAGAGCCTCTCTGCCTTGCCGGACTAAGGGCTCCATAATGTGGCCCCGTTGTGGTGTTCCCTACTCTTTCAGGGTGGGGAAGGAGTTTCACAGTGTGGCGCCCTGGGTATGGACCTACCTGAGGAGGGAAGCCACCACACCCCTGAATCCAGGCCAGCGACAACAGGGCTGTCCCCTAAACCCTCACGTCATCTTGCAGGGCAGGGCCACCTCCGCTACCACAGGGCCGGATGCATGCAGTGGGTACAGTGTGTCAGAAGTGCATTCTGGGGGACCAGCACATGGTTGGGGACGAAAGCAAGGTGGAGGCCACAAGGCAGGTCCTGAGTGGGCAGCTGCCCGGCATCAGGCATCTGTGTTGGCGCGTGTGTGGCCCCGCACGCACGCATGCGGAGGCCAGGGGCTGTCAGATGTGCTTTTCTATCACGTTTCTGTCTCGTTTCCTTGAGACAGGGCTTCTCCGTTAGCCCGAGGCTCACCGTTTTTCAGCCAGACTGGCTGACCACAAGCCCCGGTGACTCTCCTCAGCCCTGGGGCTCTAGGCCCGCGTGGTCCTGTTGGCCTTTTACACGGGTGCTGGGGAATCGATCTCAGGTCCTCATGCTTGGGCAGTGACTGCTCTTTCCCACTAAGCCTTTGGGTAGTGGCAAGGTCTGTATAACAGGCTGATATGGTCACGTGTGTGGGAAGGCAGGAGAAGCCACGTCGGTGCTCAGAAAAGTGAGAATTACCAAGTCCAGGCTTGGCCAGCCAGCAGCAGTCACTAGCTTACTGTCCCTGTTTCTGGGGGTACCATCTCACTGTCAGGCTGTTTTTCACTCAGCCTGATCGGGCAAGGGCACTAATAAGGGAACCTCTGGGCACAGCCACCTGCCGACCATCAGGGAGGGGTACTCTTTGGACACCTCCAAGACCCGCTCAGCGGCTGGGCCAGGCCTGAGGCTTCTGACCCTGACTAGGAGGGAGCCTGGGCGGAACCTGCTCTAGGACACCTCTTACTTCACTGCCCCTGATCTCTGTCTTCGCCTGGTCACGGCCACTCTTACGTCTCCTTCCCAGACGGCAAGCTCTGGGGTTGGAAGGCCCAGGCAGACGGATTCCCCCACCCCCAGCCACTCTCAGGCACTGGGATGGTCTGAGTCAAGTGTCCCCGCACAAACTCGTGTGTTCTGAATGCTTAATCCCCAGCTGATGGCAATTTGGAAATTGTAGTCTTGCTGTGTGTGGTTGGGGAAGGGCTCATGGGTGTTATAGCCAGCTTCCCTTTGCCAGTGTTTGGCACACTCTCCTGCTGCTGTTGTCCACCTGATGTTGTCCAGGATATGATGTCCACCCTCTGCTCATGCCATCGTTTTCCCTGCCATCATGGGGCTTCCCCTGGAGCCTGTGGGCCAAAACAAACCCTTTTCTCTCACAAGCTGCTCTTGGTCGTGTGCTTTCTTTCCGCAACAGGAAGGCAGAACTTTTTGTAAACTGCAACAGGCACCTCTGTTCTCTTCGTCCACCTGGCTGGGCCCCTCGGGAGTTGGCAGCCCATCGTCTCTACGGTGACCTGTGCCTCTCCCTGTCCTATATCCTCACTGACCACTAGTCCCAGCAGTCCTGCTCCGAACCAAGCCCTGGGCTACCCCACCTCTCCCCGGTCCCAAAGGGTCTGTCTTTTCTGGTCAGTGTGACCTCTGGTTGTCCTCAGCCCCTTGGGCCACCTGCCTGCCACCATTTGGGTACCGCTCCTCTGCCTGGGTCCAAGCTCAACATCACCCACTGTTCTCGGGGTGTAAGTTTCTCCCTCTACACAGTTTTGGCCAATTCCCACTTGCCTTTCAGCATCTCGGGTGGGGGCAGCCCTCATCTCTAAGGCTTTCTCCCACGGCCACAGATATCTGTAAGGAGTCCTGGTGCTCTGCAGGGGGGCAGTCCGTACCCTGCTGTCACCGTCACCGGGGCATCATCATCTCACTGTCTTTGCTGCACCTCCTCGGCAAGATGCCACCCACCACCCCGACTTCCCTCGGCCGCCTTCACCGTGGACCTTAGCTGACATGTGACCTTCATGATCCTGTGTGGTGACCTCGCCTCATCCCCGGACCCGGGGTGCCGGGTGAGCAGGGCTTGGCCAGGTCTTGCCTTCACCATCAGCAAGGCAGTGACCAGCGGATGGTGTGCCGTCAGCGGGTGCTGGGGCGGAAGCAGAAAAGGAAGGAGGGGCTTCTCCGCGGTCCTGCCCACTGGGCAGTCATGGAGGAGTATGCCAGGGACACTTCTAGAAGACTCTCTGCTGAGAGAGTCATGATGGACAAGAGAGGCAGTCCAGGGCCGACTGCCCGAGGGTGGCACGGAAGCAGCACCCGCAGTGCATGTACTGGAGATGCACCCCTAGGTGCCCGCGCAGGCAGAGATCTGGGAGCACCTCCCTGCTGTACGGAGTTCCGGGTTGTGGAGTACAGGAAAGGGGTCTTTTCTTCTTTGCATTTTACCCTATTACCTACATTTCCCTCAATGAATTCTTAAAAAGTTATTAGGAAGGAGTGTGTGTGCACATGGGCACATGAAGGCCTCCTGGCAGTGCCAATGAGCCCCAGACACACGCACCACTTTGCGCATCTGGCTTTACGTGGGTCCCGGGGAAGCAAACCCAGGCTGGCAGGCTTTGACAGGAAGCACCTTCTACCACTGAGCCATCTCCCCAGCCCAATGAACTTTTTCTAGGATAAAGGCTCGTAAGCAAATGTCACAACACGGACACGCACCTGTCAGTCCCCACGTCCGGGTCTCGCCCGAGACTCTCTGCATGGACTGTTAGCACGTGGCTGCCCCTGGTCCCTGCTGGTGACAGCTGGTCTGCTGGGGTGCAAACGTGTGCACAACCTTGCGCCTGCTGCGTGCAGCCGGCCCTCTGGGAAGCCTCCTCCGCAGGCGCAGGGAGGCCGAGGCCCTGGCAGCGGGAACCGCCCTCCCAATGCTGGCTCTTAGGACATGGCTAGTGCAGGCAGGTGACATGGGAGCCCCAGAGTTGCTATTCCTGGCGGGGGATGTGCGTGTGGGGGTAGTGGGTTCTCTGTCATGGCGCGGAGCTGCTCCTGGGCAATGAAGAGGTGCTCGGCTTCAGGACGGCTGTCCCCGCCAGCCTCACTCATGGACCCGGCAAGCTCGTCAGGCCCCGTTCCTCCACGGCCCCCGCCTCCCTCGGCTCTCCTGTCTGGACGCCTCTCATCAGAGCGCTGTCTGTTCTTCGCAGGTCACGTCACACGCGGAGTCCCCATCCACTACCTCCACGAACTCACCACTGTGCCTGCTGCTTCTATGGCCTCTCCTGCAGCCAGGGGGTTCCTTAGAACCAGGGGGGACACGCGGTGCAGGCGAGAGGCGGGCAGCCCTGGCTGCTCTCGCTCTTGGTGAGCGAGCAGGCTCCCCGAGGTGCCACAGTCCTCCCTACCCCCGCTCCCTGTGCTGCTGACAAGCCCCTACCCTGGTGGCCCCACCCCAGATCAAGTCTTGCGCTCAGGGATCAGACCCAGGCCGGCCTTTGGTAGCAAGCGGCAGGCGGCGCTGTTTCTCTGTGGAAACGCGGCTCCCCCATCGGCCAGGGCCGAGGGGCACTGAACTGGGAGAGCTGGGGGCCTGCATGACCTGTTGCTGTCTGGAAACCCGGGGCTCAGGCCTGGCTGTCTGGTCCTTGATCCGTATGCGTGGGCGGCTACAGGGTGAGGATGGAGGAAAGGGGAAACCGAGCACTAGGTTTCGTTAGGGGGCTTGAACGGGGAACCAAAATGAGCCACCGTGAGGGGTGCGGGCGGGGCCTCTCCTTCAGGCCTCCAGACCCTTGAACTCGACACGCCGAAGGCCCCAGGCCGGGCTCCCCCGCAGCTCTGTGAGGCTTGCCTAACACTTGGGCGTATCAGCGCTGGGGCAGCGGCTAATGACGGCTGCAGACCACCAGCCCGTGCGCACGAGTCCAGCCACGCTCCACGAGCCCTCAGGCCAGTCCCCCGCACTGATTCTGCCTGTGAACCCTCTCTCTCGGTCTCACCTGGACTTTCCTGGGCCTTGAGGGACTCCTCCAATCCCAGAACAGAAGCTGTGGCAGTTGGTCCCTAGGCATAGGATCATTTGGGTGACCACACTGTTTCCTGGCCCCCAAACTGCTCCTATGTGCCAGGGCGATACCTAGACCTTGCCCCGGCGTGCCGCTGCCCTCGCTAGAGCACCACAGACACCAGGCGCAGGAGGAGCGGAAGGGCGCTCCGGGTGGCTGGGCAGAGAGGAGAAAGGTTACAAGGTGAGAGGGTGGAGTCGGGCAGAAGAGAAGCCCAGCTGGGGTCCTGGCGAGTAGTTCCGTGTGGTATCCTGGGGGCGGAGGTGGCCATGGGCAGGAGGGACCAGCTGTGGTGCAAATGGGTACGGGGCTGGGGGGACCAGCCATCTGCCACCTCACACTGCAGCACCTGGCAGAGAGCGTACTCACTGGGCAAGGGCCAAGACCCAGCCCCTGGGCTTGCTCAGACGCGGACGGGCCAGTGCACAGACAGCGAGTGGACGAACCGCAGTGACCAGGTGCCCCCTCTGATGGCAGAGGAAGCCCTCTGGGGAGGCAGGTCACGGGAGGGTGCGCAGGCTGCAAGCCCGCCAGGGTGGACCTGCGGGCTTCCCGACGGGTGAGAGATGACCACGAGGAGGTGGTGAAGGGGCGAGGTGAGGGGCTCGCTGGTACAGAGGCCCCGGGAGACACGGCCTGAGCGGCGGGAAGGATGGCCTGGGGTCAAGAATGTCGACCAGGTGCCTGGCGTGGTGGCGCACGCCTTTAATCCCGGCACTCGGGAGGCAGAGGTAGGAGGATCACCGTGAGTTTGAGGCCACCCTGAGACTCCATAGTGAATTCCAGGTCAGCCTGGGCCAGAGCGAGACCCTACCTCGAAACGAAACAACAAAACAAAACAGAATGTCCATCAGCTCCAGTCGGGAGCCAGCTAGGGTTTGGGTGAGGTTTCTGGGCTGAGGTCAGACCAGGAGAGGCACTTGCGTCCAGGAGAGAGGACGACAAAGTAGGTAGATGGAGACAGCAGATATCTCCGTGGCTCTGTGGGACACAGGCCGCATGACAAGCAGTGCCTGGTGATGAGACAGTGTCTGAGTGGGAACCGGAAGGTGTCTGGGCACCCTGAGGACTGGCCACTAGGCCAGGGGCAGAGGCCACAATTGTTAAGGAGGAAGCAGGCCTGTGGGGGAGCTAAGTGGTCAGTTCCCCTTGCACAAAGGGCCTCAGTACAGACATGTGGACGCTATTAACCACTGGGTACGGGCTGAGCCACCGCCACCGCAGGCTCCGCGTCCGATGTGAAGAGCTGCCCCTGCCACACCCGAGCGCGGCCACACGGCCTCCGCCCCAGGGGCCGCGGGCAATGGGCTCCCCACGAGCTCCATCTCCACCCCTCACAGGCCTGGCTCACCTGCCCGAAGGCTGCCAGGGTTCAGCGTGCACACTTGACGCCCACTCGGGGCTCCCCTGCGGAAAGCCCTCGTTCCCTCCGGGCCCAGGCCAGACCTCTCGAGAAGCCCATGTGCAGATGGACTTCGGCCTGTGTGCCGACTATCCTTCCAGACACCCCCTTACTGCCCCGGCGTGGGGGTGGGCGGCGGCCAATCCTGGTCTCTGCTCACTGCCAGGCAGGCTGGCCTGCCCTCATTACAGGCTGCCCCTTCCCAGACACGACCTTCTCCCATGTGCTCCTGGAGTAGATGTGGGATGACACCCCCGAGCGAGGGCAGAGACACGGCTGCAGAGGGAGAGCGCTGTGACCCTTCTCCGTGCCTCCGGAACCTTCTATACCAGCTGCGTCTGTCCCCACAGCCTATGACTTCTGGAGGCTCAACTCTCCCTTGGCACAGGTCCTGAGCAACAAGACCCCCCTTGCCTATGGCTACATTCTAGGACAGGGCCTCCTCTGCGGTAGCCAGTGAGTTAGCACCCCCCCCCCCAAGTGCGGCTGGAAAGGCAGCCCAGAGCCAAGGTCACTTTAGCATCTCTGCTCGAGCCAGGCTAAGCCAGGGGACTCCAGGGTGGGAAGACTTAGCAGCTTTCTGGAGAGAATCCCTCACTACCACACCCCGCTGTCTCAAGGAGAAGCATCTCCGGTCCTAACTCTAGAGCCCTGGCTGCCTCCCACCCTCCCTAATGGCCTCTTGGGAAAGCCTGCCCCTGTACCGAGCCCAGGTCACAAGAAAGGGGGAGCCGGGACCCGCAGCATCTGCACACAGACCCTTCCCGCTGAGGCAGTTAGGCTCCCCGGGGACCAGCCCTCTGGCTGAATGATTCGAGACTCGATCGCATCTGAGACCCAACAATCGCAACCACAGTTGGCAGAATCCCGAGAGGTGACGGGAGGCCCAGAGCCAGCAAGGCAGAGTGTGTGTCCCCAGCACACTGATGGGCTTTCAAGTTCCCCCAGATGCTCACTTCTGGACACGCCGAGCTCTCCTGCTGTCCTGTGCCTCAGAGGCCCTGGCTTGAGGTGTGTTCAGTCGCAGCGGAAGGACAAGAAATGCCTACGGTGCCAGGCACGGGGCCGGCAGCAGGAGTCGTGGTTCACCTCACACGCTGGCGCGTTCTCTTTCCACCCCATGGGAACTGCCCCCGGAGCCACACGTGCTGACCACGGGCCTGCCCCTGGCCCTGCCCTGGGGTTCAGCATTGCCTGCACTCCTCCCCCCCCCCGGTTCATCAGATGCCCTCTGCCCTGGCAGCAACAGCCCCTCCACCTGCCAGCTCCACCGTGGCACTCAACAACTGCTCTGTGGTGACCTGGAGGGGGGCAGAGAGGCTGCCCAGTGGTGGCAGATCAAGCTCAACGGGCCTTTTTTTTCCCCACATAAGGCTGTGGGGCAGAGGCGGGAGGGCTCTTCGTCTGCAGGGCCACTGGCAGGAGCGACGCGTTTGGGGGCGGGGCCAGGCAGGCGTGCGGCCTTGCGTACTGCCGCTCTTAGGCTGCTCGCCTCAGTCAGGAGTCTGCACACCTGCCAGGCCCGCAGAGTCCGTCCGCAGCCCCCCCCCCCCCGCCTCCTTTTAGACAGTGGCTGCACCACTACGCCCACAGTCTCGGCCCTGGGTCGTGAGTTCTGGGCCAGGCTGGACTATCTAGTGAGACCCTGTTTCAAAACTGAATGCCTGGGGTTGGAGAGATGGCTCAGTGGTCAAGGCACTTGCCTGCAAAGCCCAATGACCTGAGTTTGGTTCGCCGGTACCCACGTAAAGCCGGATGGCACAAAGTGGTGCTTGCATCTGGAGTTCGCCTGCAGCAGCTACAAGCCCTCGCGTGCCCATTCTCTCCCCACACTTGAAAAGTAAATAAATAACACGAATAAACGAGCTTAGAAATACTAAGTCTTCTCCCTGACCACGCCCCCCCCCCCCCCCACCGCAAGTCCCCAGGTCAGCTCCCGCTGTGGCTCTGTTTTAGCAACCTGAGGTCCGGAATGGCCTGTGTCTGTGGTCACCAGTGATTATCAGTTTCCTTCCTGTTTAGTGAGGAACCCCTTTCCACTGCCTTTCCGTGCCTGGCTTACTAGAAACCCACACTCTGCTTCCATTTTACATGCCGCGTATTCCTCTCCTGCCTGTGTGGGGCAGCTCTCTCCCAGCTCCCCTGGGCCCAGCGGGGGGCTTCTTGGTGGTCTCCTTCGTGTTGCCTGGCTCTGCTGTCAGTTCTAATTCTCCTTCCCTGTCACCCCAACCTCTTCTCTGTGTGAATCGGCCTCCACAGAAGCTATCCCCCTTGACTGGGTTTGGTCTCCCCAGCCAGACCTCTATGGCATTCTTGGGATAAGTGGGAATCACAGCCTGCAGTATACCCACTGAACATTCCTATGTCCCGCTCCGATAAACTGGACCAGGGACGTATAGTTAGTAATAGAAATAAAGTCAGTCGGGGCTGCAGAGACAGCTCAGTGAGGCCCAGAGCTTCAAGGCCACTGAAGTGTCTCTGTCCGAGCCAGGGCTAAGCCAGGGGTTCACGGGCGGGAAGACTTGTCAGCTTCCTGGTGAGGATCCCTCACTACAGAGCCTGAAGGCCTATGTCTGATTCCCCAGTACCCACGTAAAGCCAGGTGCCCAAAGCAGTGCATGATGGGTCTGGAGTTTGTTTACAGCAGCAAGAGGTCCTGGTACGTCCATTTCCTCTCTCTCTCTCTTTTCAAATAAGTAAAATTTAAATAAATAAATAAATAAAGACAACTTATTAAGAAAGAGAAAGGCAGCCAAGTGTGGCGGTGCACACCTTTGATCCCAGCACCCTGGAGGCAGAGGTAGGAGGACTGCCATGAGTTCAAGGTCACCCTGAGACCTCAATGGTGAATTCCAGGTCAGCCCAGGCTACAATGAGACCCTACCTCCAAAAACAAGAAAACGGCTGGAGAAATGGTTTAGTGATTAAGGTGCTTGCCTGAGAAGCCTAAGGACCCAGGTTCGATTCCCCAGTACCCATGGAAGTCAGATGCACATGGTGGTGTATGTGTCTGGATTTCATTTGCAGGGGCTAGAGGCTCTGACGCACCCATTCTCTCTGTCTGCCCTCTTTCCCTCTCTCAAATAAATAAAAATATTTACAAAATAGAGAGAGAGTGGCACCCTGGAGAATGAATGTGTGACGAGCTGGGACAGTCACTGTGCCACAGGAGTCCTGACCCTTTACAGGTCGCTCACCCAGCATCTGCCTTCTGCCTTTGCGCGGAGCGGGACCTGCGCAGCGTACGCTGCCGCTACGCGCAGCCTAGGTGAGGGAGGGGCTCGGTCCCCAGCGAACTGGATTCTCCCACGCGTTAATCTCCGTGCACGCGCACACGCTCGGGCACACATGTTGATACGTGCGAGCGTGGGCAGGCAGAAGACAAGCCTGGGTGCCAGCCCTCGCCTCGTCCTTTGCTTGAGAGAAGGTCTCCAGTCCACCCCGGCTCTCGCTAGCCTGGGGTTCCCGTCTCCCACTCCTGACTCGCAGGAGCCGCACAGGGGTTACAGACAGTCGCATTCCTGGGCCCAGCTTGCTGTGAGCTCTGGGGAACCTGAGCTCAGGGGCACGTGCTTGCACAGCAAGGGCCTTTACCCCACTGACCCTTCTTAGCCCGTGACATGTTCGCCTGCCGTGCGTGTACACAGAGCACGTGTGATGCCTGTGTGCACGTGTACACAGAGCGAAGAACGCCGGGTGCTCAGCTTCTCTGAGGCAGGGTCCCTCCCTCCGCCCAGAAGTGCTGCTTTTGGTCAGGGAGCCCCAGTAATCCTCCAGCCTCCTCCTCCACAGGCCGGGGTACAGGCGCCCATGGTCCGCGCGGGAGACTGGAACTGGGGAGGTCCCCGGCCCTCATGCATGAACCCCGATGCTCCTCTCTCCACACCTTCTGTCCTGCCAGCCTCGTCCCGCATGGGCCACTGTGACGGTCTGATCGCAGTCCAGCCCTGCCCGACTGTTCATGCACGTGTGCTCTGGATCGCCGGGGGACAGCCGCGGGGGCATCTGCCCCGCAGGGAAGTCAGGCACGATGGGGCCCAAGCTAGCGAGCTGCTGGGACAGCCAGTGCTTTGGGCCACCAGGCCCAGAGGCCAGTGGGTAGACACTTGGGAAGACAGCCACAACGGCACCCCACACCTGTTTGCTCCTGCTGCAAGGGCACCTGCCTCTGCTTGCATGAGAGTGGGCCTGGGTGGCAGCCACGGCTTTGTAGATACAGAAACCAAGGCTTGAGGCGACTGCCACTGTCTGCCCCCAGCACCGGCACACTGCAGCCCGACCGAGCTTCATGTGGGCACCACCCGACGTTATTCACTCGGTGTTTTTCTCTAAGTGGATTCGCCGTCCTTGTCCTCCTCCCCCTTCTCCTCCTCTTCTTTCTTTTTCTTTTTCTTTTTTTTTTAACTTAAGTGTATACTTTAAAAGAATTTCACATCCCTACTTTTAAGTGTGAAGCCAGAGTTACATGCAACATACAACTGTTTTTGCTGCTAGCCAGGGACTGGGACCGGCCCAAGGGCGAGGCAAGGCTACGCACTATGTGCTGTTTGTTAAACAACAGGGACGGATCAGCCCCCGCTGGAGCAAGAGAGCCACACCAGCACCAAACTAGGATTTGCTTCCGGAAGGAAAAGGATTGAGAGAAAGAGCAAGTGTGGGGCTGGCGGGATAGCTTGGTGGTTAAGGCCTGCGAAGCCTAAGGACCCAGGTTCGATTCTCCAGGTCCTACGTAAAGCTAGATGCACAAGGGGACGCATGTGTCTGGAGTCTGCCTGCAGTGGCCAAAGGGCCTGGCGCGCTCGTTCTCTCTCTTTCTCTTGGTCTCTTTCTCTCTCTCTCAAATAAATAAAAAAATATAAATCTTAAAATATTTTTTAAATTTTTTTTTTAAAAAAAGAGAAACTGTGGCCTCCCTCACAAGAAGGGATGGCAACAAGACCTGCTATGGTGGTGGCGGCCCAGCTCCCTGCTGAGGGGCTGAGCTCTGGGGGCACAGATGGGGTGCACAAGACACTTGGGCCCAGAGGCCTCCTCTGCTGGGACACCCAGGGGCGAGCTCTTGGGCCGTGGTATCACCATTGTACCCCCTGCCTCAGGCCAGAGGATGACTCTCATCTTGGAAAAGTGGGTCATCCTGTCTGACTTTGGTTGCACTCCCTGGTCAGCAGGGCATCTTAGGAAACCCTGTTAACTGGTGCCCAGGCTCGAGGCTCTCCACGCTCAGACCCATGTGGGCAAATGGTCAGCTAACCCGCTACGATCAGTACTGTGCCCTCTCAGACTTGAGCCCCCCGTCTGTGGGGGGACACAGTGGGGAGAAGCTGAATCCATGCCTCAGCGAGCTCCTATTCCCGTCAGGGAGACCCCAAGTTGGTCAGACGAGTGGACGGTTCCTGACTTGGACCAGTGCCGTGGCAGGGAGGTCCCAGCGAAAGGTGGACAGCGGCGGCAGCAGGGAGTGGGTTGGGCACCGTCCCGAGCTGACCTCACAGACAGCAGCCTGGCGATCAGGCCCGACCCGCAGAGCTGAGGTGACAAGCGTAAGCAGGACCCTGAAAACCAGTGTGTGGGGGGAGGCGCTCACATCTGTAGGAGGCTGTTGTCCCTGGACGGGGTGCTGCCCGGGTTCCTGGAGCAAGGGTCTCCCTGGATTGGGAAGAGGCACTTGTACGGTGCTCCGCCCGCGCGTCCCAGGGAGAGAAGCTACTCCGGTCAGGTCACTCGTCGGGAAGGTTGAGCCCGGAGCCAGTGTGTGTTTGAGAAGCAGACGTGGTCTACGTGTGCCCACCCTCAGCTGGGAGGCAGACGCACACGCCCTTTGGCCTTCTGGCACTGCCATCTGAAACGCCATCTCTGAACAGCGGCTGTTCCGCTGAGCCCTGGGGTGAAGAGCAGTGTGGCACAGCCCCGCAAGCCGTGGCCTCAGTGAGTGTACCAGGCGGTCACGGGTGGGGTGGAATGCCCGGCCCTTTTGACTGCCCAGTGTGAGTGCCTGCAAGAAGGGTCTGATGGTTAATTCAGGCTTTTGATACCACATCTATTTTGGACCAAAAAGCCACAGCTTCTCAAGGAGATAACCTCACCTTGGCTGCATGGTGGAGCCTCTTCCCCCCCCCCAAATATCTTTTGCTTATTTATTTATTTGAGAGTGACAGAGAGAGAGAAAGAAGATAGAGAAGGATGGGTGCGCCAGGGCCACCAGCCACTGCAAACGAACCACCCTGTGCATCTGGCTTATGTGGGTCGTAGAGAATCGAGCCTTGAACCAGGGTCCTTAGTGTTCACAGGCAAGCCCTTAACCGCTTAGCCATCTTTCCGGCCCAAGCACGCCTTTAATTCCTTCACTTGAGAGGAGGATCACTGTGAGTTCTAGGCCAGTCTGAGACTAATTCCAGGTCACCGTGAGCTAGAGCTAGACCCTACCTTGAAAAACCAAACAATAAAATAAAACTAATTAATTAATTAAAAAATCAATTTTCCCTGACGGCAGTGACATCGGAAAGGGACAAGCCACCCTCCTAGGAACTGCTCTTGTGGCAAGATGACCTGCACAAGCCCACCCCTTCCTCTGTGTCACCCCCCCCAACCAACATCCACGCTTTGTCTCTCTGGCTGTACCTCCCTCCATTCATGACCACAGCACCCTGCTCCATCTCCCTCAGCTGAAAAAACATGTCCTTTTTTGATAAAGATACAGATAACCTCTGCCCCCTGAGCCTGGAGCACTCAGTCTGGACCCCCCTTGTGCCCTGAGCCAAGTGTAGTGTGAGGCTGGCTCGGTGGTGGGAAAACTGGCTCTTCCCTGGCCTCGGGCTGCTCGCTCGCTCGCTTGCTCATCTGGCTGGCCCCCGGTGGGGGGATCCACATTGTGGGCTGACCGTGGTTTTTGCTGTGCCCTCCCTCCCCCGGTTACCAGCTCTGCTTCCTTCAGAGCAGGTGCTCTGTGAAAGATCTGCAGAACAGATGGATGGGTAGATGGGCCAACACCCAAAATGTTTGTACAGAGCTGAGCTTCCCAGCACTCCCTTCGGAGCACATTACCTGACATGACCTCTGCCAGAGCCTGTGGTGGAAGGGTCACACTGCACTTCCCACGGGCCTCAGGCCCCGAGATCTCAGCTGGCCCGTGGATGGTTCCTGGGGACTCTAAACCCGTGGATATTCTGCAGCTTGGTTCTGTTGGGATACCAGGAACCCACCTGCGCCCTGATCCATCCCAGCCAGACCCACATCCGCTCCCCATGGTCCATATCCTCTCCCCTTGACCCTCTCCCCAGAGCCTCTCTTCCTGATGCTCAGACCCTCTCCCCACAGCCTCTCTTCCTGATGCTCAGACCCTCTCCCCACAACCTCTCTTCCTGGTGCTCAGACCCTCTCCCCACAGCCTCTCTTCCTGGTGCTCAGACCCTCTCCCCACAGCCTCTCCTCCTGGTCCTCAGACCCTCTCCCCACAGCCTCTCCTCCTGATGCTCAGACCCTCTCCCCACAGCCTCTCCTCCTGATGCTCAGACCCTCTCCCCACAGCCTCTCCTCCTGGTGCTCAGACCCTCTCCCCACAGCCTCTCCTCCTGGTGCTCAGACCCTCTCCCCACAGCCTCTCCTCCTGATGCTCAGACCCTCTCCCCACAGCCTCTCCTCCTGGTGCTCAGACCCTCTCCCCACAGCCTCTCTTCCTGATGCTCAGACCCTCTCCCCACAGCCTCTCCTCCTGATGCTCAGACCCTCTCCCCACAGCCTCTCCTCCTGGTCCTCAGACCCTCTCCCCACAGCCTCTCCTCCTGGTCCTCAGACCCTCTCCCCACAGCCTCTCCTCCTGGTCCTCAGACCCTCTCCCCACAGCCTCTCCTCCTGATGCTCAGACCCTCTCCCCACAGCCTCTCCTCCTGGTCCTCAGACCCTCTCCCCACAGCCTCTCCTCCTGGTCCTCAGACCCTCTCCCCACAGCCTCTCCTCCTGGTCCTCAGACCCTCTCCCCACAGCCTCTCCTCCTGGTCCTCAGACCCTCTCCCCACAGCCTCTCCTCCTGGTCCTCAGACCCTCTCCCCACAGCCTCTCTTCCTGGTGCTCAGACCCTCTCCCCACAGCCTCTCTTCCTGATGCTCAGACCCTCTCCCCACAGCCTCTCCTCCTGGTCCTCAGACCCTCTCCCCACAGCCTCTCTTCCTGGTCCTCAGACCCTCTCCCCACAGCCTCTCTTCCTGGTGCCTCTCTTCCTGATGCTCAGACCCTCTCCCCACAGCCTCTCCTCCTGGTCCTCAGACCCTCTCCCCACAGCCTCTCTTCCTGGTCCTCAGACCCTCTCCCCACAGCCTCTCTTCCTGGTGCTCAGACCCTCTCCCCACAGCCTCTCCTCCTGATGCTCAGACCCTCTCCCCACAGCCTCTCCTCCTGATGCTCAGACCCTCTCCCCACAGCCTCTCCTCCTGGTCCTCAGACCCTCTCCCCACAGCCTCTCTTCCTGGTGCTCAGACCCTCTCCCCACAGCCTCTCTTCCTGATGCTCAGACCCTCTCCCCACAGCCTCTCCTCCTGGTCCTCAGACCCTCTCCCCACAGCCTCTCTTCCTGGTCCTCAGACCCTCTCCCCACAGCCTCTCTTCCTGGTGCTCAGACCCTCTCCCCACAGCCTCTCCTCCTGATGCTCAGACCCTCTCCCCACAGCCTCTCCTCCTGGTGCTCAGACCCTCTCCCCACAGCCTCTCCTCCTGATGCTCAGACCCTCTCCCCACAGCCTCTCTTCCTGGTCCTCAGACCCTCTCCCCACAGCCTCTCTTCCTGATGCTCAGACCCTCTCCCCACAGCCTCTCCTCCTGATGCTCAGACCCTCTCCCCACAGCCTCTCCTCCTGATGCTCAGACCCTCTCCCCACAGCCTCTCCTCCTGGTCCTCAGACCCTCTCCCCACAGCCTCTCCTCCTGATGCTCAGACCCTCTCCCCACAGCCTCTCCTCCTGATGCTCAGACCCTCTCCCCACAGCCTCTCTTCCTGGTGCTCAGACCCTCTCCCCACAGCCTCTCTTCCTGGTCCTCAGACCTCTCCCCACAGCCTCTCTTCCTGGTGCTCAGACCCTCTCCCCACAGCCTCTCCTCCTGGTCCTCAGACCTCTCCCCATAGCCTCTCTTCCTGGTGCTCAGACCCTCTCCCCACAGCCTCTCTTCCTGATGCTCAGACCCTCTCCCCACAGCCTCTCCTCCTGATGCTCAGACCCTCTCCCCACAGCCTCTCCTCCTGGTCCTCAGACCCTCTCCCCACAGCCTCTCCTCCTGATGCTCAGACCCTCTCCCCACAGCCTCTCTTCCTGGTGCTCAGACCCTCTCCCCACAGCCTCTCTTCCTGGTCCTCAGACCTCTCCCCACAGCCTCTCTTCCTAGCCCCTCCCCACCACAGCCTCTTCCTGGGCCTCACCTCGTGCCCCTCCTTCCAGCATGCTCGTTCTACATCTCCTTCTTTCCTTGTCCCGCACCCTCTCTGATGGGTCCCTGGACCTTCAATCTACCTCTCATTTTAGAAACTCCATACTCTTCTTCCTTTCGGGGTGCCCTTAGAGACTCCATCTTTTGCACCTCCCTAGTCCTACATAAAAGGCGTCTGGTTGTTCTGCCCTGGAAGCCCTTTCCCTCTCTTGGCCTCTGTGACTGTAGTTTAGGTCTTTTCAAGTAGAATGACATGCCCAATGTAGAAACACAAAAACTTAAGAGCCCACCTCCATGCAACCATTTTTTTTCTTTTCACAATTTTTATTAACATTTTCCATGATTATAAAAAATATCCCATGGTAATACCCTCCTCCCCCACCCCTTTCCCCTTTGAAATTCCATTCTCCATCATATTACCTCCCCATCTCAATCATTGTAATTACATATATACAATACCAACCTATTAAGTAACCTCCTCTCTTCCTTTCTCTTCCCTTTATATCTCCATTTTAACTTACTGGCCTCTGCTACTAAGTATTTTCCTTCTCACACAGAAGCCCAATCATCTGTAGCTAGGATCCACATATGAGGGAGAACATGCTCCATGAAACCCTTAATGTAATAAAAAATGATTACAGATACATTTCTAATACCTGTTAAATGACCAAACACTACCAATTAAAAGTGGGGTTTGGGGGCTGGAGAGATGGCTTAATGGTTAAGGTGCTTGCCTGTGAAGCCTGAAGACCCAGGCTCGATTCCCCAGAACCCACATAAGCCAGGTGTACGAGGTGGCACATGCGTCTAGAGTTTGTTTACAGTGGCTAGAAGCCCTGACATATCCATTCTCTCTCAAATAAATAAATAAAATAAAATATTTTTTAAGTGGGGCATAGGCTAGAGAGATACTCAGTGGTTAAGGTGCTTGCCTGCAAAGCCTAACGACCTGGGTTCGATTCCCCAGTACTCATGTAAAGCCATATGCACAAAGTGATGCATGCACCTGGAGTTTGTTTGCAGCGGGTGCAGCCTTGGCTCACACATTCTCTCTGTCTTTCTTCTCTCTCTCTCTGATTTGTAATAAAAAACATTTTTTTTAAATAAGTACGGCTTGCTGGCTCACTGCTCTACCGCAAAATGGGTTACTGTAAAAAGCGCTAAGAAGTGATGGCAAGCGCTTCAAAAGCTTCCCTTTGAACTTAAAACAGACCCTTGTGCATCTCTATCGTGCAGAGAGGCGCGGTCTTTTCCTGGAGCACAAGCTCGCTCTGAGTCCCCAGCCTGCAACACCTTGTGTGACATGTAGTTGACCTCCCCCCAGCCCCGAGGGGTGAGGACGTAAAGATTCCAACCCCAGGATGTTACCATTCCGCGTTCGTGAACTTGTGATCATCTCGCCCGCCCCACACAAAGCCACAGGCTGCTTTTAAGGCCTTACAAAGCATCCACTGTGATTTCCACAGACGCCCCCTTGATACTTGCCTTCCGTCACTTCATGTAATATTCAAAGACGTAATTATAATAAGGATAACTGGTGTAAACAGGCTTGGGACAAACAGCTGACTCATAGGGGTGTGAGCCTACTTGCTCTGGGGTGCTCTGGCTCCCCAGCCTGCCCTGTGTGCAGGTCAACGTGTTTCTCACGGAGGCTGGAGAGCTCCCATCCTCCCAGAGAGTGGATGATGGGGGGCGGGGAGGGGACGGGGCTTCTGCTCACCGGCTTTCTGTAACGTTTGCCAATGACTGCGCATCTCATTTATCATAAAACCTCCTACAAATGTTGAGGGGGATGATAGCATGTGCATACGCAAGATAATGCTGATTTGGGTCTAGAGACTTCTGACTGTGGCTCAGTACAGCCACTCCACATCTCTCAGGTCCATACCGCTGGGTTAGGTTCTCCACGTTGACCCCCCTCACCTGCCTGACTTGCAAAGGGGCGGTGGCCCTTCCCTTGCGGTCAGCCCCTCCCCCTTCTTTGCCTCCTCCAAGTTCCCTCAGCTTATTTTGAAACAAGAGCCCAGGTGGACATTAGGACAGGGGTGAGTGTAGCCAGTGCTGTCCCCACTTTCACCCCACAGCCCCAAACCCGACCAATGGCTCTGTCACGGCTAGGCATGTCACAGCCCAGTAGTGTCCCTCTGCTAAAGAAAGGTGACATGAGACCCACAAAGAGGTCTGTGTCCCTGCGCCGGCTCGGCCCTGGTTAAGCCACAAGTGTCGTCTTTTGGCCCATGGCCACAGGGCTGAGCGGGCGAGAGGTGAGGGCTTCCTGGGCAGGGCACTGACTCAGGAGGAAACTGGGCCAAGCGCCTCCCTGGGCCAGGACTGGATGAACAGATGCAAAGTGACAAGACGTTACCTTTGGAAGAGGAGGGGGCAGTGAGAGTCAAGAGACCCCAGTCAAAGGGCTGCAGCCTGGGGGGAGCTGTGGAATGGGGAAGTTTAATGCTGATTCAGTCAGGCCCCTGGGTTGGGCAGAGACTCTGATGTCACCACACTGGATCTCTGTAGTTTCCTGCCACTGCCGGTGAGTGAGACGTCCACCCCTCAGCTGGCCAGACGAGTGCCTCAGGCTGGCTCCTTCCAGGGGCTTTTCATCCCCGCAGCCCCCTTCCTGTCCTCTCCCACTTATCCATCTGCTCCCTTCTCCTTCCTTTCTCTGCCCCACAACCTACCTCCTGGGCGTCTTACACAGATGCAAATCCCTGGGTGCCCCCTCTCCAGGTCCGAGGAAGGACCCAGGACTGAGGTCCTCCTGACGTGGGCAGCCTGGGGCCCTCGAGCTGGCCACTCTTTTGGTGACAGGTCACTCCTGGGAGTATCCTAAGCTTGTAGCTGCCCTGGAGCTCATCTTGATCAGTTCCTCAAAGAGAGGCTGAGTCACTGACCATGAAGCCTGTTTCAACCAGACCCTCTTTTAAAAAAAAAATATTTATTTATTTACCTATGTATTTATGTGGGAGAGAGGGGAGAGCGAGAGAGAATATGAATGGGCATTGCAGAGCCTCCTGTCACTGCAAATGAACTCCAGATGCATGTGTCACTTCGTGCATCTGGCTTTACACGGGCACTGGGGAATGCCCTTGTCATCAGGCTTTGCAGGCAAGCACCCTTCACTGCTGAGCCATCTCTCCAGCCCCAGGCCCCTCTTCCTGACTGCAGCAGTTCCCCTGCCCCCTGCACTGCCCCACCAACAGCCAAGAGCCCCTGGGTGTGTCTCCCCCACGCCTGACGCCTTCTGTCCTTAGAGCCAAGGTCTCAGTCCTCCAAGAGCCCCGGACTCTGCCTGCCGCCCCATGCTCTTCTGGTCTGACTCCCATGTCACTGGCCCCCCTGTGGCCTCCCTGCTCATCTCTAGCATACGCACGGGGTTGGGGGGCTCCTTCTCAACTCAGGGCATCTGTATCTGCCTGGAAATCTGGGAAACTTTTTGTCCAGAACAATCTCCTACCCAGTGGTCCAGATGTTTCTTCCTTACCAATCCGACTTACATCTGCAGACACCCACCCTGACGCCAACAACGCCTGCACCACACCTCTCTGCCACCTCACCCTGCAGCACTATGGGGTGGGGAGGAAATGAATATGGGCTCACCAGGACCTCCTGCCCCTGCACATGAACTCCAGACACATGCACCACTTTGTGCACCTGGCTTTACACAGGTACTGGGGAACTGCACTCAGGCCATCAGGCTTTGCAAGCAAGCACCTTTAGCCGCTGAGCCATCTCTCCAGCCCAGCTCTGTCCCTTTCTACATGTCACTGTAAGTCCCGGCACTACCCCCTCCTCCACCGCAGCACAAACAGCGTAGCACAGGGCTGCTGGCCCGTCTGCTCTCTGGTCTATATCCCACGTGCCTACAAGGACGTGGAACCAAGTAGGGGTGGATAAAGCAATTCCAACCCCTTGGCATGGCTGAGCTGAGAGACTGGTTGACAGGGAGAGCTGGGGATATCTGAGCAACCTTCTAGAAAGGCCCTTGGTCTTCCTCTGGAAGACCATGCCAGGTGAGTTAGCTCCTCCATCCTGGGGGCTGGGATGTCCTCTCACCCTGTAAATTCTTTTGAGCCGAGTTTCTGCTGCTGGCACAGGAAATTACATACATAGCATGCTGCCCCTCAACCCCCTTATAGTTCCAGGAGAGGAGAGACAGGGTCACCTCCAACCCGGCCAGCTGAGAGCCAGGGGCTGTAGTCCTTCTCACCCCAGAACACACCCGAGGCTAAGCTGGGGAGTGTGAGCTCAGCAAAGGGACCCCCAGAGCCAGGGCAGGGATGGAGGCGCTGACGTGGTCAGGAAGCTCCCTGGAGGAGGAGAGTGGAATTGGGAGGAGGGCGAGAGTGGTCCCACTTCTGCACAGTTCCAGCCCCCCTGGGCACAGCAAGACTGGGAATGTGTGTGAGTGGTGTTATCACAGAGGAAATCGATGCCTGGCACTGGCCCAGTGTTTAAGGGAAATGAATAGATTTTGGCCGAGGACAAAGAGAGTTTGATTAATCAGAAATTGGATAATAGAGGCAACACTCTAATTATTTTTCTTCCCAGCATTTATCAAGAAATATGTTTGCACAGCATATCAGAGGTAACAGGGAGGGTGAGGGGGTGGGCAGCCATGCCGTAGGGAAGGCCTGGCTTGGGGACAGGCCACCCACACCCACACTTAGCCCCAGACTCACCCTCAGGGATGACTGTGAAAATCCTGGTAGCCAGTCCACAGACCACGGGAGGCAAGAGGGCCGTGTGCAGCCGGCTGGAGGCCCCACCCGTCCGGGGCGGCTAAGGCCAGGGAAGACATGCCTGACAGCGCAGGGCAGCGCAGACCCTCAGTCAGCACAAGCCCCTATCTGCATGTAGAGTCCAGGGCTTCCCCGGCCCAGGACACGTCCTTTCCACCCAGCCTCGCCCACCCACCCTAGCATGCGGGGTGGTTACAGAGCAGAAGACCAGATACCACCTGGCCAGGTCACTCTGCTGCAACCAGTGGGGATCCAGGGCCTGCTGGAGCCAAGACAAAGGATCACAGGCATCCAGCCTTCATTGAGGAAAATCACTGAGGCCCTCTCCGTAGCTCGGAGTACATACTCATCCTCATCCCTGGTGGTCCACTCCACGGCTAAGGTCAACCAGGTCACACACCTCGTTCCTCTCTGATCATGGTTCCCTCCTGCCACATCGCCCGTACTCCAATGCCACCTGCGGCTGAAACCGCTGCACACAGTTTCGTGCCCTTCTCTGGTCATCTTGGCTTCTTGGGGCTCCGAATTGGAACATGGGTCAGACCGAGGTTTATGCCCAGGAGAAGCTCTGGCCTGGCTAAATGGCCTCCCTCCTTCACTAGTTTGTCCATCATGAATTCATTCATTCATTCATTTAGTGTACACAGAGAAGCTGGCTGTCGTGGGCCAGGAAGGGGACAAAACATCAGCTGAGCTCGAGAGACAACCAATAAGCAATGACTGGCTGAGCTGCTCCGCAGGCTCCAGATGCCAGGTGGGGGAACTGTGAGGAGGAGGATGTGACCCTCCCTCCGAGAGGGGGGTCAAGGTCCCGTTTTCAAGGCAGGAAGATGGGGAGAAGCTGAAACTGCCAGCACGAGACATACCACGGTGGTGGGACCAGCTAGCTGTGGCCGTCCCATC
Source organism: Jaculus jaculus (assembly GCF_020740685.1). NCBI lineage: Eukaryota > Metazoa > Chordata > Mammalia > Rodentia > Dipodidae > Jaculus > Jaculus jaculus. The sequence continues at coordinate 5,189,372 of NC_059114.1, read as the reverse complement.
ACAGTCATGCCAAGGGGGCGTTCTGCAGACAGCGAGCCTGAACCTTCCTCTAGGGGGCCACAACACTACCTCAGAATCCGCTGCAGCAGGGCATGCTGTTGGCAGCCACTCTGCTTCTGGAGTAAGAAATGAAAATCTGGGCCAGAGAGATGGCTTAGCGGTTAAGCGCTCGCCCGTGAAGCCTACGGACCCCAGTTCGAGGCTCGATTCCCCAGGACCCACGTTAGCCAGATGCACAAGGGGGCGCACGCGTCTGGAGTTTGTTTGCAGTGGCTGGAGGCCCTGGCGTGCCCATTTTCTCCCTCCCTCCCTCTCTCTCTCTCTTTCTGCCTCTTTCTCTGTCGCTCTCAAATAAATAAAATTTAAAAAAAAAAAGTGATGAAAATCTAGCCGCGCCCTGACTTAGCGCAGGGCCGCGGACTTAAAGGTGAGGAGAGCTGGGGCGGCAGCCCGGTGGCGGAGGGCTTGCCTAGCAGCGCTGGGCCCGGGCCCCATCTCTGAAACCGGCGCCGCAAAAATCAATCACAGACAATAAGCACACAGAGGCGGAGGGCTGCAGAGACGCTCGCAGTGAAGGACGCTTATTCGCACAGCACGGCGTCCCAGGTTCAGACCCCACTGCTCACATGAAGTCACGTGCACAAAGTGGCGTGGGTGTCTGTGGTCCATCAGCAATGACAAGAGGCCCTGGATCGTCCATTCCCTCTCCCCCTCTTTGCTCACCCATAAATAAATAAGTAAATAAATAAGTAAAAAAAAAAAGACTTTAAAAATTAAAAATAGTAAGCCAGGCGTAGCGGCGCACGCCTTTAATCCCAGCACTCGGGAGGCAGAGGTAGGAGGATCACCACGAGTTCGAGCCACCCAGAGGCTACACAGTGAATTCCAGATCAGCTTGAGCTGGAGTGAGACCCTACCTCGAACCCCAGCACCCCCACACACAAAAAAATTAAAAGAATAGAAGCAGACCCACAAAGTAAGGATCCACCAATGTCATCCTGACGGGCAGGCTTAGGGATTTCAGGTCTCAGGCCGTCCCCTGCTCTGAGGTGCCCTGTTAAGCAGCGGCTCCCTGACCCTGGGTCACAGGGCCCATCTGGAAAGGCCACTTAACTGTCACCATGTCGCTTTACTTCCACCTGGGTCTCGTTTCATCATCTTGGGACAGTTTTGCAGGGATGTGCCTCCGCATGTCATTTTATGTGACTCGCCCTCTCCCTACGACTGGTCAAGGTCCCACTGAAGCCCACACCACGTCAGTGAGGGGCCAGGTGTCAGAGTCAGCGTGAGAAGCCAGGCAGCGGGTACGGTGGCACACACCTTTATGTATTTATTTACTTATTTTTCAAGAAAGACAGAGATAGAGACAGAGAGAATTGACATGCCCGGGCCTCAGCCACTGAAATCAAATGCCCGACATTTTCGCCACCTAGTGGGCATGTGCGACACTGCGCTCGCCTCACCTTTGTGTGTCTGGCTAATGTGGGATCTGGAGAGTCGAACACGGGTTCTTAGGCTTCACAGGCAAGACCCTTAACTGCCCACTAAGCCATCTCCCCAGCCCGCACACACCTTTAATCCCAGACTTGGGAGGGAGGATGAAGTAGGAGGCTCACAGTGAGTATGAGGTCAGCCTGGGGCTATGGAATGAGGTCAGCCTGGGGCTACCAAGTGGAGTTCCAGGTTAGCCCGGGCTGGAATGAGACACAATCTCAAAGAAGGAAGGGATGGAAAGAGGGGGAAAATAAAGAAAGAAGAGGGCTAGAGAGATGGCTTATGCAAAGCCTAAGGACTCATGTTTGACTGTCCAGGTCCCATGTAAGCCAGATACACAGTGATGCAAGTGCACAATGCTGCACATGTACACAAGGGGGCGCACGCGTCTGGAGTGTGACTGCAGTGGCTAAGGAAAGGAAGAAGGAAAAAGCCAGGCAGCTGCCTGTCTCTGCCCAAGAATGAGCCACAGCAGGACCTGATGGGGCCTAGCTGCTGGTGTCCACTATGGGTGGTTTGTACTGGGAACCCAGCCTAAGATGCAAAGACCCACCTCTGAGGGGCCGGGGCTGCTGTTTCCACGCCAGCAAACGTATGTAAAAAAGGGGCTCAGTGGTATACTTTGAGGTGTGTCCACTTGCCAGAACTCATCCCCCCCCCCCGCCCCACAGAGACTTCCCGGGCACCCTATGTTTAGAGGCGAACACAGCAACAGCCTAGCCTCACAGTTGGGCCCAGAAGGCAACAAACACAGTAGTAAATAAAATAACGAACAAGTCAGAATATAGCACGTGCCGAGGGGATAAAAGAAACGGGAATGGGGTTGAGAGATGGCTTTGTGGTTGAGGGGCTTTCCTGCAAAGCCAAAGGATCCCGGTTCGATTTCCCAGAACCCACGTAAAGAATTAGTTTACAGTGGCTGGAAGCCCTGGTATGCCCATTCTCTCTATATATCTGCCTCTTTTTCTCACTTAAGTAAATAAATAAAAATTTTATACACACACACACATATATGGGGGGGGGAACAGGAAGGGGAAGAGAAGCAACAAGGCGCTAGGACAGAGATGGCCGGATGAACCTCAGTAAACTTTTGGATCAGAGGATGTGGAAACCTTCTCCATGCATGTCCCTGTCTAAAGCCTTTACTGAGAATAACAGCAGTTGGGAGGCCCAACCCTGCCCTGTGGAGACATCTGGACTTCCATGCCAAGGCAGGGAGACCAACACCCCCAACAGCTACAGGAGAGTGAATCCAAGCAGATGCAAAGATGGAGAGTGAGTAGGCAAGCTCCCATGCTCTCTTCACCAAGTGCCCACCCTGGCAGCCGGCCCTCAGTCCCCAGCAGAGGAGCCTCAGTGTTAGTGCACAAGGGACCTCACAGTCCATGGGCCTCCCGTCTTCCCTTTAGAATAAAGGAAAATGAGGTCCAATGAATCACAGTGTACAAGGCTGTAAGAGTTAGTCGCGGGCTGGAGAGATGGCTCAGGGGTTAAGGTGCTTGCCTGCAAACCCTAACAATCTGAGTTCGATTTCCCAGTGCCCACCTAAAGCCAGATGCACAGGGCAATGCATGCATATGGGGGAGGTTTGTTTGCAGGGGCTGGGGCTCCTGGCATGCCCACTCTTTCTGTGTGTCTCTTCTCTCTCCGCCCCCTCCCCCCGTGCTTGCAAATAAATGAATACATATTTTTAAAAAAAGAAGATTCTCCAGGAGTGGTGGCACACGCCTTTAATCCCAGCACTTAGGAGGCAGAGGTAGGAGGATCACCAAGAGTTCAAGGTCACCCTGAGATTACATAGTGAATTCCAGGTCAGCCTGGACCACAGTGAAACCCTACCTCGTAAAACCACAAAAAAGATTTGAGGGCTAGAGAAATGGCTGAGCAGTTAAGGTACTTGTCAGCAAAACTGAAGGACCTAGGTTCAATTCCCCAGGACCCAGGTAAGCCAGATGCACAATTCATTTGCAGTGGCTGGAAGCCCTTGTGCACCTATTCTCTCTACCTGCCTCTCTCTCTCCCTCCCTCCCTCCCTCCCTCTCTCTCTCTCTCTTTCAAATAAATAAATAAATATTTTAAAAAAGAGTTGAGTCCAACTCCTGAGCTGCCTGTCCCAGGTCGGAGGAAAGCAAAGGGTTGGCTAGAAAAGACCCGGCTTTCTGCAGCCCATCAGCCTACCTGGGCTGGAGCCTGAGCACTGGCAGCGGCTCCACTGGCTCCAGCTCAGTAGTTCTAGCCAGGTCTCCTCCATTGTCTATCCTGTGACCAACTGAGGAACAGAACTGGGATGCAGAAGGGGGACTTAGGCCAAATCAGGTTGCTGAGAACCTTCCGGTTTCCGAACACCTTCCCCAAGCCTGGCTTTTTAGCTGCAATGACCGCTAGGGCCCACTGAGGCACTGGGGAAAGCCCACCCACCTATCCAGATCTCATTCTCCTCAACTGAAACTGAGATAAGCACTGGAAAAATGGCTCAGCGGCTAAGGCACTGGCCTGGAAAGCCTAAGGAGCCAGGTTCGATTCACCAGTACCCACATGAAGTCAGATGCAGAAGTGGCACATGCATCTGGCATTCCTTTGGAACAGCTGGAGGCCCTGGCTCCCATGTTCTCTCTCTGTGTCTCTTTTCTATCTCTCTATGCTTGAAAATGAGTAAATTAATTAAAATTAAAACTGAGGGCTAGAGATGACTTAGCGGTTCAGGCGCTTGCCTGCAAAGCCCAAGGACCCATGTTCAACTCGCCAGGTCCCATGTAAGCCAGACGCACAAGGTGACACATGCGTCTAGAGTTCGATTACAGTGGCTGGAGGCCCTGGCACACCAATTTGCTTTCTCTTGCCTTCTCTTATTAAAAAAAAATTATCAAAAAAATGAAAACTAAGATAAAAAACAGCCCCCTCCCAGCATTGATTATGAGGCAATAAGGAAGATTCCCTATTCCTCTTGGAAGATATTTAGCTGTGAAATCGAGGGCAGACCCAGTGGGTTCCTCTTGGGAATGCCTATACCTGGGCTCTAGGGAACTGTGCACAAGAGTTCACACCCCCTTACCCCAATACCGTGAGACACGCGGGCCTCCATGACTCACGCAGGCAAAACCTCTGAGAGGGTCATGGCTAAAATCAGGCCCACCTAGGAACCTGCCCCGCTAGATCTCTATCCGGGAAGCAGAGGTCTCCCTCTGGGAAGCGTACTGGGACCACAGCCTTCCAGCACAGCCACGGCCATAAGGCGCCTGACTCAGCCCTGGGGACAGGGTATGTTCTCACTGGAGGCTTCTAGAAAGAACTGTGGGGTTTGAACACCGTGAGGCTCCGCCCTGCACTGTGGCTTTTAACAGTCTGGTTTCTTAGTACTTTTTTTTTTTTTGATGGATCCTCCAGGGATGTCTCAAAAAGAGAGGTATACCTTAATTTAGAATCGAATAACTCAAAACTCTGTGATGTAGCAAGCTCTGTTGAAAAGAGACAAACTCACGGGGGCCATTGTGCGAAGCTGCCCCGGGAGCTTGCCCAGTGATCTGACGTGGCTCCTGCATCCTGCTGGCCACTGGAGGAGGGTGGAGGACCATGATCACCCACAGTTCACTTTGGGTCTCACGGGGTGGCTGCCACTGACCCCCACACCCAGGTACCTGCAGCCTACCTGCCCACTAGTCAGGGAAAGAAGTAAAGAGGACGGAGTATGGGGGGGGGTCAGCAGGCTCGCTGTGGTCCCTATTCTTCAGTCCTCTCCCCGCCCACCACAGCCTGCCCACGGCTGCTGGAGTCCCCACAGCCAGGCTGGCCTCGTGGGAGCACACCTGGGTAGTCACCCAGGACCCCTGGCAGGCCAAATGCCACCTTGAAATGTTTACTTCTTACCAAGGGCCCTAGAAATCGTACTGTGCCCCAGCCGCTCAGCCCCCCCAGGGAGCCTCGCTCTCGCGCTGAGCTGCTTGGCTCAGGGGACCCGCCCTGCTGGGATGACCCCTTCTCTGGCCTGCAGAGGGACCACCCAGACGGTGCTCCTACCTCATGAGCTTAGTGACTCTCAAACTCCATCCTGGTCCTCGAAGATCCTGCCCACCCTGGATCCCCAGTGATCACAACTGCTCCCCAGCTTCCCCCATACCTCGATGCCAAGGGACTACGGGATGCCACCTATGCCCGCTCCCTCCTCTGACCTTGACAAGGCCCACGTCCAGCAGAGCCCCAGACTCAACCGCTGAGCCCCCGCCTCTTGTAGAGGAGTCTTTCCACGCCATCCTCAGCCAGTGCCAGCTCTGTCCCTGGGCTCCGATGAAAAGCCCACAGCTGCCACTCTATAACCCCCCCACCCGAACCATCTCATCACTTCTACCACCTCCACCTCACGGGCTCAGCAGCCCCTTACCCCAACTGCTGCCTGGCCCCAAATTGCTGCAGGGTCTCTCCCCAGCCCAGCCCAGTAGTTAATTATACCATCATTCTCTTGCAGGGGCTACGGGTGGGACCCAGGCTTCACCCACTCTTGGCAAGTACTCTCCCCGCTCACCCTCACACCCAGCCCCAGAAAACCTCTTTTACAAGTCTCAAGTAGTTCCAGTACCCCTCTGTCTAAACCTACTCAGGTCCACCCACTTACTGGGGTGTGCAAGCTCTGCCTGACCTGACCCTAAAGTCTCCTCCACAGCCCGCACTCGGTTCCCTCGGTTCCAGCCATGTGTTCCTTCCTTTTCAAACTTTATTTTATTTTTAAGATTTTAAAGTTTTATTTATTTATTTGAGAGAGATACAGAAAAAGGCAGGGAAAGAGAGAGAGAGAATGGGTGCACCAGGGCCTCCAGCCACTGCAAATGAACTCCAGATGTACGTGCCCCCTTGCGCATCTGGCTTATGTGGGACCTGGGGAGTCCAACCTAGGTCCTTCGGCTTTGCAGGCAAGTGCCTTAACCGCTAAGCCATCTCTCCAGCCCTAATTTTTTTTTTTAGGTAGGGACTCACTCTAGCCCAGGCTGACCTGGAAATCATTCTGTAGTCCCAGGCTGGCCTTGAACTCACAGCAATCCTCCTACCTCTGCCCACCAAGTGGTGTGATTAAAGGCATGTGCCACCATGCCCAGCTTCTTTTTATTTATTTACTTACTTACTTATTTACTTATTTATCTGCAAGGAGAGAGAGGGAGAGAATGCCAGTGCCTCTAGCAGCTACAAATGAACTCCAGACGTATAAACCACTTTGTGCATCTAGCTTTACGTTGGTACTGCGGAACTGAACCTGGGTCATCAGGCTTTGCAGGCAAGCTCCTTAACCATTGAGCCATCTCTCTAGCCCCTTTTTTCTAAAAAAAAATAATTTTTACCTATTTATTTGCAAGCAGGCAGAGAAAGAGAAAAACACGGAGAAATAGAAAGACAGAGAGAGAGAGAATGAAATATGGTGGTGCCAGGATCTCCAGCCACTGCAAACAAACTCGACACATGAGCTACCTTGTGCACCTGGGCTTACATGGGTACTGGAGAATCGAACCTGGGTCATTAGGTTTACAGACAAGCACCTTAACTACTGCACAATCTCTCCAGCACCCCCCCTTTTTTTTACTATTGTGACAAGTTTTTGCTATGCAGCTCTGGCTAGCCTCAAACTCCTGATCCTCCTGCCTCTACCTCTCTAGCGCTGGTATTACTGGCCTGTGCCCCCCACACCCAGATCCACCACCTGGCCTTTTAGTGGGGCTCCCAGCCGCTGGACTACGTCCACTCAGTGACTTTGTGCCTGCCGTCCCTCCCCTGCTGCTCACAGAACTCACCTCCAGCTTTTCCCCTGGCTCGGTGCCAAGCCCCACCCCACAGAGGTGCGCCCCACTTTCCACAACAGTGCTCTACACCCACATGCAGTTACACGCGTGTTCCTGTCACCACCGTGAATGGACCTGGTCACCGCCACACCCCTGTGTCTGCACATGGGCGGGTCTCCAGCATCATCAGCCCCCCATGGTCACCGCCACACCCCTGTGTCTGCACAAGGGAGGGTCTCCAGGATCATCAGCCCCCCCCCACCCCGAAACACCACCTGTACTAATGTGGACGCGTTCAACAGGAAGGCTCATGCAAGGGGCCAGGTGGGGCATTCCTGGCTCTATCTACAAGCAGCTTCAGAGAGGCTGGGGCAGTAGTACCAGGGGCTAACTCCATAACATCTGATGCCTCCCCTGGAGTCCTGGTCTCACCACCCCAGGGCATGAGAGCCTGGGTGCTCTGGGCCCCTCCCCGGCTGCACAGAGGAGCCTCTGCTGCCCGTGTCTCCCTGGAGCTGACCTTTGGTCTCTGTTCTGATGCCTCCGCCTGCCCCCCTTCGTATTCCTATAAACTAAGGACAGGACTCAAAGGCCACCCCGGGCTTGGCTATCTAGGCTTTCCTTCCTGAGCACTTGGGAAGAGTAGTGGACTATCTGTCTCCTCCAGGCTTCCCCATGGGCCCAGCTGTGGCGGACAGCAGGAAGCACACTCCCACAGCCACACAGTGGCCTGGGTCTTCTGAGCCTACTATGGGACAGCAAAAGCATGCCTTGTCCGTGCCTCCAGGGGAGGAGGTAGTGTAGCTGTCACCCCAGTACCCACATAGACAACAGAGAGGCCCTCTTGCCCAGCAGCCTCTGTGCCCACTTACTCAGCTATTCCTACTCACCCCAGGATCGGCCCAGGGGCAGACTGAGGCACTTGTCCTTCTGGGGACTAAAGGTGTGAGAGGCTGGAGACAGAGGAAGGAATCCGTTCTCTAGGTTGCAAGGGGGAGACGCAGACCACCTAACTATAAGAGGGCAGGCAGGCCCAGTTCTTGATATAGCAATCCAGGCCTAAAGCTGTGTGTGTGTGTGTGTGTGTGTGTCTGTCTGTCTGTCTTTGAGGGGGACGCTCTACTAAGATAGGTACCAACTTGAAGAAAGCAAAAGCACCTCATGGAGAAAGGAGGCAGATCTAGGCCAGAAGGTGCCATCGGGCCTCCAAGGGGGAGGAAGTATGTCTACTCCCTGATTGTCTCAGAAAGTTAGCATGTTTAAACATCAGAGGGTTACTCCAAATGCTGGCACCTCCTTATGTTTAGAGGAGGGGCACACTGCTTCATCCAAGCTCGGGCTGGACCTCTGCACCCTAGGCCACCACAGCAATTGCTTGACAGTCACCAGCTAAGCACTGTCCCCAAAGCAGACGACTCCATCTTGGCTAAGAAGGGGGCAGCAGAATGTGTTGGTTGCCCCAGGGCCTCGATGGCCAAGGGACACGGTACCTGCAAGGGCAGCCCAGGCTCCCAGGAGCCCTGTCTGATCTTTAAAGTTGTCCCAAGACCTTTCCGGTTCCCACGGTCACAGAACTGCTCCCTTTTGCAGAAAAGGAGTGGTCTCCACTGACACAGAGGTCGCCCCACTTCCCCAGCTCCCTCAGTCCTGTGGAGGCCCTCCTCCGCCCTCCTCCCATACCTCCGACTTCTTCCCAAGCACACCTATGTCCCCACCACACCCAGCTGCCTGAGCGCGTCTCCCAGCCTCTACCCATTCTCTCCTCTCTGCTCACACTGGCCACTCCAATTGTGCCCGTGTCCTTCAAGCTCCAGTTCAAATGTCACACTGCCCACAGGCAGGTCTGACCCAAGCCCCCTACGCCACCAGTGGGAGCTTGGCTATCTGGGCACAACCCCATCTCCCCCATGGGGAGAGGAATCAGTCCAGGCAGGGAAGGCCCAGTCCACTCCCACCCTTCCACCTCGGCACCAGGCCCTGGGGGAGCCAGCACTCCGTAAATGTTTGCTTAATTGAATTTGGCCAAGCAGCTTCCTCTAGACAGGGACCAGGTCACAAGGACTAGATCCCTAGGGCAGGAAAACCACTTGGGAAGAAAAGAGTCAGTCAGTGGCTCTGCACCTCCTCCCCCCACAGGAAAAAAAAAAAAAAACCAGGCTGGTCCTTCCACCCTGAGACTCAGACTTTAGGGAACCCTGGTCTCACTTGGCACCGGCTCCCCATCCTCCACACTGTAACAGGATCCCCAATTCTAGGCCTAGGCAGATTCTTGCCATCCTCATCCAGACAGGCTCGACACCTACCTAGAGACAGAAGCCCCTGGAATCCACCACAGGATACCAAAGCCCCACATTCCCAGGCCCTCACACCCCTCCCCCAAACATCCCACCTCCTTTTAAGGCTCTATATCATCCATCCATCTATCTATCAACCAATCCATCCATCAATCATTAAAATATATTGAGTCAGGAACGCATTACAATCGCAGCAGGTCGATTCTCATCTCGGGCTCTAGATGTCTGCAAGGAAACCCGATGACCGACAACGGGGGGCTGTCTGACCTGGGGCCTCCAGGCCCGCGCTTCCCCTTCGGCCAAGGCCGAAAGCCCGCCGCTCCTGCCACCTGCGGTCCGTTGGTCGCCTCCACCCCTGGACCCCCATCCCCACCCACACCCCGGGGGACAAGACCCTCCCCCTCCCCACCGCCAGGCGCCACTCTCGCAGGTCGCCGGCTCAGACTCCGCATCCCCCAGAGCCGGTCGGGGCGCCCAGGCAGCACCGCATCCTCCATCCACCCCCCACATCCATCCCCGGAGCCCTCCCCTGCTCCACCTCACGGAGGGGGGGATGCAGCCGCCCCTCCCGGGGGCCCCTGGGCCGGGCATGTCACCCTCTCTCCCGGCACCTGTCTCTGGGCCGCAGACGTGTCCCTCCAACCACCAGCCAGCAGCCACTGCCCACCTCGGAAGACAACCAACCCCGCCCTCGCCGCTCCTCAACCCCTGGCCAGACATCCCTCAGCCTCTGCATCCCTCCTCCACCCCCCCAAAACCCAGACGGATCCCGGGATCCGGAGCACACAAAGCTCCCCCTCCCCTCTCCAGCCATCCCCTCCGGGTTGGGGGTGGGGTGAGCCCCGACCGTCCGACCGCGCCCCCCCCCCCCGCGCCGCCACCTCTTATCCGCGGGATCCAGGGCTCCGCGGCGCGCGCCCGGGTTCCGGGGTCCGCTCACCTCTCCGGGGCGCGGCTCCGCTCGAGCTGCATGCACCAAGCTTCGGGTGTGCGGCGGGAGGGGGGCGGAGGAAGAGGACGACTGTGGCGCCCCAGCTGCGCCCGCGCGCGGGGGGACGTGACCGGTTCTCGGGCGGCGCGCACCGCTCGCTCGCTCGCTCGCTCGCTCTCTTTCCCCGGGGCCTGGCTCCCCTCCGCCCGCCCGCAAGCCCGCAAGCCCGCAAGCGGGTCCGCCCGCCCGCCCCGCGCCGCGCGCACAGCAGCGCAGCGCCGCGCAGCCGCCGGCAGGGGGCGGGGTTGGGCGGGGAACGGAGGGGAGGGGGCAGAGCGAGCGAGCGAGCAGCCCGTTGCCACGACAACCGCGGGCGGGGACCAGCTCCCAGCGCCCGGCTGGTCAAGCCGGCGGCCGACGGACGCGCCCACGGTCCAATGGGTGCCGGGCGGGGGCGGAGCCTGACCCGCCTCGCCCCGCCCCTCCCCGCCCCGCGTGCGCGCCTGCAGGCTCCGGCCGCCGCGGCTGGATTGCACTTGCGCGCCTAGGCGGGAGCCAGGCCACTCGGCGTGGGGACCGACACTGCCTGGGGACCCCGTTCCTCCGCCAGCGCTGCTCGTCCCCCGCCCCCTCTCTCTGTCTCTCTCTTCCTTCACGGTTAGGGTTCCAACCCAACCCTGGCGCTCTTGAATTTTGCCACCTCTCCACTTCCTTCCCTTTCTTCGCCCACCCCCCCCCCCAAAGTATTGTAGTGCCAGCTTCCCTGGATTATCTCAACAATCCCAAACAGGGTGTGTGGAAAACCCTGGTGGTTTATGCAAGGTGAGGTTTTTGAACTAATCTCCTCTCCTTCCCTGTCGTTTATTTTATTTGTTTATTTATTTATTTGGCAAAGTATTGCGCCACCGGCTTCTCTGGATTGTCAACAATCCTATAGGATGTGTAGAAAACCCTGATGGTTTTATGCAAGGTGAGGTCTGTGGAGCATTTGCCCCCTCTGCTGATTCATTTTGTGGCACCTAGGGCCTCTCCTAGGAATAGGCCCCCAGCCCAGAGAAACAGGAGGGAGTCAGAGTCAGCGAAGTCTTTCTCCCCCACCTTTGAGAAGACTTCTGACTCTCAGCAAAAATTTACCTGAGGCCAGGTTGGGAGATTTTGCTTTCAATTCCATGGGGAGGCCCTTATTTCAAGTGCTTAAAAAGACTCAGGCCATGGGGCTGGAGAGGTTGCGCAGTGGTTAAAGTCGCTTGCTTGCAAAGAAAGCCTGACAGGTTTGATTTCCCAGTACTCATAAACCAGGTGCACAAAGTGGCATGTATCTAGAATTTATTTGCAGTGCCTGGAGGCCCTGGTGCACCCATACACACACACACACACACACACACACACTCACTCACTCACTCACTTTCTCTCTCTCTCAAATAAAGAAATAAATGAAAATATAAAAAAGCAGACTCAGGCCAGAGGGCTAGGCCATTAGTAGTGCTCCACCATTTCCAGCCTTATGACCTGGTGCATGTGCATGTTAGATTATTCCTGGATCAGACGCAGGCAGGCTCCTCACTAACATCACTTATCTCACTTTATACTGCTGAGGTCAAGTGACCTGGGTCACTCCTCTCTCTCAGCAGAAGTTCTAGAACTGGCCCTTGACAGGTGTTCATAGGGTGGCGGCTGCAGTCTGGGTCTGGCATGTGAAGGCAGGGGGGCATGGGTTGGTACCTGCCAGCTGGACGCTGTTGGTGGCAGGACACCGTCCCGTCACCTCCTGGGAATGTTTCCTTTGCTGTGGAGACAGTCGCGTACTGTGCAGCTCATGGCACAGCCCCTCTAACCTTTCAGGGGCAGGATAACTACAGAGACCATTCTAGACATGCCACGCTGCTTCCTGGAGGTGACCGATGAACGCAAAGGAATTCTGCCAATGGTTGAAGAACATGTCTGCTTGACCACCAGGCCATGTCAGGCTGGGCTCCTGCCAGAGAGGACTGCACAGAGGCCCGCCATTCCTTGACGGATCCCTGGGAACCACCTCAAAGGGAGGCGGGGGGGCTATCTCACGTGCTCTTTCGTTAATGGTCTCCATGTGGCGCGCAGTGCCAGGACCTAGACCTGTCTCTCTCCGGGAAACCACAGAGCAGAGTTCTAAAAGCAGGATGATCACCCATCTCTGTCGACACGTGGTGCTGTTGAAGGGAGACCCACTGTGGGCATAGGGCAGGGGAGCACTGGGCACTGGGCCAGCTTCAGAAGAAAGAGCTGCTTGAACTGAGGCCACAGCAGGAGCAGGGTGCCCAGAGACTGGACCTGAAGAGAAGGGAGTTCCACTGTAGGTTCGAAGGCGCGTGGGGAGTGGGGAAGGGAACGGAGAGAAGATCACTTTACCCGCCCCAGCGGCTGCTCGCGACAGTCACACGTGGCTGATGGCCTTTGAATCAGATCGAGGATGTTGGTGGAAGAGCCAGTAGAGAAATTTAAAAATTAGCCTTGTGCATTGGAGGAGGCAGATGACAAGTTTTTGTTTTATATCGTTAGCAGTGGGCAGAGGTTCACAGACCACGTGAGCTGTGTTACAACGCATAATCAAATAACATAAATATCAAGCGATCAGTCCAGAGAAAATAAGGAAAAATAAGACCCGAGAAGTCCGCGCACAAGGCCTGGCCGAGCACAGAGCCTGCTGCGGCTGTGGGATCAGGGGTCACGGGATGTGCCAGGTGACGGCACTGGGGCAGTTTATCAGGGTGTAGTGTACTGGTCCCCAGAAAGAGACGAGACAGCAGGGACAGAGGGTGGAACTTAAGGGTAAGGGGAGCTGCTGGTGGAAGGGCTGGCGCTTGTCACAGTTTGTGGGGGGGTCGAGTTAGAGAGGGGCAACCAGCGAGTGGAGGGTGACAGTACCACAGGAAGAGTGTCCTAATGACAAAGACACGGTCAGCTGTGTCACCTGTCACTGTGGCCGGGCTGTGTGTGAGCTGGGGACAGAGAAACACCCCCGGAAGCAAAGGCAGGCGCAGGTGCACTGTCACTGGGCTGCGCACACAGGACGTGCGCCCACCTGAGGCTCGTGCCGGTAGGTGGCGATGAGGTGTGCCAGGGAGGGCCTGTCAGTGTGACTTGAGGCACGAAGGACGGGGGCTCCGAGCAAGCAGGGCAAGAAGACGGACAACAGCTGGGGCTTTACGGAGGATGGAGGGAAGGCCGGTGACTCAGGCCACTGGAACTCTCCGTGGGCCTGGGTGAGGAAGTGTTCATCTGTCCCTCAGGAAATGTGCACCATGGCAAGTCGCTCCGTGCCACGGGCTTCCCAGACCCTTATCCCATCAGAGCTTTGTAGCCCATCAACCACTGAACGCAGCCTGGCCGCATCCCAGCCCGGCCAGGTGGGAAGCCCTTTCCTAGACAGTACAGTTTGTCCCCGGGCCGCGGTACCCTTCTGCACGCGCCTCCGCCCCTGAGGCCAGGCTTCGCCGGACCTGCCTTCCTGTATTTCCAGAGCCACCAGGAGCACGGATTGATCCCCTCTTGACACTTGGAACCACCTAAGGGCCCGTCCCCAGCTGTCTGTCCCACTGGCCTCTCTGCCTCCCCATGGCTGGGCGAGGGTGCCTTGCTCCTTCTGGACTGCTGACCCCCCAGAGCCTGGTCTGCACGGCTGTCACCTGTTCCTGTCTCGGCCCCACCTGTCCCGCCCCAAGCCTCTTGGACCCTCAGGCTGCTCAGCAGGGTGTGTTTCTTTCCCGGGGGGGGGTCCGTGCTGCTCCCCCTGCCCGACTCAAACAAGGCAGCTTGGATCTGGGTTGGTTATAAATAGCCAGGCCCGCCACTCTCCTTTTAGCTGGAAGGAAGCAAAGTGAACGAGCAGAAAGGCACACCCGGCATGCACTTTATTTTTAATCTCCTCTCTGCGTCTTAAAATGAACCCATGTCCTGGCGCTGGGTATTTCTAGGAGCAGTGGCCTGGCACCGAGAAATCAAACCAGGCATCGTTGAGGGTCCTGGCTCTGCTCCCATCTGCTGGTGGACCTTGGGCATTAGACTTCTGTGTTTAAAAATATTTTTATTTATTTGTTTGCAAGGAGAGAGAAAATGGGCACTCCAGGACCTCCAGCTGTTGTACATGAACTCCAGATGTATGCACCACTTTGTGCATCTGGCTTTACGGGGGTACTAGGGAATTGAACCTGGGTCTTTAGGCTTTGCAGGCAAGTGCCTTGACCACCAAGCCATCTCTCCAGCCTCTAGGTAGGAAAATTTAAAGCAAAGCTCAGCAGCACACTTGAAGCAGCAGGGAACGGATTTCCCTGTGTCTCAGGAGCTCTGAGCACAAATGGAACAGGTTAGTTTCTCCTCCCCTGGTACCCCAGAGAAAAGCTGACCAGAGGCACTGGGAACCCTATCAGAGAACATGCTGGAGTTGGGGGTAGCAAAAGCTGATGAACGGCCCTGGCCTCGGCAACCGCGTCACCACAGGCACCCGCTATGTGAGGTCCTCAGGGCCCGAGGGAGGAGGGCTGGGTGATGTCTTCAAGGAGGAAATCCCAGTGCTAATAGCACAGAGAGACCGCTAGGCTAATTAACTTGATCATTTATCTCTCTAGAGTAAATTAGAGGGCTTAGCTGGGGACAGCAGAAGGGAGGGAAGGTGACCACCTCTCTAGGGCTACAGGTGGCTTTGCAGTGGGCAGTGTGGACACAGTGGGGGGGGGCTGGGGAGAGGGTCCGCTGCTGGGTGGCTGTGCTGTGCCAGCTGGCTCTTGTGCCATAGAGAAGAGCTCCTTTTTACTCCTTTCTCATCTCCGTGAATTGGGAAGGCTGTTCTGTGAGCCTTGGGCACCGCAGGCCTGTGGTGCTGTTGTGCTGGGTTCCCAGTTCTCTGGGTAGCCACAGGCAGATAGTCCCAAGAAGACAGGGAAACCGGAGGAAGCCAGTAAATGGGTGGGTCCCCTTTACAGGGAATTTTTTTTTTTTAAGGTAGGGTTTCACTCTAGTCCAAGCTGACCTGGAATTCACTATGTACTCTCAGGGTGGCCTTGAACTCACGGCGATCCTCCTACCTCTGCCTCCCGAGTGCTGGGATTAAAGGCGTGCGCCACCGCGCCAGGCAAAGGGGAATCTTTTCCCACTGCGCTTCGAGCACCTGTGCCCCGGCACCGTCATGGGTTCCATACCAAATGTCCCCCACAGGCTCCCGTGATCAAATATTTGCTCCCCAGATGCTGGCACTCTTTCAGGTTTGGAACCTTTAGGAGTTGGAGGAAGTGGGTGAGTGGGGTGTGCCTCGAGCTTCATAACCTGGTCCCTCTTTCTGTCCAGTCTGTGCTTCTGTTCCACGAGAGGGGAGGAGGGGAGGAACCCCGATGTGCTCTCCCATCTGCCACTATGCCTTCCTGCCACAGTACATTGTGTCCCTTCAAACCAAGCGCCAAAACAAATCTCCCCTCCCTGATGTTGCTTCATCAGGAATTGGACCACACTGATGCAAAAGCAACTCAAGACAGTCTCATCTCCTACAGGGCCCTCCAAAGCTCCTCGGCCTGCGTCTGGATTCTTGTCACCTTTACATGGGGACAAAGGTCTTTTGGGAATAGGAGACACTGGTTGGCATTCTTCATCTATCTTCATCAGCACTCCAAACTCTTCCATTTTTTAAGCATTTTTTTCAGTGTTTTATTTATTTATTTACTTAGAGAGAGAGAATGGGCACACCAGAGCATCTAGCCACTGCAAACTCCAGATGCATGTGCCACTGTGTGCATCTGGTTTTATGTGGGTCCTGGAGAATTGAACCCCGGTCCTTGGGCTTTTCAGGCAAGCACCTTAGCCTCTGAGCCATCTCTCCAGGTCCTCCAAACTCTTCTTAAGGGCTGGCCAAGCCAATCTGGGGGACTCCAAACTCTGATGTGTTTTGGATGGGGAGAGGGGTTTGGGATGCCTCCCCATTTCCAATTTAAAAAAAGAAAAGGAAGATTTGGGCTGGAGCGATGGCTCAGTGGTTGTGTTTCCTGCATCAGCATGAGGACCTGAGATTGCCCTAGAGGGAATCTCCAGAACCCGGGTAAACAGCTGGGCATGGCCATACATCTGTAACACCCTAGTCCCATGGGAAACAGATTGGAGAGTAACTGGGGCTCCTGAAAGGTAAACTCTAGAACCAGTAAGACGTTATCACAAGGAGAACCAGGCAGGTGAGTGGTGGAGGGGACACCTAATGATCCCTTCCAGCTGCTTCTGCCTCCACAGTGAGCCCACAGGGCACCACGCCATACTACCCACGCCACGCATGCCGTGCCACCATACTGTTATGCACATGCAAAAGAGGGTATGGGAGGGGTATGGTGCCACTGGACTGCTCACCTCATGAGGCACGGAAGAGAGAGAGTTTCCCAAGGCATTTACCCCAGTGGCCACTTCCTACTCATAGGTCACACCTCCGAGTAGCTCATTCAGTACGTACTTCCCAACGAGTTATCCATTGAGGAGGCTAATTGATGAGGCAAATGCCCTCGCAATCCAATTACCTCTCAACTGAGGCACCTGCTGGGGATCAAGTCTTCGACATACAAACTTTGGGGGACATAACACAGGGATGTAGGAGGGTGTCAGCACCTGCGGCTGTAGTTCTTGTCACTTCTCAGCTCCAGCTTCTGACCCTGGCCGCACGCGTCGTTTCCCACTGCCCAGCCTCCCTGCTAGGCACCCCCCCCCCCTTCAACCTGGGCCCGTTGGTGCTGGGGAAGGGGAAAGCTAGCGCTCCTGTCCTGTGTCACAGGGGCGCAGGGCATCGTCTACAGCGGCCTGATCCCTTCGCTGGTGTGGAAGCTGCAGAGGGAGGAGGAGAGCGTCCAGGAGCTCATCCTAGACACCCTGGCCCCCTGCTTGAAGGAGAACGCCACCGAGG
The DNA here is from genome assembly GCF_020740685.1 of Jaculus jaculus. NCBI lineage: Eukaryota > Metazoa > Chordata > Mammalia > Rodentia > Dipodidae > Jaculus > Jaculus jaculus. Next base: position 5,171,993 of record NC_059114.1, on the reverse strand, counting down.
CGCTGAAGAGCCGCACCGTGCCCTGCCTGAAGGAGAAGCTCCTGAGCATCAGCAGCCAAATCCGAAGCAAGGCTGCTCGGGTTCTCATCGCCATCAGGTGAGGCCCGCTCGAGGTGGGCGGCGCGGCCATGCCCCCGGGACCCTGCCGAGAGGTCAACCAGCTACTCCGAGGCTAACAGAGACTGAGCAGCAGGGCTCTGCCCAGCCGAGTGTCCACCAGAGGCCAAGGGCATCCACCCAGGTGTACTTCCACCACAGGCTTCCTTGTTCCCTGGGACCAGGTGGGCACTAGGCTGGAAGAGGAACTTTTCTACTAGGGCCAGTGTGGGCCTTTGGCCTGGGAGTGTCCTGTGTCCCAGGAAATCCTGCCTGACCACTCCTCTAGATAAACCCAGCTCGGCTTCTCCTCCATGAGGAAGACAAGCAGAGAATCTCGGTGGAAATGGGGACCTCCCGCGGGCGCCACATGCTCCCCGTGTGCCAGATGTTGCCTACAAACCGCACACATCTGTCACTATAGGGAAAGGGGACGTCTCCCTTCAGAGGTGAGGAAGCTGAGGCATGAGATCGCGTCACCTGCTCAAGGTCACAAAGCGTCGCAGTCTAAATTCTGTCCTGGAGACTGGGGAAGTCACGTGCCACCGAACACTTTGCACCTTGTACCCCGGACTCCCACAGTCCCTGCTTTGCCCGTAAAACAGCCACATCCACTCTGGAGGGGTCCCTCTGGCCTTCCCCAAAGTCCTGGCTCTTCCTTCCATGTGGAAGTCTTTCTAGAAGTCTGGGCTTCTATTTCTGCAAGTATGGCCCTGACCCAGTCCACAGAAGGATCATTAGGGTAAAGTGTCCCAGGCCCACCCAGAACCATTACCCTTAGGACTTTGCCCGAAAGTGTCCTTGCAGTATATTTTTCTTTCTTTTTAAAAATTTTTAATTTTTATTTTAGTGAGAGAGAGAAAGAGAGAGACAGAGAGGAGAGAGAGAGAATTGGGTTGCCAAAGCCTCAGCCACCGCAATCCAACTCCAGACGCTTGCGCCACCCAGCGGGCATTTGTGACCTTGCACTTGCCTCACTTTTGTGTGTCTGGCTTATGTGAGATCTGGAGAATGGAACACGGGTCCTCAGGCTTTGCAGGCCAGCACCTTAATCGCTAAGCCATCTCTCTAGCCCAATTCTTTTCTTTCTTTTTTTTTTTTTTTTTTTCTGAGGTTGGGTCTCACTCTAGGACAGGGTGACCTGGAAATCACTTTGTAGGCCTGGGTGGCCTTGAACTCACAGTGATCCTCCTATCTCAGCCTCCTAAGTGCTGGTATTAAAGGCATGCACCACCACCACATCAGGCTCTTTCAGTGATGTTTTATTGAAGGGAACTCTATAAAAGTGACACCTCTGCCCAGCTCCCCTGACCTCCCCTAGCCTGTGTTCATCACCCCACTTTGTGTGTCACCCACACAGTGAGCTTCCTGAAAACGGGGCTTCGCTCTGTTCATTGCTCCCAACCAAGGGTTAAGTCACCTGGTTCCAAAGATCAGGTGTCAAGGTGGAGGAACGTACTTCTTGACCCAGTGTCTGGATCAGCACCTGCCCCATGTTGCTGAATACGTGAATCTGGGGGAAACCCTGTGGGTGGTCCCAGGACCCCATGTCCTGGAGGGGTGCTACAGAGGCAAGGCCCACGATACAGAAAGTTCAACATCATTACAACATCACAGATAAGTGGCAACCAGACCCATTTTCTAAACAGTGTTCCCATGGAACACCTGTATTAAAAAATGTATTTATTAATTTCTTTGTGGGGAGGGTTGGAGGGAGAGAGGTAAGAAGAGAGATGGTGGAGAGAATGGGCACATCTGGACTTTAACTGTCGCAAATTAACTCCAGACACATTTGCCACTTTGTGTATCTGGCTTTGTGTGGGACTGGGGAATTAAACCTAGGCTTTTAAGCAAGCACCTTTAACAACTGAGCCATCTCCCCAACCCCACCTATGTCTTTGAAGTGTTATTGGGTTCTACAAAAATGAGTTCTGCTGGGCATGGAGGCGCATGCCTTTAATCCCAGCACTGTGGAGGCAGAGGTAGGAGAATTGCGTGAGTTCGAGGCCATCCTGGACTACAGAGTGAATTCCAGGTCAACTTGGGCTAGAGTGAGATCGTACTTGGAAAAAAAAAAATCAACAAAAACAATGAGTTCTGAGGGCAGTGAATTTGGAAAAGGGTGATTAAATACAGTGAATCAGGGCTGCTTGTTCAGGCTGGTCATGCACCGTGCAGCTTTCATGGAACCCGTGGACAGGGCTTCCTGGCCCCAAGAGGTCCTCCCTTTTGGGAGGACAACGTTGACTTCCTTATATTTGGAAATCTCTTGGGAAGTTCCCCACCCACATTTTCACAGCTTCATACAATGTCAGAATGAGACGTGACCCAAAAGTCACCTTGTCTAGATCCCCACCTGCAGATGTCCAGCAGTCGGTGGCCCACTGCTGTTTGGGATTGCTTTGTCCTTTGCCGGACCTGACTCGTACATGTCCAAATAATCTCGTCGTGGGTCAAACACTGGGGTCCCGAGCCTCAACATTTTGGTGCCAAGGATAGCATGTCTCATTTCTTCTTTGATGATTGATGGCTTAAGGTGAGGTTCCATTGTCCCCTGGGCCTCTGTCTTACCTTCAGCCACACTCAGACTGGTGTTCCTCTGTCCCACCCATGGTCACCAGAGATAGCCCCGTCACAGGTACTTTCCTTTTGTGTCCCTTAAGGTAGTTCTGGGTTTTACTTTTTTTCTCCCCGCTTCTCAAAGTGGAACCCCCATCTGTTCCCTTTCTTCGCCAGCGTCCCCCTGGAGGGAAAGATCCAGGTGTGGCAGAATGACGTCATCCCAATCCTGGTGCACCTGCTGAAAGACAAGAACGTGGAGGTGAAAGCCAACGCCGCTGGGGCCCTCATGAACGCCACTGTGACCACTGAAGGTGAGGGGCCACCTCAGATCCCTGAGGCAGGGTGGGCACAGGCAGGAGGGGACTCCTCGCACGCCAGTAGCCACAGTGAGCTTTCCAGATGCATCCCCCCACGCTCAGGTGCTAAGTATGGAGCCCCCAGGTCCCAGGTCCCTGGGCCCCGTCAAAATCCACTTCTAGGCCTGTCACTGACGTCCACCTGAGCTTTGCTCTGAGGTTCTACTCCCCACTCCTCCTAGGCACAGCGGGCTTGCTTGTGGCCTTTTTCACAACTCACTCACATTAGGACCCCTCCACACCAGCCTGTTCCCTTGGCCTGGAGGTCTTGCCACAGACTCAGGCCCTTGTGAGCTATAATTACTGGAACTGATGAGTTTGCCATTCATGATTCTGTTAGCATGAGGTCTGAGAAAACCCAAGTCCTTGGCTGTATGGTGTTTCTTTTTACTTATTATTATTATTTATGAGAGGAGAGAGAGAGAGAGAGAATTGGTGCATGAGGGCCTCCAGCCACTGCAGTCGAACTCCAGACACATGTGCCACCTTGTGCATCTGACTTATGTGGGATCTGGAGAGTCAAACTTGGGTTCTTAGGCTTTGCAGGCAAGCATCTCAACCGCTAAACTATCTCTCCAGCCCTCTTTAAAAAATATATTATTTAATCATTTGCAAGCAGAGAGGTACAGACAGACAGAGAGAGAGAAAGAGGGAAAGAGAGAGAGAGAGAATGTACACTCCAGGGCTTTCAGCCATTGCAAACAAGCTCCAGATGCATGTGCCACCTTGTGCATCTGCCTTACATGAGTACTGGGGAATTGAACCCGGGTACTTAAGGCTTCATTGGCTAGCACCTTAACCGCTAAGCCATCGCCCCAGCCCCCTTTATGGTGTATCTTGATCATAATTCCTTTTCTGAAGTTGGGGGAGAGACACATAAGAGTACAGAGTCATCTTCCCCCCAGGTTCCCAGCCCAGCCAGGCAAACTTGCAGACTAAGCCAGCTACCACCAACCTAAAGGGAAGAGGCCTGGGCTGGTCTCCCTACTTGACAGACGGTCTAGGTGCGGCATTCCCGAGTCTTGCCCTTTGGGTTGTCTGAACGCCATCTGGCCTTCCTGACTAGACCACGCTTGCCTGTACCCACCCTGTGCTTGGTGATTCCATGGCGTTCTCTGGGGACTCTCTGGTTCTTGGATTCGCAATCAATATGCTATAGTCTCTCCAAGATAGGGCTTCCCAGAAACTCCCCCGCTGGACCTGAGTGGAGAAACCTGAGACACACAAGGGGAGAGGTGGGGGCCCCCCTCACAGCCCACAGCTTCCCTTCCCATCTTGCGGTCAGAATGCGACTGCATGTGGAGCCGGGTCACCCACGTGCCTTCGTCTCGGGATGTTCCTATCCCTGAGCGCAAGCTTCTGTGGGAGCAGTTGGAGAGCCAGGGGGCCCATCCAGGGTCAGCCAGTCACTAGAGCCACAGAGGCCAGTTCCCGGGGACGCGAGGCTATCCAGTCCTCAGCCAGCACTCCAGCTGAGCTTCTCTGAGCTGGGCCCGAAGCTGCACCACGGAGCCCGGGCATCTCAGCCTCACAGCTGGCGGGGGGGGGGGGGGTGCAGGATGATGGGGAGAAGAAACCAGCCTCCAAAGGGTGGGCGTAGTGCGAGGTCAGAGCCTCCTCTGGGGGGGGGGGGGGCTTGGAGATGCACCCAAAGGACAGAAGGAGGTAGTAGAGTCGAGGTGCCTATGTGAACACACATGTCCAACAAAAGGCAGCGTTCACTTACAGCGGGAGGGGGAAGTGAAGGGCTAAGGAAAGTGTCCCCCATATACATTAATGCAGCGTCCTCCTCAGACCGCAAGCGTCATGACCAGCAGAACCATATGGCAATTTTGTTACTTCGCTTTGTCATTATTAATTCCCGATGCCTGGGGACGCCTACAGACGAGGCAAGCACTCGACTGCTGACCTACCCTCCCGGCCCTGCCACGTGTCTTTGGTTGGGCAGAGCAGCTGCCCAAGAAGTAACCTGCCACGTAAACTAACAATTGACTTTGCATTTTAAAAAATTTTTGTTTATTATTATTTGTTTGAGAGCAACAGAGGGAGAAAGAGGCAGAGAGAGAGAGAGAGAGAGAGAGAAATGGGCACACTAGGGCCTCCAGCCACTGCAAATAAACTCCAGACGCATGTGCCACCTTGTGCATCTGGCTTATGTGGGTCTTGGGGAACCGAGCCTCGAACCGGGGTCCTTAGGTTTCACAGGCAAGCGCTTAACCGCTAAGCCATCTCTCCAGCCCTTGCCTTGTGAGGGCCAGAAGCAAGGTAGGAGACTGAAAAGGCAGGAGATGATGGGTCTGTCCCAGGCTAGACTCAGCAGAGGGTTGCAAGGAGAGGGGGGGAGGATGGGAAGGAGGTGGGCACAGGTGACTGCCCTTGAGATGCTGTAAGCAGCAGGCCGCAGGGAGAAGGTTTCCTCAGGCTGATGTTGGTGGTCCTCAGGGAAGTACGCAGCGCTGGACGCAGAGGCCATCCCCCCACTCCTTGAGGTCCTGTGCACGACAACCAATTCCAAGGTGCTTCTGAACGTCACGAAGGCCCTCACCATGCTGGCCGAGGCCCCGGAGGGCCGCAGGTACCTACAGAGCCACGTGCCCGACTTCCGTGTGCTCCAGGGGTCTAAAAACGAGGCCATACGGCGGGCCGCCACTATTGCCATCAAAGTAATTGAGTGGAAGCCCTGAACCCTTACATGTCCCAGTAAATGTGCTGGATTTCCTTATCTGGGGTACCAACGGCTGTTATTTGGCACTCTCCCTCCTCCTCATTATTACTATTAATTTGTGTTGCCTAGGGCCTCATACTTACTAGGTAAGGGCTCCACCACTGATCTTTTTTCTTTTCTTTCTTTCTTTCTTTTTTTTTTTTTTTTGGTTTTTCGAGGTAGGGTCTCACTCTGGCCCAGACTGACCTGGAATTCACTATGTAATCACAGGATGGCCTTGAAATCATGGTGCTCCTCCTACCTCTCCCTCCCGAGTGCTGGGATTAAAGGCGTGCGCCACCTCGCCTGGCCTCCCACCACTGATCTTTGTATATGACGCTTTTGGGTTGGGTTTGTTCTTATTCCTGGAGGTTGCATATCTCTGTCCTTCCAAAGAGGAGACATTAGGCCCCAAAGGGCCTAGTTCTCAGCAGATAAAAAAAAAATCAACTCCCAGCCAAGGAGTGGGTGGGAGATGGCCTCACACTTCTGTTTTCTGCTGGACTCCAGAGTCCTCATAAAAGGCAGAAAGAACTGGGCTGAGTCCTCCAGGATTGGGGGAGGGGGGCAAGGAGTTGGGTTGGAGGTTGGAAGGAACATAGCCAGAGTGAGTTCCAGATCAGCCTAGGATAGAGTGAGACCCTGCCTCAAAAAAAAAAAAAAAAAAAAAATCCAAAAAAGAAAAGAAAATATGAGCAAAACCAGAACCCCCCAGGATCCCAAGTGAACCTCCTCTTGCTATTCTTTTAGTGGGCCCTAGGGACTTTCATGGTCCACAGAAGAATGGATAATGTAGATGTGCCATGTTTACACAATGGAGTTTTACTCAGCTGTAAAGAAAAATGAAATTATGAAACTTGCAGGGAAATGGATGGATCTGTAAAAGATTGTACTAAGTGAGATAACCCAGGCTCAGAAAGCCAAATGCTGCATGTTCCCACTTATATGTGAATCCTAGCTACAAATGTTTAGATTTGCATCAGATTTGGAGTAAAAGTCAGTAGTAGGCCAGGTTTGGTGGCGCACGCCTTTAATCCCAGCACTCAGGGGGCAGAAGTAGGAGGATAGGCATGAGTTCGAGGCCACCCTGAGACTACATAGTGAATTCCAGGTCAGCCTGAACGAGAGCAAGATCCTACCTTGGAAAATAAAATCAAAATCAAAACAAAACAAAAACAAAGTCATATTGCTGAGAAGTGACCGTGAGGTGTTCAGCCCTATACTCCTGTCTTCCAGACACCAAGTGCTTTGGTATTCATGACCTCACAGTGGCTACCTGTGAGAAAAAAAAAAAATAGATGACATAAAAATAAAAGAGACTAGTTGGGAAGGAGGTGGGATTCCGTGTAGGGGGAATTAGGGAGGGAGAAAAGAAAAGAGAAGGTCCTGGGAGGTGATTGTGATCATGGTATATTGTCTCTATTTATGAAAGTTGCCAATGAAAAGTTTTTTTAAAAAAAATTCATGCACTTTCAAATTATTAGAACCATCACGTTCAGCAATGTGGCAGAATACCAAGATACAACAATTAATTACATTTCTGTACACCAGCAGTGAGCATCCAGAAGTGAAACTAAAAATTTTCACTTCTAATGGCATCAAAAAGAACAAAATATTTAGGTATAAATTTAACAAAAGAAGCGCAAAACCCGTACTCTGAAAATAAGGCGTGATTGAAAGATGGTAAAGACATCACTTATCCATAGAGCACATACTTAATCCTGTCAAAATAAAGAATAATAAATATCTTCATGCAGCTCAAATCAATGTATGGAGACTAGAACTGTCTCTTCCCCCCCACCCCCCAGTGCTGTTGTTCCTCCAGAGCAGCCTGTCTCTAGAAGAGACGCACCTTTCATCCGTGTGCCTGACCCTGAAAGCCACCCTGGACCCCAGACCGCCCCCTTCCCCTCTTCCTTTGGCTTCTCCACCAGTCTCGTTAGTGGACATTCCTGCCTCCCTTTCATCTTCCCAGCAGTCTCCAGCAGACCTGACCCGACCTCTCCCTTGCTCCAGCTGCAGCTCCCAGGAAAGCTTAGGATTCCAAAACATACCAGGCCTGCTGGTCAGGCTCACGCGGAACCATCTCCACCACTCACTGGCCCCTTAAATGCGCACGCCAAGTCTCCACATCTTCATGCCTTGCTGGCCTCGTGAGTCTTCCTACAACTCCTCCCCCCGCAACACACACACATTTTTTTTTTTTTTTTTTTCAAGGTAGGGTCTCACTCTAGCCCAGGCTGACCTGAAAGTCACTATGTAGTCTCAGGGTGGCCTTGAACTCACGGCGATCCTCCTACCTCTGCCTCCCGAGTGCTGGGATTAAAGGTGTGTGCCACCACGCCAGGCCTGTCCCTTCTGTTATCAGCTAATTGACTTTCCCTTTCCTGCACTCAGTCTAGGTGGGGCTGTCTGCTGGGCATGCCTATGGCGCACGTGAAACTGGGTGCTACGGGGTTTAGGAAAGTCCTTGAACCCCAAACCCTGGGTTTGCCTTTGCATTTAGCCAAGGAATTGAATAAAATAAGACTGAGAAAGATAATTATTGAATTATTATATTTATTTAGGGAAGTATACAACCAAGGGAAGGAAAATAAATACAGTCACATGGCTTGACAGCCCTCATGGTGGGCCTGGAGAAACCATGGGAAGGACAGAAAAGAAAGTACAAAGCGCTCCGGCCACGTGGGAAGCTGGAGGGGTAATGAGCCCATGTGGGAAGCTGGAGGGGTAATGAGCCCATGTGGGAAGCTGGAGGGGTAACGAGCCCATGTGGGAGGTAGGGTTCAGAGGTTCTCCCCTTGGCTTGGCCTGGCTGGGCAGAAACGAGGGGAAACTCAGCAAAACTGGAGGCTCATGAGCGGACAGGAAGCTCAGAGAGAACTAGAGAGAGAGAAAGAGAGAGCGTTTGTCCTCCCCTGGTAAATTGTATTTATAACCTTATAGTGGGGGGGGGAGGGTTCCCCTTCTGGCTCAGGTGAGCCAGAGAGACCATTGACTGGTCTGGGCTAAGGCTGGCTCAGGAAGAGGCCAGCCACGACGCCAAGTTCTGGGGTCTAAGCTTAACCCACCACAATGTCAGGGTGCTAGAAAAAGAGCCTCCACCCAGGGAGGGGTTCAGGTATGGAAAAATAGATCCAGGGAACCAGGCCAGAGATAAGAAGTCAGATCCTCCTTTGATCTCTAGCAAGTGCAGACCTTCCTGCCTTTCTACTTTCAGGGGGCCCAGTTCCCCCCTAACTGCCCAGCAATGCCACCGGACTCCATCTCCTGCACGCGCTGGACGGTGGGTAAGCCTGAGGGCATTTGTATGCCTCTGAATGGCTCGGATGCTTTGCCGAGCCTCATCTTTCTTTCTTTTGCTCCCCTGGGAAATGTGTTTGATTCCAAGCCTTCTGCAAGGTGGTGTGTGGTGCTCTGCCGCTCGAAAGCGAGAAGACGCGCACCGTGGGCACGGCAGCAGCGGGCCCCGTGAAATGCAGGCGGCGGCCACCGCGGTGGTTTGTCCGCTTTCCCGCAAAGGCCACGAGGCCCAGGGCGGCTCCCGTGGGCTCTGGTCGCAGGCGCCCGTGAGCGGCGCGGGCGGTCAGGACGAGGATTAAGGGAAGGATGAGAGGCTATGCACACGTGGCACCCTTGAAACCTTCCCAAGGACGCGTCCACTCTAGTCTTAGGACAAGGAAGAGGAAGGGGAGACAGCCCGGGAGTGCCTGCACGTGCTGGCGTGCATGCCTCGCGCCCACGTACTCCGCTGTCATTAGTGTGGGCTGAGCGGGTGACAAGGGAGTGCTCCCGGGGAAGGACCGGGCAGCACAGGCCGGCCCGTGGCCAGTCACAGGGGAGGCCGGGTCCATCAGAGCAGAGGCTGCCTGGGTCGCCAGCCTGGGCCAGGCGGGAGCCCAAGCGTCCATCCGAGGCAGCTGTTGTCCCCTGGCCCTGGTGGTCTTCAGCACGGGGTCCAGAACCTGGGGACGAGAGCCCGTGGCAGGGGGGAAGCTGGACTCAACACGGCAGACTCCTTTGTGGGGGCGGCGTGGTTTCAACAAGGAGGAGACAGCAGGGCAGCGGAGGGAGGGATAGGAAAGAAACGCTGAGAGTCAGGTAAACACAAGCAAAAAAAAAACCAAAAAAAACCCACAAAAATATCAGCGATAAAAAGCTAGAATTAAATTTAAAGCGAAAGTCGGTGCTTATGAAGCCGAGCCATTTGTTGAAAATGACTCATCTCGGAGAACACCAGATGCTGCATTTGCATAGCCTGTGTCATCATACGTGAACTCTGCTCTGCCCCCCTGAAGCCTGCCCTGCAGCCGGTGGCACTTGCGTGACACCAAGGGGGTATCTTGGGTCTCCCCAGAGGAAACACTTCAGCCCCTTCCTGAGGAGGACATCTGGGAAAGGTGGCAGCCCGGCTTGCCCCCGACGCCCCCACCACCCGGGTCGAGCTGCGTCAGTCGCAGTGGATGTGGCTGATGACCTTAACCACAAACAGGAAGATCCCGCTGACGCCGGACAGAAGGCGTCGTCCAGCGGTGGCCCCTCCTTCCTGAGCCTTCCCAGCATGACATCGGGCCTCATCTATTCCTTAGTCACCTCCCTCTTCTCCCCGGTGGCCTTTCTAGGGGCCAACTTTTGGTCCAGCCATGGGACAAGGTCTCAGTACAGGTCCTAGGATTCCCAGAGGCGGGTTTTTATTTATTTATTTGCAAGGAGAGAGAGAGAAAGAGAGAGAGAGAGAGAGAGAGAGAGAGAGAGAGAGAGAGAGAATGGGCATGCTAGGGCCTCCAGCCACTGCAAACGAACTCCAGATGTATGTGTCACTGCATCTGGCTTTATGTGGGTAATGGGGACTCCAACCCACGTCATTAGGCTTTGTAGGCAAGAGCCTTAACTGTTAAGCTATCTCTCTAGCCCATAATAAATAATTTTAGAAAAAAAAATTATTTATTTATTTGTGTGTGTGAGAGAGAGAGAAAGAAAGAGAGGGACAGGCGTGAGACAGAGAGAATGGGTGTACCAGGACCCCTTGCCACTGCCAATGAGCACCACATGCATGTGCCACTTTGTGCATCTAGCTATGTGTGGTGCTGGGAGGTTGAACCTGGGCCGCCAGGCTTACAAGCAACAGCCTCAACCACTAAGCCATCTCTCCGGCCCGGTGAAAATTGTATTTGTTTATTTGAGAAAGAGAAGAAGGGGAAAGAGGCAGATAGAGAATGAATGTGCCAGGGCCTCCAGCCACTGCAAACGAACTCGAGATGCATCCTCCACCTTGTGCACCTGGCTTTACACGGGTACCGGGAATCAAACCCAAGTCCTTAGGCTTTGTGGGCAAGCGCCTTAGCCGCTGAGCAATCTCTCCAGCCTGTGGCAAGGGAGATATATATATATATTATATATTAAAGAAAGGATGGCTATTTTTAGCCTGCACATGGACAGAAGCTGGGCAAGGGACTTGGGGGTGCTGGAGAGCTCTCGGTTGTGCCCTTAACTGGGCAGCCCAGGCGAGTGGCATGGGACATGTCTCGTCTGTTTCCCCTGGCTGTGCCAGTACAATATCCTTCTCTGTTCCTTTAGGACTCGGGCAGATGTGGCTGCTCCTCTGGGTATATCCATCCATCTCCCCCCTCCCCCACAGGCTGTCATTTTCTATGGGACGAAAGAGTGAGTACCCATGAGTCTTGGAAATAGCTCCAGTCTCTCTAGCTCAAAAGTCCTCTGTAGAAGCCTGAACCCTAGGAGTGGTTCTTAGGGCTACCCACGAGGGGACTCAGAACTCCACAAGGACTGCCCTTCCTCGCCCCAGGACAGATCTGTGGCCACGTCTAACCACGCAGCTCTCGTCACCCGGAGCTTGCGCTGCCTATCCTGGCTGGCCCCTTAAAGTCTGTGCAGTCCCCAGTCAGCACGGGTCCCTGCAGCCTAGGCTCAGCCACTGCCTAGGGTGTGACCTTGCCACCGTTTCCACCCTGGGCCTGTGGAGATGAGCCAGCTGCCCGGAGGGTGTGAGCCTGAGATAAATAAACCCTTTCCTCCCATAAGCTGCTTCTGGTCGGGGGCTCATCCCGCAGCAAGAAGGTAACCGTGACACCAAGACCGTGTGGTGGGCAGCCCGCTGGTCCAGGAGCTAAGAGCCTACTCTTCTGAATGGCGTTCGAATCCCGTCTTCCCCTCCTGCTTGTCCCCCGAAGCCTAATTGCTTCACTGTCCCTCGCTCTAAGATGGGGCAAATCACTATACCTACCCTATATGGATAGTACTTTTTTTTTCCCCATTTGCTAATTCTTTTATTAAGTAAGGATCTGCCTACAAAGGTCTAGATTTGTTTATATGAACCAGGCTCAGGGTTTTAGAAGTCGGCATGTCGTTACATCTCAGTGATGTTTTCTCCATTAATATGTATATGTGTGTATATATGTGTGTGTGTGTGTGTGTGTGTGTGTGTGTGTGTGTGTGTGTATTTGGTTTTTGGGTTTTTTTTTTCCAAGGTAGGGTCTTGCTCTAGCCCAGGGTGACCTGGAAGTCACTCTGTAGTCTCAGGGTGGCCTCGAACTCATGGCGATCCTCCTAGTGCTGGGATTAAAGACATGCGCCACCACACCTGGCCCATATATATATATATATATTATTATTATTATTATTATTATTATTATTGTTAAGAAGAAACTTTGTATGGACGCATCAGATGTTGGTACCATCATTTACCTCCTCCCTGCCCCACTCCTCTGAGGGCCTTCTTAGTGACTTGCTGGAATTCACCAGGAGTTGTAGGTCATGGGTTGTGAGAGCGGCGTCTGTCCTCGTGGGGAGGGCTCTCTCTCTGCGTATCCCCTCCCACCCTGATGTCACTTGGCATGTTGCAGGAAGGCAGAAACAGGTTTCATTCCCTCAGACAAGAAGAGCCATCAAGAGGAAGGGAGGGAGCTTAGATCCCCATGGCCTCCAAGGGGCACAGGGTCCCGTGTCCAGGGTAGACGAGCCCCACCCTGCGGACGTCCAGGGCCTTCCCCATCGCAGGCACATCCTGCAGAGGTTGTGTGTTCTGGCTGCTTGGTGATGTCTTTCTGTATGGATCTATGGAGCTGAGCCAGCCCCCCAGCCTCTGTGGAACTGAAATTCCCCGATAGGAGTGTGGAGGAGACCCAGGAACCCGGCCGGCTTTCTCCCGTCCAGGCACTTCCCTCTCCTTGCTTCCCTCTCCCAAGCTCACAGCCTCCCCCCCACTATGCCCCAGACTCAAGACTAATCTCATTACAGCCTTTATCCCCGTGTGCGTCAGGGCCTGCAGCGAGGCTAAGGTCACCCTACTCCCTGACCCCCCGTGACCCTGAGCACCCCTCTTCTGGCCCTGGGTGCTGAACCCTCCTCGCTGGCCCTCGGCCTCTCTCAGGGGCCTTCAGCTCCTTTATTACTTGCACAGAAGCCAATTTCCCCTCCGACCTGCTTCCGGGGTGCTGTCTAAGGTGGGGCTCCTTCTCCCTCCTCGCCCCCGTGCCTACTGCAGAGGGCGCTTCTTCGTGGGGAGCCTGGGCGGCTTTGGGACTCTGCGCGCGCTCCCAGCACCCCACCACCAATGCGCCCTGCCGGAGGCGCAGGACAGGATGTCTCTGTGGGACCGGTCCCTGGTCTTGGATCTTTTCCAGCATTTGCCTCGGTGAATCACTGTGCTCCTCCCCCTCCAAAATGCTTCTAGAATACCAGATATTTCCGATTTCTTGCCCACATGCGACCCTCCCCTGTCCCCACGCTCTCCGCGCACGTCCGCAGCCTCAGGACCTCCGTGCGCTGTGCTGGCCCCAGGAAGGAACATTTCTGGGGGTGAGGATGGGGGCGTAGAGGGCTCCTGGGATAGCAACCACCGGCACATGCCGCCCGCGAGCTCCGCTCAGGCTGCTGTCCGCGGCTGCAGGCGTCGAGCTCCTGCGCCGGGTAACTCCATCGCGGGGTCTCGAACACCCTCTCCTCTGGGCTGCGCTGCGAGCTCCCGCGGAAACCGCGGAGCCTCGGGAGTGGAGAGGGCATCGTGGTGTCAGCATGAGCCATGGAGCACCCTGTGGCCTGCAGCTGGGACCAGAGCCCAGTGGGCTGGAAAGACTTTAGCAAAAAAAAAAAAAGAAAGAAAAAAAAGGAAGGGAGCCGGGCGTGGTGGCAGGAGGATCGCCGTGAGGTCGAGGCCACCCTGAGACTACAGAATGAATTCCAGGTCAGCCTGAGCTAGAGTGAGATAATACCTAGAAAAACGAACAAACAAACAAACAAACAAATAAAGAAAGAAAGAAAGAAAGAAAGATGGAAGGGGGCTGGAGAGATGGCGCAGAGGTTAGAGGCACTTGCTTGCAAAGTCTGATGGCCCGGGATTCATTCCCCAGTACCCATGTTAAGCCAGATGCACAAAGTGGAGCACGCAGCTGGAGTTCATTTGCAGTGGCCAGAGGCCTGGGTGTGCCCAGTCCCTCCCCTCTCTCACCCTCTCTTTCACTCTTTCTGCTTGCAAACAAATAAATAAATAATTTAAAAAATTATAGAAAAGAAGCCAGGCATGGTGGCCCACGCCTTTAATCCCAGCACTTGGGAGGCAGAGGTAGGAGGATCGCCGTGAGTTCAAGGCCACCCTGAGACTACATAGTGAATTCCAGGTCAGCCTGGGCTAGAGTGAAACCCTACCTTGAAAAAACAAAAAAAAACAAAACAAAGCAAAAAAATTATAGAAAAGAAAGATAGAAGTGAGGTGGGATGGGAAACAGCAAGAACCAGGTACTCTGGGCTTTAGGAGTAGGTGCCATGTAGCTTGCATGCTCTTGGCAAAGACCAGCACAGCCTGTCTGGGCCTCGGGGTCTTTAACCTGAAGCGCAGTAGAGCCAGCTCGCACTGAGAGGCAGGTTGCGGCCCAGACCCTCCACGTACGGCTGTCATTAGCTCAGACGAGTGACTGAGCTTCCCGGACCGGCGTTCTAGCAACATCTGCAGTGTGCCTCCCGGGAGGTGGGGAGTGGTTTGTGAGGAAAAGGCTGAGAAGCAGCTCCTGGGCCTGCGAGGGGCTCCGGTGATCCCCCCCCCACCCCTTCTGGGTGACTTTCTTCTCTCTTAGTTCTCTGTAGGCGTCAGCTGGGAGTGCCTTGCGTTTGCGAATTCACACTGAGGTTGGTAAACAACACCTTCAAGGAGAACTTGCATTTTATAAGTCAGACTTTCAAACCACGTGGATTCCTAATTGGCAGATCATTGAAGAGCTTGATTCCTTTCCAGTTTTTATTTTTGTGGTACTGGGGCTACTAGGCAGGCGCTGTATGCAGAGCTGCACCCCAGCCCTTCATGCTACTCTTATTATTTTTTTTAAACTATTTTTGTTTATTTTTATTTATTTAAGAGCAACAGACAGTGAGAGAAAGAGGCAGATAGAGAGAGAGAATGGGCACGCCAGGGCCTCCAGCCACTGCAAGCAAACTCCAGACGCATGCGCCCCCTTGTGCATCTGGCTAACGTGGGTCCTGGGGAATCGAACCTTGAACCGGGGTCCTTAGGCTTCACAAGCAAATGCTTAACCACTAAGCCATCTCTCCAGCCCCTACTATTATTTTTAATAATTTTATTTATTTGCGAGGAGAGACAGAGAGAGAGAGAAAGTAAGAATGGGTGTGCCAGGGCCTAGTACCTCTGCAAACGTGCTCTAGACACACGTGCCACTTTGTGCATCTGGCTTTACATGGATCCTGGGAAACCGAACCCAGGCTTTCAGACTTTGCAGGAAAGTGCCTTTAATGTTGAGCTGTCTCCCCAGCCCCTTTCATGATTTTTCTTTCTTTCTTTCTTTCTTTTGGTGGTGGTGTTGTTGGTTTGGTTTGTTTTTCGAGGTAGGGTCTCACTCTATCTCAGGCTGACCTGGAACTCACTATGTAGTCTCAGGGTGGCTTCGAACTCATAGTGATCCAGTGCCCTGGAGGTAGAGGTAGGATTAAAGGCGTGTGCCACCACACCTGGCTTAAATATTTATTTTATTTTATTTTTTTAATTTATTTGAGAGCGACAGACACAGAGAGAAAGACAGATAGAGGGAGAGAGAGAGAATGGGCGCGCCAGGGCTTCCAGCCTCTGCAAACGAACTCCAGACGCGTGTGCCCCCTTGTGCATCTGGCTAACGTGGGACCTGGGGAAGCGAGCCTCGAACCGGGGTCCTTGGGCTTCACAGGCAAGCGCTTAACCGCTAAGCCATCTCTCCAGCCCTAAATATTTTTTTATTGACAGTGTTTGTGCATGCATATGATGTGTTTTAATCACAACCCCTCCTGTTACTTTCTCTTGTCCCTCCCCTGTCCTCTTCCAGCAAACCCTTTCTCTTCATGCCTTTTTTTCTTTTTAGTAACCTTCTAATTTAACTTTTATTTATTTGATACAGTGAGAAAGAGAGAGAAAAAACATGGGGTGTGCCAAGGCCTCTCGCTGCTGCAAACCAACTCCAGACGCACGCACCACCCTGTGCGTCTGGCTTACGTGGGTCCTGGAAAATCGAACCTGGGCTCTTTGGCTTTGCAGGCAAACGCCGTAACTGCTAAAGCCATCCCTCCAGCTCTATGCCTGTTTTCTATGTGGTTCCTGAGGGTGGAACTCAGGTCTTCAGACTAATGCGGCAAGTGCTCGGCCCTACTGAGCCATCTCTCCAGCCTGCCCATGGTCCTTTCTAATCTTTATGTACTTTTTTTTTGTGTGTGGGGGGGATGCTGAGACTGCATCGAATCTACAGATTGCTGTTGGCAGGGTGATCGTTTTCACAGTATTAATTTTTCCAATCTATGAGCATGGGAGGTCCTTCCATCTTCTAGTGTCTTAAAGTTCATGTGGAAACACAAAAGATCCTGACAAAAACCATAACACTGGAGGGAGTGGAAGGAGGGCTCAGTGGTTAAAGGCACCGGCTGCAAAGCTTGACAGCCAGGGTTCGATTACCCAGCACCCAGCAGAGCCAGATGCACAAAGTGGCACGTGCATCTCTAACACATCTGCCAGGGCCCAGGAAACGTCACAGAGGAAGTAGTGGGTTAAGTATGAGAGCTGCTCTCACTGCCGGCCCGAGAACCTCCTCCAGGAAGACGGCGGTGGACACCGAGGAGGCTCAGCACTCGACCACGCAGAAAAGGCTGCGGAGAGCCCAGCACGAAAGGAGACTCAGTGCGCGCGCCAAGGCTCGGAAAACTGAACTCTCTCTCTTTCTCTCTCTCTCTCTCACACACGCACACACACACACATTCTTGCCAGCATTTGTTGTCATTTGATTTTTGGATCATGACCATTTTTGCTGAGCTGGAACCCCAAAGCAGCTTCTCTTTGCATTACCCCGAGGGCTTTTTAAAATATTTATTAGCCATTTCTGCTTTTGGTGTTTCTTCTTTTGAGAACTCTCAGTTCAATTCCGGAACCCATTTATTCTTGACGGGGCTGTTTGATTTCCTTGTGTTCAGTTTGCTTAGTTCTCTGTGTATTCTAGATATTAATCTTTTTAGGTGTGTAGTGGACATGAGGTTTTGCCCATTCCTGTAGGTTTCCTCTTCACTCAGTTATTTCCCTTGCTGTTCAAAAACTTTTTAATTTTACGAGGTCCCAAGTGTTGTTTGTTCACCTAATATCTTAAAGTCCATGTGGAAACATGAAGGATCACGTGGTCAGGGTCCTGTTCAGAGTCCTTCTCTGTACTAACATCCTGAAGTGTACTCCCTGATTTTTCCTCTAGGTGTTTTAGAGTTTCAGGTCATTGGGGTCTTTGATTTATTTGGAGTTGAATTTTGTGTAGGGTGAGCAATGGGGGTCTAAATACACACATGCAGACATCCAGTTTTCCCAGCACCATTTGTTGAAGATGCTGGCTTTTCTCCAATGTGTACCTTTGGAATCTTTGTCAGAAATCAGGGGGCTGGGCTGGGGAGATGGTTCAGTGGTTAAAGGCACTTGCTTGCAAAGCCCGCTGACTCGGGTTTAATTCCCCAGTACTCATGTAAAGCCAGGTGCAGAAAGTGACACATGCGTGTGGAATTCGTTTGCAGTGGCAAGAGGCCCTGGTGCACCCATACTCTCCCTCTCTTTCTCTCAAATAAATAAAAATATATTTACAAAAATAAACCAGGTGACTGTAGTCACATGGACATATATCTAGGTCTTTTTTTCCATTGATATACGTGTCTATTTTTGTGCCAGTACCATGTTTTTATTACCATGGCTCTGTAGTATAACATGAAATCAGGTAGAGTAATCTCCCAGTGTTATTCTGTTTTTAAAAAATATATTTTTATTTATTTATTTGCAAGGAGTGAGGGAGGAAGACAATGGGCATGCCAAGTTCCCTTGCCACTGCAGCTCTCTCTTGTCATTCTGATGGGTCTTGGGTCTACCCCAGTATTCACTATCATCTGTTAAAGGCAGGTTCTCTAACCAAAAGTGAGAGCAGAATTGACTGGAGGGGATAAACATAGACATTTGTAACACTTTATTTTTATTTATTTGAGAAAGAGAGGGAGGAAGAGAGAGAGAAAGAGGCAGCAAGCACGAGAGAGAATGGGAGTGTCAGGGCTGGAGAGCTGCTGCAGACAAACTCCAGACACATGAGCCACCTTGTGCATCTGGCTTACGTGGGTCCTAGGGAATCAAACCTGAGTCCTTTGGCTTTGCAGGCCAGTGCCTTAACCGCTAAGTCATCTCTCCAGCAGCCCAATATAGCATTTTTAATACTTAATTTTTATTTATTTATGAGAGAGAAAGAGAGGTAGGGAAAGGGGAGGAAATGGTTACACCAGGGCCTCTAGCCACTTCAAACAAACTCCAGATGCATGCGCCACCATGACCATCTGACTTATGTAGGTTCTGGGGACTTGAACTTAGGTTCTTAGGTTTCATAGATAAGTGCCTTAACTGCCAAGCCATTTCTCCAGCCTGTTTTTTTTTTGCTTGTTTGTTTGTTTTTAGTTTTTAATTTAGCATAACCTTTCCATGTAGACAAAAAAACAGTAGAAACTTCCTTCTAGGGTCCAAGGCCTTCTAAGCCATAGGCTTTTAACTTGGTTCTCATTGCCCAAAACATTAAGTTAAATGAAAGAGCAGTGCTTTCAACAAGTGCTGTTAAGCTACTAACCACCCACATTTAAGGAGTAAAACTACCCTTAATACACACATAGGTTACCTTATGTGGGCTGGGGAGATGGCTCAGCGGTTAAAAATGCTTCCTTAGGAGGGAATTACCATGGGATATATTTTATAATCATGGAAAATGTTAATAAAATTTTTAAAAAAATGCTTCCTTGCAAAGCCTATCTGCCGAGGTTTGATTCCCCAGGACCCAGGTAAAGCCAGATGCACAAAGTAATGCATGTGTCTGGAGTTTGTTTGCAGTAGGAAAAATACCCTGGGAGGCCCATCATCTGTCTGTATCTTTCTGTCAAATAAATACTTTTGTTTGTTTGTTTGTTTGTTTGTTTGTTCAAGGTAGGGTCTCACTCTACCTCAGGCTGACCTGGAATTCACTATGTATTCTCAGGGTGGCCATGAGCTCACAGTGATCCTCCTACCGCTGAGTGCTGGGATGCGCTACCACGCCTGGCCAAATAAATATTTTTAAAAACTATAATGCATGGGAGAAAACTAAACTGGGTAAATCCTCATGACCTTATATTTAGCAATGGTTCATAGCATCCGATCCACAAATATAGCAACAAAAGAAATGACAGGTGCATTGGATGTTTCTCAAAATTCAGGTTTTGTGCACCTTCAGACAGTGTCAAGAAAGTTGAAAGACACAAACATAGACTAGCGCGCCTTGCCAAGAGAAGGTCACTCTGGTCCTCACAGAGGTGACCCACAGTACCCCAGAGCCAGGGCTCTCTGCTGCAGGGCTTGTGAGGACAAGGAAACACGGGTCTTCAGAGTGGACGCAGGGTCGAGTCCCACCCTTCAGAGAAGGCCGACTGCTGCCCCCTGCTGGCTGCAACGAGCAGCACGGCAGAAAATTGGCAGAAGCAGAAATTGATCCCAGCCCTGCGTCCTTCAGAGCACCCCGGGGCGCCCGTCTTCTACTCCAAAGGCCCAGGCCTCCACGGAGGCTTTACAAGGTCCGTGTTCCATGATTAAGGAGCCCCGAAAGCAAGGGAAGTCTGCCTCAAGGTCAAGTGTTACGGAAGGAAGGACGCATGTGCCACCTTGTGCATCTGGCTTTACGGGGAGCAGTGGGAAATCAAGTCCCGGGCCACCGGGATCTGCAAGCACCCATAGCCGCTGAGCCATCTCTGCAGGCACTTGTGTGTGCATCGGTCACTCAGTAAGCATGAAAAAGAAAGAATGGTTTCACGAACATTGCTCCTAAGGGCCCCTCACCATGTCCCACCAGTTGCCCCTCCGAGCGCTGGGATTAGAGGTGTGCATCCCCACACCCCACTCCTCAGCACTCTGTATGTACACTTAAAGTGGTTTACTTGTAGAACAACTTTTTTTTCCCAACCACAACACTGCATCACATGGCTACAAACGTGAAAAGACAGTGCAATACTCCATACGAGAAGAGAAGACATCTGTGAACTACGTGGGAGTGAGGCTCATGCAGCAGGTTACAGGGGACCTGAGACAGCAAGATCAGCAACTTGCCGTGAGCATCCAGGGACCCTCAGGCTTACAGTGGGAGGGAGAAGCAAAGGCAGGCGGGACAGCACACCCTTGCCTTCCACACACCAACAACAGGGGGAGAGGAGAGGCCAGCCTTCCTCCCCCCCCCCCCCGGGCAGAGAAGGAGAGCCCTCCCATTGCTCCAATGCCTGGCAAGGCTGAGGCCCCCACTGGAAGAGAGGGCGACTCCACCACACAGACTGTGGCACTCAAAAAGTGTAAGTGTGCTGGGTGTGGTGGCACATGCTTTTAATCCCAACACTAGGAAGCAGAGGTCGGAGGGTGGCCATGAGTTCAAGGCCACGCTGAGACTACATAGTGAATTCCAGGTCAGCCTGGGCTACAGCGAGACCCTGCCTCAACAAACAAACAAACAAACAAATAAACAAACAAAAGTATAAGCGTGGGCTGGAGAGAGAGCTTAGCGGTTAAGGCGCTCGCCTGTGAAGCCTAAGGACCTAGGTTTGACTCTGCAGAACCCAGGTAAGCCAGATGCATATGGTGCCGCATGTGTCTGGAGTTCATTTGCAGCATCTGGAGGCCCTGGTATGTCCATTCCCTCTTTCTCTCCCTCCCCCCCTCTAATAAATAAATAAAAATATATTTTTAAAAAAGTATAAGTGGATGTTGCCGTCAGGTTCACATTGCTGGTAGAAATCACCCAACCAAGAGCAGCATGTGAGAAAAAGAGGTTTATTTTGGCTTACAGGCTTGAGGGGAAGCTCCACGATGGCAGGGGAAATGATGGCATGAGCAGAGGGTGTACATCACCCCCTGGCCAACATAAGGTGGACAATAGCAACAGTAGAGTGTGCCAAACACTGGCATGGGGGAACTGGCTATAATACCAATAAACCTGCCCCCAACAATACACTCGCTCCAGGAGGCATTAATTCCCAAATCTCCATCAGCTGGGAACTTAGCATTCAGAATACCTAAGTTTATGGGGGACACCTGAGTCAAACCACCACAGTAGACAATGGCAGCATCCATCAGGAGGAGGTCCTGGAGCAACACAAAGGAAGCTGTGAGAGCTTTCATAAAATCAGAGGGGAAAGAGCCGGATGTGGTGACACACGCCTGTAATCCTAACACTTGGGAGGCAGAGGTAGGAGGATTGCCATGAGTTCGAGGCCACTCTGAGGCTACACAGTGAATTCCAGGTCAGCCTGAGCTAGAGTGAGACCCTACTTCAGAAAACAAAACAAAAAATATATATATTACAGGGGAAAAATCTAAATGACACTGTGGCCACACACTGAGACAGACGACCTGAAGAGATGCAGCCTGGATCGCCAGTACTGGCTGTCAAACTTTTTAAACCCATACTGCAACCAGCATTCTGGAGGCTCAAGGAAGGGAGGGGCAGGTGGGCAGGGCAGTCAGAACCCCCAAGATCTCCCCCCACGAAGAGAAAGAATATCGGGTGCGGGAAGAGTGAGGACGGTCAGCAGAAGAGCCCTGCTTTGATAGAGCTCACCACAGCTGCGTGGTCTCTGGTGAGAGCGACAGACAGCCCCCAGGACGGTCAGGATGCCTGACGTGCAACAGAACAGCATAGAGGTACAGCAGAGGAGGGAAGCCCACGGGGACAGAGACCACAAAAAGCACCGAGGTGACAGGTAGGTACTTAAGGTCTGGAAACACTTAGACAATCCAAATGACCAGCATGAAAGTGGGTGCGCTACAAAGCCAAGGGTTGGGTGATAACGTTACCAAGGTCGTGGGTAGTCCACAGCCTTGTGTCATAGCATCCTAGAAGTTGCACATCCCCCCTTAGCTTCACAGACCAAAAGACAGCATGTCAGCACCTTTCAGTGGTTACAAAACTCCAACCTAACCTATAAAATGATGCTGGATGCCTGGCATGGTGGCACACACCTTTAATCCCAGCACTTGGGAAGCACAGGTAGAAAGATCTCTGTGAGTTTGAGGCCACCCTGAGACTACATAGTGAATTCCAGGTCAGCCTGGGCTAGAGTGAGACCCTACCTCAAACCGCCCTACCCCCCCAAAAAAATTCATGCTGGACGGGGGCAGTCCACACACATCACTGGAAAATCCTAGAACCAAAGTCCTATAAGGCAGCTTGTCCCCAAAATATCCCCAGTCCAGGAGAGAAGCAGAAGTCTCAGGGATAACTGGTTGACCCTGCAGGGAAAGTAGCCAGGCAAGAAGGGATGAGAAAGAACCAACCCTGTTTTGGTCCCAGCTACACCACCAAGGTCCGATTTAAGACATCTGGTCGACCTGCCCAGGCATCCACCCACCAATCTTGCCTGAGCCCAAAGTGGTGATGGTGACCACAGCCACTCCACAAGCATGTCTGTGGGCACCATCTCCTATAAATGCACAGGGATGGTACCACTGCCTGGATTAGATCTAGTGGATTCTGCTAGACTCATAGTGTCCACATATCATCCCTTGCAGACATCTAGGAGGATGTCTTGGAGACAACCACATTTGAATGTCCACTGAGCTCCCAAAGGAGGCCCTATGGACAATAGGCTGGACATGTACAACTGGCCAGGGTGGCCCTGCTGGCTACCCCACACCTTGGAGTGGTTTTTTTGGGGAATCCCTACTGAATGCAGAAAATCATGTGTGTGGTGGTGGGGCCTAGGGAGATGGTTCAGTGGTTAAATGCACTTGCTTGCAAAACCTACCAGCTTGGAGTTTGATCCTCTAGTTCCCACGTAAAGCCAGTTGTACAAAGTGGTGGTGCATGCATTTGGAGTTCATTTTCAGTGGCAGAAGATCCTGGGGCACACATTGCCCTAACCCTGTCTGCTTGCAAATAAAAAATATTCCAAAAACAAAGTGGTACCCAGCCACCAGCACTGAAACTATGAAGAAGACATATAGAAGAATCACCAGTAGGGCTGGAGAGATGGCTCAGCAGTTAAGGCATTTGCCTGAGAAGCGAAAGGAACCTGGTTCGATTCCCCAGTGCCCCTTGAGTCAGATATACAAGTTGGCCCGTGCGTTTGGAGTTTGTTTACTGTGGCTGTAGGCCTTGGTGCCTGCATTCTCTTTGTCTCTCTTTCTGCCTCTTTCTCTCTATCATGCTTTCTCAAATAAATAAAAGTGTTTTTTTTTTTTTAGTATAAAAACAAGAATCATTCCAGGTCAGCCTGGACGAGTGAGACTCTACCTCAAAAACCAAAAAACCAAAAACAAACAAACATAGACAAGAATCACGTGTCTTCCCCTCTCCTAGTGGAGGATGGGAGGGTGTGGGGTGATAGCGCGTGAGTAGGCACTTGACTGGACAGGAGGGAAAAGCTGTCCTGTCAGAGACCCACGACAAGCGTGTCAGGATGGGAGTGGCGGTGGCACTGTGTGTTGACACACAAAGTTTTTTTTGGGGGGGGTCTGGGAGGCATTGCAGAAGACCCCAAATGTTGGATGTTTTATCAGCTGTGAGGCTTGCTAGGGCATCTGTTGCAGTCCGGTTCGCATTGCTGGTAGAAATCACCCAACCAAGAGCAGCTTCTGGGAAAAAGAGGTTTATTTGGCTTACAGACTCGAGGGGAAGCTCCACGATGGCAGGGGAAAACGATGGCATGAGCAGAGGGTGGACATCACCCCCTGGCCAACAGAAGATGGACCACAGCAACAGGAGGGTGTGCCAAACACTGGCATGGGGAAACTGGCTATAAAGCCCTTAAGCCTGCCCCCAACAATACACTCCCTCCAGGAGGCATTAATTCCCAAATATCCATCAGCTGGGAACCTAGCATTCAGAACACCTAAGTTTATGGGGGACACCTGAATCAAACCACCACAGCATCCAAGTGAGAAAATGCCCTGGGCAGCTGTCACCAATCTCGCAGCCTTTACCATCTCACATTCCCAACAGCTTCCGCTAGATGGTGCCCAAGGACCGGGGAAAGCACCGACCGGGCTAAGGGGGAGGGGAGACACGGACTTAAAAAAAGAGAGAGGGAGAGAAAGAAAGAAAGAAAGAAAGAAAGAAAGAAAGAAGGAAGGAAGGAAGGAAGGAAGGAAGGAAGGAAGGAAGGAAGGAAGGAAGGAAGGAAAGAAAGAAGGAAAGAAAGAAGGAAAGAAAGAAAGAAAGAAGGAAAGAAAAGAAAAACGACCTTGAAGAAGAAGACAGTCACAGCTCAGGGAATCTGGCCGCTGCCTTGGTCGTCCTCGGCTTTGGGGGCTTTGGGCTGGACAACGTGGTCGCAGCCAGGAAGAGCAGAAACTCAGCCTTAGTCTCCCCCACTTTCCCACCCTCTCTTCTGCTGTCCCAGCCTCACAAGTAATTAGGACTTTGTTGTAATGAGTGAGGTGGATTGCAGTTTCAAAGCCATACTGCACTCTGCCTTAAAGACAAAAATGGGACGGGGATCTGTTGAGATGGCTCACTGGTTAAGGCATTGCTTGCAAATTCTAATGACCTAGGTCCAATTCCCCAGTACCCACGTAAAGTCAGGTGCACAAAGTGGTGCATGCATCTGGAGTTGCAGCACCTGCCATTCTCTCTCTCTTTTATTTTAGAGAGCGTGCGGGACAGGGAATTGGTGGGTCTCAGCCACTGCAATTGAACTCCAGACGCTTGCGCCACCTAGTGGGCATGTGTGGTCTTGTGCGTGCCTCACTTTTGTGCGTGCCTCACTTTTGTGCGTCTGGCTTACCTGGGATCCAGAGTCCAACATGGGTCCTTAGTCTTCACAAGCAAGTGCCTGAACTGCTAAGCCAAAGAAGAGAGACAGGGCTAGAGAGATGACTTAGCAGTTTAGGCGCTTGCCTGCAAAGCCTGAGAACTCATATTCAACTCTCCAGGTCCCACATAAACCAAATGCACAGTAACACAAGTGTACAAGGTCACACATGTGCACAAGGGGGCACATGCATCTTGGAGTTCGATTTCAGTGGCTGAAAGTCCTGCCCATTCTGTCTCTCTCACTCTCACTCTTGCTCTCTCACATTAAAAAAAAAAAGAGAGGGGTGCTGGAGAGATGGCTTAGCGGTTAAGGCGTTTGCCTGTGAAGCCAAAGGACCCAGGTTCAATTCCCCAGGACCCACATAAGTCAGATGCACAAGGGACACATGAGTCTGTAGTTCATTTGCAGTGGCTGGAGGCCCTAGTATGCCCATTCTCTCTCTATTTGTCTCTCTGCTCTCTATCTCTGTCTGCTTGCAAATAAATAACTAAAATAAAATAATAAAAATATTTAACAAAAAGGCCAACCTATTGGACTTGCCTCAAAAAAAAAAAAAAAAAAAGAGGGCTAGAGAGATGGCTCAATAGTTAAAGGAACTTGCTTGCAAAACCTGATGGCCTGGGTTCAATTCCTTAATACCTAAGTAAAGCCAGATGTAGCAAGGGTCACGTTCATCTGTAGTTAATTTGCAGTGGCTAAAAGCCCTGGGGGCTCAATCCCCACCACCCCTCTGCTTGAAAATAAAATTTAACTTAAAAAAAATGGTGGCAGGGGCTGGGATGTATGGCTCAGTAGTAGAGCTCTTAGAATGCATGCGACACTGCGTTCAATACCCAGAACCAAGGGGGGAAAAGTTTATATGTGATACATGTGTAATTAAATAAACAATTATAATTGAAACATTAACACGACGGGGAGGCTGCTGGTCTTGCTCCAGTGTGTACGCAGAGCCAGATAGTCAGCGGCCGCTGGCCGGGGACGTGTTCTAGAATAATGTTCCACACACGGCTGCTGAAGCGATTGAGGACTGACCAGGGCAGAGACAAGAGGCTGCCGGGGTCCCTGAGAGACCTCGCCGCTGTGCCTGGACCATGAGAAGGTCAGCTTAGTAGATCCCTCACTGTTACCGAAGGACCCAAAAGACAAAATCACATGCCTCTTTGCCAATAGTGGCCACCTCGTCAACACAGGCTGCAAGTGAACCTGCGTGTGGATACTAAAGATGACATTGTTGTGCTATGCATGCCTTAAGGTAATTTGCAACCACGGAGATTGAATACAGGTTCTTGTGCATACTAGGGAAGCACTCTACCCCCGACCTATACCACAAACTCTCTTATTTATTTTTTTTAATTTTGAGGTAGGGTCTCACTCTAGCCCAGACTGACCTGGAATTCATTACATAGTCTCAGGGTGGCCTTGAACTCACAGGGACCCTCCTACCTCTCCCTCAAGAGTGCTGGGATTAATGGCGTGCAGCACCACACCCAGTTCTCTTATTTCTATTATTTATTTATTTATTTAGGTTTTTCGAGGTAGGGTCTCACTCTAGTCCAGGCTGACCTGAAATTCACTATGGAGTCTCAGGGTGGCCTCAAACTCATGGCAATCCTCCTACCTCTGCCTCCTGAGTCCTGGGATTAAAGGTGTGTGCCACCATGCCTGGCCTATTTTTATTTTTTAATATATATTTTTGACCAGTCAAGTCAGGGCGCCCTGAGTTTAAGTGCGAGACGCTACCTCGGTAAGCAAGGTGGAGCGCGTCTGAGGAAGACACCTGGTGATGTCAGCTTCTGGTCTCAGCGCAGTACTGTCACAGAAAAAAACACCACCGTGGCGTCAAAATACCCAGCGGCAGCCGGGCGTGGTGGCGCACGCCTTTAATCCCAGCCCTCGGGAGGCAGAGGTAGTAGGATCGCTGTGAGTTCAAGGCCACCCTGAGACTACGTAGTGAATTCCAGGTCAACCTGGACCAAAGTGAGACCCTACCTCAAAAAACAAACAAACAAAAAGCCCCAAAACAAAAACAAAACCCTCAGCAGCGACATCACAGAGCCCCAGTGTGATATTAAAAGGCTCTAGAGTGACATTACCATACCAAACTGTTACATCACAAGACCCAGTGGTGACGTGACATCATAATACCCCACCGTAACATCACAAAACCCTGTGATCACACCACAGTGCCTCACTGTGACACAATCGTCTACCGTGCTATCACAGTGACTCACCAAACTACGATATTACAACAGTCCCATTGTGGCAACGAAATGCCCCACTATAACATCAAAATACACCACTGTGACACCATAAAGCTTCAATGTGTCATCATAAGGACACAGTGGCACATCACAATGCCCTACTTTAATATTTAAATAGCCATTGTCCCATTCACAATGCTTACTGTGACTTCACAGTACCCCATTGTGACATCATAATTCATGTGACCCCCCAACTATGCCCCAATATGACATCACAATGCTGCCCTTTGACACCATGATGACCAACTGTGATATCATATACCCATCACTGACATCACAAGCCTTACTGTGACATCATGATGCTCCACTATGAAATCAGAATGCCCTCTGTGACATCACAACACCCTTCAATTATATCGCAATCCCCAATTGTGCGATTACCATGTGACATTGCGATATCCAGTGTGGTCTCACAACATTCTCCTCTGACCTCACATTGTTGCTTGTGGCATCACAATACTCTACTGCGACGTTACAGCGTTACAGTGCCCCACTTAGAACTCCATGCCACACTGTGGCATCAAAATGCCCAATGTGGTATCACCATATCCTGATGTAATGATACACGGTGTCATTGCAATCTATTGGGGGGGTGTGCGCGCACGCTCATGTGTATGAGTGTGGGCGTGCATTTAGAAGTTGGAGGTTGATCCTTGCCCTCCCCATTTCCGGTCAGAGTGTCTCATTCTCTGCTCGGTTTGTGGGCCTGTAGGAAGTCCTCCTGCCTCCACGCCCTTCTCACCCCAGGAGCACTAGGATTACAAAAGCCTGCCAAAGCTTCTGGCTTTTTCGTGGGGTCTAGAGATATGAAGTCAGGAACTCAGAGTTCCAGGGCAAGCAATCTTCCCAGCCCATCCCAGGTTCATTAAAAAAAAAAATAAATAAAAAACTTTTTTTTTTGTTTTTTGTTTTTTGTTTTTCGAGGTAGGGTCTCACTCTGGTCCAGGCTGACCTGGAATTAACTCTGTCATCTCAGGGTGGCCTTGAACTCATAGCAATCCTCCTACCTCTGCCTCCCGAGTACTGGAAAAACAACTTTTATTTTGAGACAAGGGTTCACTAAGTTGCCCAGGCTAGCCTTAAACTTGAAGCTGAACTCTGTAGCCCAAGCAAGCCTGGGACTTGAACTTGGGTCTCATCTCTCTTGCCTTAGCCTCCTGAGAAGCTAGGACTTCAGGCACACACGTGCCCAATATTGCATGTGGAATTTTCTACTTACAGGATTCTGGATCAGTGTCATTTTAGGCATACAATCAATGCTAAAGGTAATAAACAAACAAACAAAATAGTGTTCAAGAGTGGAGTGTGTTGCACGCTCCTACAATCCCACTGTTTGGGAAGTAGAGGCAGAAGTTAAGATCAGCCTCAGCTGTGTATTGAGTTCAAGGCCATCTTACCTGCATCACAGATGTTTTGTTTTGTTTTGTTTTTCGAGATAGGGTCTCACTCTAGTCCAGGCTGACCTGGAATTCACTAGGTAGTCTCAGGGTGGCCTCGAACTCACAGTAATCCTCCTATCTCTGCCTCCCGAGTGCTGGGATTAAAGGTGTGCGCCACCATGCCCGATCACATCACACATTTTTATTGGTTTGTTTCTGAGAATGTTCTTGCTGTGTAGCCAAGGCTGATCTTGAACTTTCTATCCTCCAGCTTCAGCCCCCAGCCAAAGGCTGAGATTATAGTTATGTATATTCAACCCTACACAGCTCCATATATGTTTTTTAAAAATTATTAATAACTAAGATATAGTGGCAGGTCTAATAATTAGGAAGGTGTTTTGAAAGTAATA
This sequence comes from Jaculus jaculus, assembly GCF_020740685.1. Taxonomy (NCBI): domain Eukaryota; kingdom Metazoa; phylum Chordata; class Mammalia; order Rodentia; family Dipodidae; genus Jaculus; species Jaculus jaculus. The sequence continues at coordinate 5,142,914 of NC_059114.1, read as the reverse complement.
ATGAATGAACAATATTGAAAGATATCTGTCATATAAGTGTAATGGGATTTGTGATATTTTTTAATAAGTCAGATTTTTTTTGTGAATACGACTCACATAAAAGTGGAAGAAAATCCTAAGTTGGTGGTTAGTCCTAGGAGCTCTTACCGTGGCCCCCAGGGGTTCTGCCACAGCCCCACTGGCGTGAAGACTCCTGTAACATCCACCAGCAGGGGGCGGGCAAGACCACCGCATCACTCCCCCACGAGCCCAGTCCCCGCAGGCAAGGACCCCAGGCAGGGGAGGGGATGGAGACAGCCAGCTAAGAGGGCAGAGCAACATGGAAGGGAGGGGGCTACAAGCCCGTGTCCCCTTGCAAACCAGGTCATTGCAGACAGCAATAGACCTGTGGTAGCTGCTGTCTCCTAATGCCCCAGCGCCGGTGCGGGCGTGACCCTGGTGAGGGGGCTGCGCAAACGCTGAGGGCGCCTGTGAGGTCAGGAGACTGCACGGTACGGACAAGCTGGACGCTCTTATGTTATCTTTGCCAGATACAGCAAAGTTTCTCTCAGCCAAGCCTGAATGCAGGAAGATCAAAAGGCCTCATAAAACTGCAGACAGCCTACAGTACTACAGACACCCCACACTAATACAAGCACCCCATAATACTACAGACATTCCCACAATACTACAGACACTCCAAAATGCTATAAACATTCCACAGTACTAGGCAGCCCCCACAATGCTGCAGGCATTCTTTTCTATTACCAACGGCCCCCACAATACTGCAGACACATCCCACAACACCGTAGGCAATGCACCACACTACAGACAGGCCCCCACAAGGCTGCAGGCACCCTATATTACTACAGACAGCTCTTATAATACTATAGACATCCTGGAAACGCTACAACACCCTCACAATACTATAGACATCTTGCAATGCTACAGACACCCCACAATCCTACAGACAGCCCCTGCAATGCAGCAGACATCATAGAATACCACAGACAGTTCCAACTGTACTGCAGACATCCTGTCGACAATAATACTACAGACACCCCACAATTCTACTTGTGACAGTCCCCACAAAAAAAAAAAAAAAAGGACTCTGCAGCCCCGTATGGCAAAGTGCCAAAGTTGAGCAACCTTGTTTTGGAGGGACAAAGCCATGACAGAAATGCCACTGAAAACTGCCGATGTGGAAGTTCAAACACTGTCCGGGCATTGCCGCATTCACAACCCAAGGAGCATGCAGAGTCGTGGAGTCAGCCAGGGCCTGCCCAGCTGGCAGTCGTGGGTGCCGCTCCCTCCACCGCGGAGGTCAGCGTGTGTCGCCAGAGTCAGTCCAGTGGAGAAGGGCCTGGGAGTTGGAAGGACTCACATCTCACAGGTGACATGGGTTAGCATTTATTCAATGATCCAATGCAGAGCTCAGGACGCCAAGGGGCCAGACTGGAGGGGACTGTGGGAGACTTCAAAAGGATGGGAAAATGCTCTCAGCAGTGCGGCATTTGGAGGCCAGACAGATTCCATAATCTGAGCCTCTTGTATCAATAAAAACAGTGTCTTCTGGGCTGGAGAGATGGCTTCCTAGTTAAGGCACTTGCTTGCAAAGCCAAAGGATCCAGGGTTCAATTACCAGGACCCATGTATGCCAGATGCACAAGGTGGCAAAAGCATCTGGAGTTTGTTTGCAGAAGCTAGAGGCCCTGGTGCACCCATTCTCTCTTTCTCTTTCCCCATCTGCCTCTCTCTGTCTCTCAAATAAATAATAATAAAATAATAAAATATTAAAAGCCGGGCGTGGTGGCACATGCCTTTAATCCCAGCACTTGGGAGGCAGAGGTAGGAGGATCGCTGTGAGTTGGAGGCCACTCTGAGACTCCATAGTGAATTTCAGGTCAGCCTGGGCCAGAGTGAGACACTTCCTCAAAAAAACAAACAAACAAACAAAAAAAAACTATATTAAAAACAAAAACCTGAACAGCAGCTACCAAGGACACTTTCCTACATGCCAAAGAGCATTGGCCACATCCCAATTCCCAGAGTTATAATCCAGATGTTTAGTCCGTGAGAGGACTTAATGGACTGCAAAAGTCAGTCGGTCTGTTTATCGAAATACCATGATGGGAAAAATGAATGACATCTGTCCTTACCCTCTGTCTGTCTGTCACAGTATGGGTCTCCTTTCAATCAGTCACCACTGTACATATAATTCTTGGGCCCCTTATGGGAAAACAATTGCCGGGTCCTGATACCTACCTAACAGTCAGCATTAAGCGGCATCTTCACTTTCCATCCACGAAGAGCCTCGTTAGAATGGCGGAGCTGCTCTGGTAAAGGCTTTTACAGGAAATGTGATCCAGGCCCACTCCTTGTGAGCACAGGCAGCTCAGAACACCCACAGCCTTAGAGACGTTGATCAGTTAGCTGTCATGGACTCTGGACCGCTTGTGCTTGTTCACGAGGAAAGAGAATTACCAAACAGCAACAACAAAACAATGTGGAGAGGCAATTTCTGTTTTTCTCCCCAAATCAAAGAGAATCCAACGGTCAAAGTGAAAGGGCCTTTCTCTCTCTGTAATTCCTGAGAGTCTGAGGAACACACCATTGATTGCCTTAAGGGAGGTGACTGTGGGATGTCAGTGTGTTAATAATGGAATTTGTCGTTGACTTTAACACCTGACTGGGTTATGAATCCTCTCTAAGGTACCTCCAATAGCAAGATGCGTACTTCTGTCATGATGACATGGGATTTAGGGTGTTTCTGAGGGCAGCAGAGTTGCTCTTGGCTTTTGGTTGGGCTTTAACCCAGGAGTCAGGGTCCTGGACAGTCACGGCCACACAAAACTTCCTGAGTCAGTGGCGGCCAGCTCCTTATGAATTTGACAAATAAAATCCACAGCCCATACAGAGTCAGGTTTAGAAAAAAATTATAGAGCTTATGAGAAGGGAGGAAGGCAGAGCTCCTGTAAAGTAGGAGGGGACCTTGGAAATGGGCAAACATAAAATTCAGGCAGGAAAATTCTGATTTTTTTGTGTGTGTTCTTCTTTGTTTTTTGCTTTTGCTTTGTTTTTGTTTTTATTCTTAAAATATGTTTATGTGTGAACAGAGAGCAGGAGTGTGTGTGTGTGTGTGTGTGTGTGAGAGAGAGAGAGAGAGAGTTCTAGAACCTTTAGCCACTGGAAACAAACTTCAGACACATGTGCCACTTTGTCCATCTGGCTTTATGTGGGTACTGGGGAATCCAACCTGGGAAGGCAGGCTTTTCAAGCAAGTGCCTTTGGCCATTGAACCATCTCCCCAGCCCGTTTTTTAAAAAATATTTTTTTTATTTATTTATTTGAGAGAGAGAGAGAGAGAGAGAGCAGAGAGAGAGAATAGGCATGCCAGGGCTTTCAGCCACTGCCAACAAACTCCCCCCTGTGCATCTGGCTTATGTGGGTCCTGGAGAGTCAAACCAGGATCCTCTGGCTTTGTAGACAAGCACCTTAACCACTAAGCCATCCCTCCAGCCCCTGTTTTTGTTTTTGATACAAACTTGTGTTATGTAGTCCAATCTGGCTTCAAGCTCTTGACTCCACCTCTGTCTTCCTACCTAGTGCTAGGGATAGAGTCATCCACCGTTACCTCCAGGGTTAGAGACACCCACCGTCACCTCCAGGGTTAGAGGATCCACTGTCACCTCTGGCTTAAACTTCGAACTTCTACTTGCTTTCCTGTTCAAAGTGACTCTCATAATGTGATTTGAAATGCGACCACCTGTCACTTCAAACGTTAAATGAGGCGAATGTCCAGTGAAGTCACTGCTGATGTCTGAAATGTTTGTTTTTCAGCCAGGTACAGTGGTTTATCCCTTTAATATCCGCATATAAGAGACAGGAAGATGGCTGTGAACTTGAAGGTTGTCCTAAGCTCCTTAGTGAATTAAAGGCCAGCCTGGATTAACCTGTCTCAAAAAAAAATTTTTTTAATTGGGCTGGACAGATGGCTTAGTGGTTAAGGTGCTTGCCTGCAAAGCCAAAGGGCCTTGGTTCAATTCCCCAGGACCCTCATCAGCCAGATGCACAAGGGGGCGGCGCATGTGTCTGTAGTTCGTTTGCAGTGGCTGGAGGCCCTGGCGTGCCCATTCTCTCTCTCTCAAATAAATAAATAAATAAAATATTTAAAATTTTGCATTTTCTCATGCATGGTAAACTGTCACCACTGTTGGGGACAGGTGGAGGTGCTAGCGTAACCACTTAAACTTAGCTGCGGCCGTGAGGAGCTGCGCCTCTGCGCCCTGTGCTCTGTGTTTGCGGCGTGGACGGGGGACAAGGGCTCCCGCTCGGCGCCACGTTCCATCTCCCAGTTTACCCGAAGAAGTATAAGCAAACCATTCAGGTTAAAGCGAGCATCGAGGAATGCAGCCACAGTGGTTGTACTGGACGTTACTCAGGTCGGGCTTTGTTTGAAAGAGCTTTTCAATTTTAATGAAAATAAAACGGGCCCTGGAAGCAAATGCATCTCTTCCGGCGGCGACTGCACTCAGCTCGTTCTCTGTAATTTCGCCCATCACTGGCCGTCTGGCCACTGCCTTCCCTACGGCTCTTGGATGGGGGTCTAAATGGACCAGCTCTGTCGCCAAGGCAACGGCAGGACAATGCTAAGCAGAAGGTACTTAGGACACACTGTGAAAAGCTTAGAAGTAAAATTGTTTGACATGAAAAGCATGTGACAGCAGCCAGGCGACTGTTGAAGGCAACACTAAACAGTTCCATGTCCTGTCTGACTCTCTCCTCTTAAAACAAACAAACAAAAAACCTTCCTCAAATGGATCCTGTTCTAAGAGCTTCTCCTACCAGAATCACTTAAAAAAAAAAAAAAAGAAAAAAACTCAATATAGAGAAAAAAACCTTTAAGCTGTGGTCTCTGCTCATCCAGAGTAGACTTGACTTTGTGCCCAGAGACATGAGCTGGCCTTTTCTTTTCTCTTTCTTTCTAGCAACAGAGCCCTTTTCTTCTCATGAATAAATCACAAATATGCTTGTGAATTTTCTAAGGTTCTTAATTTAAAAACCCACCTGATTGAAGCTGTTTCTCCCACTTTGCACTCAGGAACCATAACTTATGGAGGCGGTGAGAGTGAATGGTGATTTGGCATGAGGCGTGTGTGGGGTGGTCAATGTATTGTTCAGACGGGGTTTCATACCGGCTGTGGCAGGAGTCATAAATGACATGCTAACCGTTATGTATTCGTGTGCCTTCAGGAATGTAAATGTGTCTAAATGCTGTGCAGGCAGAATGATAAAAAGTATAAATGAATCTAGGACTGGAGACATGGCTTAGCAGTTAAGGCGCTTGCCTGTGAAGACTAAGGACCCGGGTTCGATTCCCCAGGACCTGCATAAGCCAGATGCACGAGGGGGGCACACACATCTGGAGTTCGTTTGCAGTAGCTGAAGACCCTGGCAGGCCCATTCTCTCTCTCCCTCTTTCTCTGTCAAATAAATAAATAAAAATATTTTAAAAATAATCTAAAACATAAAAACGGTGCAAGTTTAGGTAGGTGAAATCTCAGCGCTGGATATAACAACAGCATAAAAATTTACTAGGCGAGCCAGGCATGGTGGTGCACGTTTTTAGTCTCACTCAGCACTCAGGAGACAGAGGTAGGAGGATCGCGGTGAGTTTGAAGTCATCCTGAGACTACATAGTGAATTCCAGTTGTCCTGGGGCTAGAGTGAGACCTTCACTCGAGGGTAGGAACTGTAAGTGGAAGGACTGGATGGATATAAGGTGTCAGTCCATTCCACTCGTGTAGCTGAATGGTAGACAATGGCAGATCACTAGGTAAAACCTGAGATGACCATCCTTCTGGAAACAGGAAGGCAATGACCTGTGAGACTCCTGCGTCCCTTTGCCCATCACTCAGTGATGAGAAAGATGGCTTGTAAGGGTCCTGCATTCCTTTACCCATCCCTGCCACCAGCTGTACCCACGTACCACCGCATTCATTGCTTCCTGCAAGTGAGAGGTTACATCAACCAGTTGGAACATCAACTGTGTCCCCACGTGCAGACATGAATGGAGAAGTATCTCATGCCTCTCCTCATGTGAAGGATCAGGCAAGCTCAATGACGGATAGAACAGAAGTTGCCAGAGGTTGGGGGAACGAGGCCATGGGACACTGACTGCCGATGGGTCCTTTGTGTCTGGGATGACGGAAAGGCTCTGGAAATAGAGAGCGATGATCACTGAAGCAGGCACGATGCCGTAACCGCCGCTGACGGTTTGAGGAAGTAAGTGTGCTTTGCCTTCCTAATGTCTAAAACCCCTCACCCCTCCCACACCAGTTCTTTTTGTTTGTTTGTTTGTTTTGTTTTTGGTTTTTCGAGGTAGGGTCTCACTCTAGCCCAGGCTAACCTGGAACTCATTCTGTATTCTCAGGGTGGCTTCAAACTCACGGCGATCCTCCCACCTCTGCCTCCCGAGTGCTGGGGTTAAAGGCGTGCGCCACCACGCCCGGCTCCAGGGTCTTACTCTTACTTAAAGACTCTAGCCACCCCTGGCCACGCCCACAGTAACACTTTGTTATAGTCAGCTCCACATTGCTGGCACAAACATCCAACCAGGCACAGTCTATGGGAGGAACCCGTTTATTCCCGGCTTACAGATCCTGGGGAAGTTCACGCATGGCAGGAGCTGGCTCCCTGTCACAGATCCTAGCAGAGCGACATCACCAACAGCCAGCACCCCCTCCAAGCACAAACCCCCAGAGCTCAAACTGCTCCCCCCACATCTTTGGAGTGCAATTCAGTGCAATGCTCCTCTACCAGGAATCTGCCTGTTAGGGGCTCAAGTAGGAAGTTTAATCAGAAATGACTGAGTAAGGGCTGGAGAGATGGCTTAGTGGTTAAGTTGTTTGCCTGCGAAGCCTAAGGACCCAGGTTCGATTCTCCAGGTCCCACATAAGCCAGCTGCGCATGGCGGTACATGCATCTGGAGTTTATTTGTTGTGGCTAGAGGTTCCAGTGTGCCCATTCTCACCCTCTCCCTCCCTCTCTCTGTCTCTCTTTCTCTAATAAATAAATAAAAATGACATATTGAAAAAATATTTTAAGACAATGACTGAGCCTATGGAGCCAAACATTTAGATTACCACACACATCCATCCTATTTACATACAGAACAGAACTAGGGACTTAATGCAATTATAAAGGACAGGGCACAGACCTCTTGTTCCCCCAGTCATCCCCCCCTCCAGGACTCTGGAGGCCCCCAGGCTGCACTGGGCTTTTGTTCTGCAAACTCGAGAACCCCGTGGGAGTAGAGTGCGTAGGAGCTGCCCTGCCTGTGACCACAGGCTCCTCGGGCTGGGACGGCAGCTCAGGCTCCTCTGTGCGCGGGCTGAGCGCTCTGTTCTCCACGCTGACACTTTACCGGGAGCCTGATGCTTCGTTTTTGACAGACGCAGTTCTGAGTCTGCTCTTTGTCACGTTATTCATCGAAACAAGCGTGTTGACTTTGCCATTCTCGCTTTCAGAATCGTCACTTCTGCATTGCTTCCGGCATCCAAATGACCTTTCCCAAGATGACATCCTTGATCCTTTCACATTAATTTCTCCAAAGAAGGACGCTCCCGACACCGGGTAACCCGGCTTTTGCATGGAAATGATCACTGTTTGTTTGATGGTTAATAATAATTCAATTGTACAAAGCTAGCAAGGCACTGGAACGATTTTCTCCCCCTCTTTTCTTTTTCTAGAGATGTATCTTTCTTGGGTGCTTTCAAGTACTATGAGCAAAGGGATACATCTTATACATTTCCCAGGTATTCTTCACCCTATCTTCCTCCCTGGTAAGAATTGATAGACAATTGCACTGAACATGGACATAAGGACCGAGACTGAGGAGCAGTGTGAGAGCACATCTCACATCTGCACTACACGCATCACGCCCTCACTGTCCTATGAATTAACCAGGGGCTAACCCGGCCACATATATATTCACATGTACATGTGGGTGAATACAAAGTTAATGTGCAATGTCGCAGGAGGTGTTTGCATTTTTTTTTTTTTTTTTTTTTTTTTTGAGGTAGGGTCTCACTTTATCCCAGGCTGGCCTGGAATTTACTGTGTAGTCTCAGGGTGGCCCTGAACTCACGGCGATCCTCCTACCTCTGCCTCCTGACTGCTGGGATTCAAGACATGTGCCACCATGCCTGGCAGTATTTGTATTTTTTAAAAATATATTTTATGGGTTGGAGAGATGGCTTAGCATTTGAGGCACTTGCCTACAAAGTCAAAGGACCTCAGTTCAATTCCCCAGCAACCAAATAAATCCATATGCACAAAAAAGTGCAAGTGTGTGAAGATCCTTTACAGTGTCAAGATACCCTGGAGTGCTCATATTCTCTTTCTCTTTGCTTGTAAATAAATAAGTAAAAAGATTATACACACACACACACACACACATATGTATGTATATAATTTTTATTTATTTATTTGAGAGAAAAAAAGGGGCAGGGGGAGAGAGAGAGAATGGGCACACCAGGGCCTCCAGCGACTGCAAACAAACTCCAGATGCATGCGCCCCTTTGTGCATCTGGCTTGCATGGGTCCTGGAGAGTCAAACTGGGATCTTTTGGCTTTGCAGACAAACCCCTTAACCTCTAAGCCATCTCTCCAGCCTGGTATTTGTATTTTTTAAAGTATCATTTTATTTATCTATTTGCAAGCAGAGAGATAGAGAGAGAGAGAATTGGTGCACCAGGGCCTCCAGTCACTGCAATTGAACCCAGATGCATAAGTCCCTTTGTGTGCATGTGTGACCTTGCATGCTTGCATCATTGTGCATCTGGCTTACATGGGGTCTGGGGAGTCCAGCATGAGTCCTTAGGCTTCACAGGCAAGTGCCTTAACCACTAAAGCCATCTCTCCAGCCTCCATTCTTTTTTAAAAAGATATTTAGTTTTTATTTATTTATTTGAGAGAGAGACAGAGGAAGAGGCAGAGAGAAACAGAATGGGCATGCCAGGGCCTCCAGCCACTGCAAACACACACACACACACACACACACACACACACACACACACACACACGTGTATGCATGTCATGGGGTGGTAGTTTGAATGTATGTCCCCCATAGACTCGGGTATTTTATTAAAGGTGTCACTGGGAGTGCACCTGAATCCCAGCCCGAAGGTTTGCAGAGAGGTTTTAAGTTCTGGGGTCCTTGCTTGCTGTGGGTTTTGTGTTCTGATTTTTGTTAGTTTGCTGGCTGCTGGTGGATTCTCTCTCTGCTTGGATTCTTGAATGAGACCCAGCTTCTCCCACCATTATGGAATATCCCTTGGATCTGTGAGCTTGAAATCAACCCCTTCCTCTCCTAAACTGTGCCTGGGTTGAATGTTCATTCTAGCCACGAGAAGCTGTCGACCACACAGGGAAGGTCAGAGGACAATATTGGAACCTCACCTCTCACCTTTCACCTTGCTTTGAGACAAGGCCTTGTCTTTGCCTCCGCAAATGCAGACTAGCTGGCCCAGGAGCTTTGGGGTGATCTTGACTCTCCCTCCCATTGTCATAAGCACCTGGGGTCACAGACGTTTGCTCTACTTGGGTCTGTATGACGTTCTGTGATTCACAGACATCTGAACTCTGGTCATCACGCTTGTGAAGCAAGTGCTTCTGACCATTGAGCCATCTGGTCTGACCATTGAGCCATCTGATCTGACCACTGAGCCATCTGATCTGACCACTGAGCCATCTGATCTGGCCACTGAGCCATCTGATCTGGCCACAGTGACGACAGAACTACATGGATGGTGGGAAGTAGGCAGAACATCATACATGGCACTGGACTCCATCACTTTGTGTAGAAAAGACGATTAAATTCTGCAAAAACAATAATGAGGTTTATGTCTAGGACATGAAGAAATAGGAACAATGTGTCACATAAAATCATAGAAATAAACATAAAATATCATTTCTTCTAAAGAGATTAGAAAAGGCATGAAGGCATGACATGGGCTGTGTTAGCTTTACTGAAGAGTACAGTAGAAATATTTGACTCTTAAATATATGCATATAACTTTGAGTTAAACAACAAGAAACTTACAGAAGGAATTACCTAGGGCTTAGCAGTTAAGGCACTTGCCTGCGAAACCTAAGGACCCAGGTTTGATACCCCAGCATCCACATAAGTCAGATGCACAAGGTGATGCATGCATCTGGAGTTCATTTGCAGTGGTTGGAGTCCCTGGTGTGTCCATTCTCTCTATCTGCCTCTTTCTTTCTCTATCAAATAAAATTAAAAAAAAAAACAACAACACTTCTTGAAACTTGAAAAAACATTACTTAGAAACATTACTTAGAAATTACTTAGAGATAAGGAATTAGTACCAAAAGAATCAATTAAAGGAGCTGAAGCAACTATATGAGGGATAAAAGAAACATATTTAGTAGCCGGTGTGGTGGCGCACGCCTTTAATCCCAGCACTTGGGAAGCAGAGGTAGGAGGATCGCTGTGAGTCCAAGGCCACCCTGTGACTACGTAGTGAATTCCAAGTCAGCCTGGGCTAGAGTGAGATCCTACCTCAAAAAACCAAAAACCATATAATAATAATGAGTTTTTCTGGGGATACCTTAGTCTGGCCAAGCAAAAATGAATCTGGTCAGGAGAAAAAGTTTTTCTTATTTTTGTGAAAGAACACAAGCTAATTATCCCAGCAACCTTTCAGGGAGAGCCTTGTTATTTCAATTATATGTATATTCACTAACAGGCCCATAAATATTTCTAATTAGCTTGTTTGCTTCCATTTTAGGAGACTCTTTCAAATTAGCACCCACGTTCTATACAATTTGAAATAGAAGCTTGAAAGATGTAATTTCCATCTCAAGGAAGAAAGGACAATGACATACTTGTCCCAAAAGAGTATTCATTGAGGTCTAAGCCATTTACAGTTCCTGCTGTTCCACTACCCCCCTCCCGGAGGTGGGGTCTCGCTCTAGCTCGGGCCAATCTGGAATTCACTATGTATTCTCAGGCTGGCCTCGAACTCATGGCGATGTACCTACCAACGCCTCCCCGGGTGCTGGGATTAAAGGCGCGTGCCACCACACCTGGCCCAGCTCATGCTATTTGATGCAACACGCTGTCACACTTGGGTAACGGGCTTCAAGTGAGTGGCAGTTTCAACCCATTATTTTCAGGTTCAAATGCGAACACGCTGGAAAAGGCTAGGCAAAGTACTCGGGGAGAAGTTGCCTGATGCCTACCACCAGGCTTCCTCAGGCGATGACCTCAGCTGGCCTTCCTCATAAAAGAAGCGCCCAGTGTGGGGGGCACTGCCCTGATCTGAGAATGGCCCCAGGAATCGAGGATTCCAAAGCACATCCCAGCCTCCAAGGTCAAAGTTAGTTTTGGCCTCCCTGGGCCACACAGGAAATGCGCCTCGGGGTAGAACTGGCTCTGGCATGAGTAGTGACCGCTCATCTCACTGTCCACGGCATCATCCCAGTGACGGAGCGCTACTGTGGTGAAGGCAGAAGGGCTGCAGAGATTGACTTAGAAGTTAAGGCACTTGTCTGCAAAGCCACAAGGACCCAGGTTCGATTCCCCAGGACCCACGTAAAGCCAGATGCGCTAGGGGTGCATGCATCTGGAGTTCTCTTGCAGCAGCTGGAGGCCCCTGGTGTACCCATTCTCTCTGTCTGTCTCTCTTCTCTCTATCTCTCTCTGCTTGCAAACAAATAAAGAAAATAAAGAATAGAGAGCTGGGCGTGGTGGCGCACGCCTTTAATCCCAGCACTCGGGAGGCAGAGGTAAGAGGATCACTGTGAGTTTGAGGCCAGCCTGAGAATACATAGTGAATTCCAGGTTAGTTTGGGCTAAAGCAAGACCCTACCCCCCCGCCAAAAAAAACAAAAACAAATGGAATTTTGATGCCCTTGGACCCTTGGTTTCACTGAATGGAAGTAAACAATTTATGGCGTGTGTCAAAGTCAGGCCGACAGTTTCAATATGATTGGTGCAGGGTCCTCTGGGCAGTCAATTGACAGACACTGGTTAGTGGCCTCTCTCTCTGGATCCCAGCCCTTTCTGCCTTGCAATGCTGGCTCTTTTCCTCTTGGAGAACAGATTACAAATGATTTCCCCAGGAACTTCTGCAAATCTGTTTATGTCGTACCCAGACAACCATATATTTAGGAAGGACCCAGCAAAATAGTGTCGTTAGCCATCGAACCTTGAACCCATGAATGAGCCTTGACTATCTTGTTTTCCACTAACTCCAACTTTTCCGTCTATATTTATCGCACTGTATAGAATATTAGTCATGGAGTTTACAGAGAGCAGAATAAAGAGCATGTGAAAAATAAACGCACCCAGCACACCAAGTGGATCTTTAATTTTAGGTTGCCATTCCTTGCACGGGTTCTTTCAGAGTTCCCTGCTGTGTGAAGAATAACAGAGTGACCCGTTTTGTTTTGTTTTGTTTTTCTTCTTTTCTTACAAATGCATGAACTGGGCCTGGAAGCATTCATCAGAAAGTAAGGACTCTCCCAACATGGTTCGCTGAGAAAACACTTAATGAAAATCTACAAAGTCCCACCGCTATGCCGAACTGCTCTCAGCTACTACACACCTGACACTGACGTCATGCTTGATAGCATTATGAGCTACTAATACAGACTGCTGAGTCCAAAGCCAGGATAAAAATGTATACTGGGGGTTGAAGGGATGGCTTAGCAGTTAAGGCGTTTGCCTGCGAACCCAAAAGACCCAGGTTCGATTCCCCAGGACCCACGTTAGCTAGATGCGCAAGGGGGCGCATGCATCTGGAGTTCGTTTGCAGTGGCCAAAGGCCCTGGTGCACCCATTCTTTCTCTCTCTTTCTCAAATGAACAAATAAAAACTTTAAGAAATGTATATTAAGGGCTGGAGAGATGGCTTAATGGTTAAGGCACCTGCCTGCAAAGCCAAAGGTCCCAGGTTCAATTCTCCAGGACCCACATGAGCCAGATGCACATGGTGGTGCATGCGATTGGACTTGTTCTGCAGCAGCTGGAGGTCCTGTTACGTCCATTCTCTCTCCCTCTCTCCCTCTTTCTCTCTCAAATAAGTAAAAATAAAATATTGGGAAAAAAGTACACTAAGCTTAACTGTTTTAGCCGCAGCTCCAACCCTTGTCTATACAAGCTGATATGAGAAGAAATGTCTTCTAACTCCCAGAATTCTAGAATGCTTAAAGAAAAAAAGAAAAACAGTATTTTTTACAATGTTATTTTCCAGTTAAGAAAAGGAAAATGGAATATGGAAAAAAAGAATATGAACCTCCCCCCACCCCATAAGACACCAGACAGCAGGAGGGAATCCCCAACTCGCCCAAGAGCAGGTTAACGAGCGTCCAGTGTGCTCCATTGCGGACCTGCAGCGGCTGGACACTCTCGACCTCCAGCCATCGGATGGTCCCCGACGCTTGATGGTTGAGATTGCGTTCCCCATCTCTCCACCCCTGGTCCACTTACCTCCCTCCACATTCTGAGTTTCATCTCTTCCTGTCAGTAGCCATGGTAACAGCCAAAGATGAAACACCGGCAAGCTTGTGTCTCACAAGCGTCTTGAAGCTCCTGGGCTCTGACCTTTCCGTCCAGTCTTTCCGTGCAGTCCCTCCCACTTAGTGGCAGCCAGAGCCTTTTGTGAAGCTTCTGAGATGACTGTCTGGTGCTTTTGCACTTACAAACTCACAGGGCAGTCTTATTTATTTGGAAGAGAAAGAGGCAGTCAGAGAGAGAGCGGGGGAGAGACACAGAGAGAGAATGGGCACCCCAGGGCCTCTAGCCACTGCAAACGAACTCCAGACGCGTGCGCCACCTTGTGCATCTGGCTTCACGTGGGTCCTGGGGAGTGGAACCTGGGTCCTTTGGCTTTGTAGCCAAAGCGACTTAATTGCTAAGCCATCTCTCCTGCCCAAGTCTTGTGATATTAAAAAAAATAATGCCTGAGGGCCTGTAAAGCCAGAAGACCCAGGTTCTATTCCCCAGGATCCACATAAGACAGATGCACAAGGTGGTGCATGAGTCTGGAGTTCTTTTGCAGCAATTGGAGGCCCTGGTGCACCCATTCCTTCCATCTTTCTCTCTTCCCCCACCAAGTAAATAAATAATTTTTAAAAATGCTTTAGCCGGAGACCAAGGCTTTGTCTCTCCATTTCCTATTAACCATTACTCGAGCACTAGGCATGGGCCACAGAGGAGTCTTACTGTGAGATGGTCTATGCATTCATTGTTTAAATTAATCAGGCCTGGGTGCTTAAATGGTGATGTTCCCTCTGGCTTCCCATCCAGACAGAACAGTCAGTGATATGTCGAATACCAGCACGGATGAGAATGGCATCTGAAAGCAAGCTTAGTTCAATGAATCTTACCTAAGAGCTGTCCTGATTAGATTCATGAGTTTCTGGGTTCATTCAGATGGAGTATCTAATTATCGGTTGTATGGCTAAAATCAAAGATTCTAACATAATGAACTTCTGTCTGGAGCACATTCAGACGCGGGGAATACGTCGAGATGAGCTCGGTGCAGACAGGCAGATACGCATTTGAGGGACTGGGTAGAAATAGAAAAGCCTTCTTTTTTTAAGACTTATTAGGGGCCAGCAATTGTCATTCACAGTGATTACGTTTGTATTGCTCTTTCTCCACAAATACTTGTGACATCGTAATGGCCTGTAATCTATCAACAGTGTATATACATCCTTTGTGGCAGTTTGAATGTAAAACGTCCCCCATGGCCTCCAGAGGTTGTGATTAAGCCTCCCAGGGAGCCCCCAGCTGGCGGAGCCTTGCTGGAGGTGGTGTGTCCCTGGGGGTGGACCTTGGGGATTTTTGAGTCCCTTCCACCTGCTGATGCTCGTTTCTCCAGCCTGCTTCCTTCCTGATGCTGTGACTCCCCCTGTCAGCTCCGCCATGCCTTCCACTCCCATGAAACGCCTTTTGAAAGTGAGCTGAAATAGAGCCCCTCCTTCTGTAAACTGCTTCTGATCAGGTGCTCTGTCCCAGCGACAAGAAGGAACTACAGCAGCAGACTCAGAATGAAATGAAAAAGACAAAACAAAACAAACAAAAAAACCACCACACACTAGCTTTGTAGTCCCTTAACATAATCAACTTTTTTAAAAAAAATTATTTATTTATTTGCAAGCAGAGACAGAGAGAGATAGAAGAGAAACAAACAGAGGAAATGGGCACACAAGGGCTCCAGCTGCCACAAAGGAACTCCAGGTCAAGCCCCACATTGTGCATCTGGCTTTGCATGGGTACTGGGGAACCAAACTTGGGTCATTAGGCTTTTCAGGCAAGTGCCTTAATTGTTGAGCCATCTCTCCAGCCCGCATAATCAATTTTTGAAGAAAAAAAATTTTTTTTAAAATTTTTATTTATTTATTTATTTGAGAGCAACAGACACAGAGAGAAAGACAGAGAGAGGGAGAGAGAGAGAATGGGCGCGCCAGGGCTTCCAGCCTCTGCAAACGAACTCCAGACGCGTGCGCCCCCTTGTGCATCTGGCTAACGTGGGACCTGGGGAACCGAGCCTCGAACCGGGGTCTTTAGGCTTCACAGGCAAGTGCTTAACCGCTAAGCCATCTCTCCAGCCCGAAAAAAATTTTTTTGTTGTTGTTTTGTTCAAGGTAGGGTCTCACTGTAGCTCTGGCTGACCTGGAACTCACTTTGTAGTGCCAAGCTGGCCTTGAACTCCTGGTGATCCTCCTACCCAGCCTCCTGAGTGCTGGGATTAAAGGCACATGCCACCATGCCTAGTGAAAATTTATTTTTTTATTTTAAAAGTATTTATTTAATGTATTTTTGAGACAGCAAGAGGTAGAGAGAGACAGAGACAGAGAGAGAGAGAGAGAGGGAGGGAGGGAGAGGGGGAGGGAGAATGGGTGCACCAGGGCCTCCTGCCACTGTAAACAAGCTCCAGATGCATGTGCCACCTTATGTATCAGGTTCAACATGGGCACCGAAGAATCAAACCCAGCTCCTTATGCTTCATAGGCAAGCATCTTAGCCACTAAATCATATTTTTATTTTTATTTATTTGCAAGGAGAGAGAGAGAGAGAGAGAAAGGAGTGCATCAGGATCTCTTGTAGGCTTTATCCTCATGGAGAGCTACTGAAAATACAATTTACTAGAGAAAAATGGTAATCAGTCTCTTTAGATTTTAGATATTAAGATTTGCAAATATAGGGGGCTGGAGAGATAGCTTAGCGGTTAAGGCATTTGCTTCAAAGCCAGAGGATCCTGGTTCGACTTTCCAGGACCCACATAAGCCAGATGCAGATGCACAAGGGGGTACATGTGTCTGGAGTTCATTTACAGGGGCTGGAGGCCCTGGCGTGCCCATTCTCTCTCTCTCTGCTTCTTTCTCCCTCTTAAATAAATAAATAAAAATATAAAAATATATTTAAAATGTTTTTAAAAAAAGATTTGCAGATATAATGTGAATGAAATTTCTCCAGGCTGAGGAGATGACTTAGGAGTCAAAGGTGCTTGCGTACAAACCCTGCTGGCTTGGGTTGACCCATGTTCAATTTCCCAGTACCCATGTAATGCCGGATGCACGAAGTGAGTTCTCTGCTCTGTTCTATTGCTCCATGTGTCTGTTTTTGTAGCATTACCATACTGTTTTCTTGTTGTGGCTCTACAGTGTAGTTTGAAACCAGGAGCCTCCGGCAGCGTTCTTTTCACTCAGGATTGCTTTGGCTATCTGGGATGTTTTGTGCTTCTATATGAGTTTTGGGATTTTTTTTTTTTTTCTGCTTCTGTGAAGAAACTTGCTGGAACTTTTGTTGAGATTGCATCAAACTTATAGGTTTTTTTTTTGTAGAATAGCCATTTTAACATTATTAATTCTTCCAATCCATGAGCATGGAAGGTCTTTCCATCTCCTACTGTCTCCTTCCTTCCTTCCACCCCCCCTTTCTTTCTTTTTTTTTTTTTTCTTTTTTAATTTTTTGGTAGGGTCTTGTTCTAGCCCAGGTTGACCTGGAATTCATTATGTAGTCACTATGTAGTCTCAGGCTGGCCTCAAACTCTTGGCCATCCGCTTACCTCTGCCTCCCAGGTGCTGGGATTAAAATGTGGGCCACCATGTCCAGATTTCTTTCTTTAAAAAAAAATTTGGGATGCTGGGGAAGTGGCTTAGCAGTTAAGGTGTTTGCCTACAAAGCCTAAGGACTCTGGTTCGATTCCCCAGGACCCACATAAACCAGATGCACAAGGGGGTGCATGCGTCTGGAGTTCCTTTGCAGTGGCTGGAGGCCCTGGTGCTCCCATTCTCTCTTTCTCTCTGCCTCTTCCTCTCTCTCGCTCTCAAATAAATAAAGAAATAAAATATTTTAAATTTTTTTAAAAAAATTATTTGCAAGGAGAGAGAGAGAGAGAAAAGAGAGGGAGAAGGGGCATGCCAGAGCCTCTCGCCACTGCAAACTCCAGATGCACGTGCCACTTTGTGCATCTGGCTCTACATGAGCACTGGAAAATTGAATCCTGGTTGTTAGGCTTTGCAGACAACTGTTTCAATTGCTGAGCTATCTCTCCAGTCCCATTTCTTTCTTCAGTACTTTAATGTTTTCATTGTAGAGGCTTTTCATTTCTTTGGCCAGGTTTATTCTGAAGTAATTTTTGGAAGCTATTGTGAATGGAATTTCTCCGTTCTCCCCCCCCCAATTTCTTTCTCTGTATGCCTGTCACTGGTATACGAGACAGCTAGATTTCTGTATGCTCATTTTGTATCCTGCTACTTTGCTGGAAGTGTTTACCGGCTCTATGATAAACACACCCCTCACGCTCCCAGGAGTCTTTCCCGAACAACCAGTAGTGACACCCTGCTTTGGGGGAGCCTGCTGCCCCTGGCGCCCTCCGGCCCTGCCCCACACGTGTGAATGTCCCCGGCGGACACACCGGACACACCGAGGCCATGTATCCCCGTCGGGAAGGCGCAGGGCGGCTGGCAGCCTCCCCGCAGGACCGCAGAGCGTTCAGAAGCCCGCTGATGCGCAACGCACGTCCCAGAGACAGGAATGGGTGCATCGGGATCTTGCCATTGAAAACCTTGACTCCAGGCCTGTGCACCATCTTCTGCACCTGGCTTTAGGAGGGTACAGGGGAATTGAGCCCAGGCTGTCAGGCTTTGCAAGAAAGTGCCTTTGGCCGCTAAAGCCGTCTCTCCGGCCCTGGAGGTTGTTTAAAGAGATCAAGAAGAAAAGATCATGCAGATAGCAATTGTTGAAGACCGAAGAAGGGGTGCTCAGCGAAGCCGGCGAGTGACTGAACAGCTGCTCCCCACCACCCAGAAGTTCCTTTCCGGCATGAAGGATCAGGACCTGGGTCGGAAGAGAAGGTGGGCTGCCTTCATTAGTGGGCTTCTGTTCTGATTGCAGTGCCCCTTGGTGGCGCTATGTTGGATGGCCCCTAGGAGGTTCAGGGACTGAAGTGATAACTGGCTAAGGGACATCGTCGGGGAGATTCTTGCCAAAAGTAGCAAACTTAGATGAGATGCCCTCAGGTTTCATCTGCATAGGCTTCTGTAATTCGATTGCCTTTTAGTGGATGGGAAAGCAGGTCAGGCTTACAAGGTGCAATGCTGGGAGATGTGTTGTTCCTTAGCCTCTCCTGTGTACCCTCACCCGCCTGTTCTCATCTGGCACCGAAGCACAGGGCGTCTCTGAACACTCCCCTCTTGCAGAAGAGTCAAGCTTTGCAATAGAACCTGATTCACAGAACTGGGTAATGACAGTGTCTGTGCCATCTGCCTGCCAAAGTGCCACCAACACACACTCCCACATTTGCTTTCCTAAAACGACGGGATTTTAACCTTCTTACCTTTCCTGAGTAGCTTTGAAACTTCAATTCATAAAACTTGACGGTTATACCAGAATGAGTAAGATAAAGTTGGCAGGAAATGAACTCATTCTAAGATAAACTTGGCAGGAAATGAATTTAGTTCTGTCTGTTTCTCCTATCTTCCAGAAGGTGGTATCCTTAGTCACTTCAGAGCGAACTCTCTCACGGTCTCTAACCAACTAGATAAACAAGGCAGCTACGAGAGAACTCAGCTCTTTTCTTTGGCACCTGCTATAAAAGAGAAAAGCAACATGGGCCGGTGTGGTGGCGCACGCCTTTAATCCCAGCACCAGGGAGGCGGAGGGTAGGAGGATCGCCATGAGTTCGAGGCCAGCCTGAGACTACAGAGTGAATTCCGGGTCAGCCTGGACTCGAGTGAGACTCTACCTTGAAAAAACAAAATTTACAAAAGCAACATGAAAGCCACAAAACCCATAACTTGAGAACATAAGTAGCAGAGTACTGTGTCTTTCTAGAATTTTCATCTGCTTCTGAGGAAACAGGAGCCATCGGGTCCTCACCAATAGGACTCATTTATACCTATGGCTCCAACTCATGATAAATTAGCCTGCAGGAATCCAGTCTCTATCAGTGGTTTTCTACTGTTCCAAGAGAGCCCACCATTCTGATACGGGTTCCTGTCTCTACAAAAGCAAACCTTGGGCTGGAGAGATGGCTTAGCGGTTAAGCGCTTGCCTGTGAAGCC
Source organism: Jaculus jaculus (assembly GCF_020740685.1). Taxonomy (NCBI): domain Eukaryota; kingdom Metazoa; phylum Chordata; class Mammalia; order Rodentia; family Dipodidae; genus Jaculus; species Jaculus jaculus. The sequence goes on along the minus strand of NC_059114.1, from coordinate 5,123,334 downwards.
TAAGGACCCCGGTTCGAGGCTCGGTTCCCCAGGTCCCACGTTAGCCAGATGCACAAGGGGGCGCACGTGTCTGGAGTTCGTTTGCAGAGGCTGGAAGCCCTGGCGCGCCCATCCTCTCTCTCCCTCTATCTGTCTTTCTCTCTGTGTCTGTCGCTCTCAAATAAAAAAATTTAAAAAAAAAAAAAAAGAAAGCAAACCTTGCAAGGTACCATCAACCCATCATCGTTCTTAACACCCCCACCACGGCCTCGCACACAAGGGTAAGGACGAAAGGGTCACGTGACCCCCACACTCAATTTTATTCAGATTTGCTGCCATTGAAACTGTCTTTTTTTTTTTTTTTTTCCTCAAGGCAAGGGTCTCACTGTATCGCAGGCTAACCTGGTATTCACTCTGTAGCCCCAGTCTGGCCTCAAACTTATGGCAATCCTCTTACCTTTTTCCCAAGCACTGGGATTAAAGGCAGGTGCCTGGCTGAAACTAGAAAATTTCTTTTTCTGAACTATTTGCATACAAAATTTTGAAAGTAATTGTCCAGGGAGAAAAATCATTAAAAAAATAATTTTAGCTGGGTGTGGTGGCACATGCCTTTAAGAAGGAAAGAGGAAGACACAGAGAAAGAGAGAGAGGAGAGAGAGAGTGGGCGCCCTAAGCCATCTCTCCAGCCCCTGACCTGTTTATTATTCAACCCTCCCTCCCCCCTCCAAAATAAGCAAAAACAAATGACTGATCTTTTCCTTCATGCAGTAACCCTAGAGCCAGGCATGGCAGCATACCTTTAATCCCATCGCTAGGAAGCCTAAGGTAGGAGGGTCACCATGAGTGTGAGGTCAGTCTAGGCTCTAGAGAGAGGTCCAGGTCAGCCTGGGCTGGAGGACCACCTTGCTTCAAACAAACAAACAAAAAAAGCATAAAGTGAAGGAAGGAATGTAAGAGCCAAAGGAAAGGGAGGAGTGCCGACGTTGCTGTCTTCCAGACACAGAGGGCCTTGATATGGATGATGTCACAGTGGCTGACGCCGCCTATAGGAGGCCTGTATAGCAGGAGGAAGAAAAAAATGATGAGAGGAAATGAAAGAGAGACTAGTTGGGGAAGAAGAAGGGATTCAGTGGAGGGGGAAGGGGGCTTATGGGGGGGGGGATGGAGACTGGTGGGAGGGGATTTTGGTCGTGGTATATTATTGTCAATAAAAACTCAAAAACTAGGCCAGCATGCATGGTGGCGCACACCTTTAATCCCAGCACTTGGGAGGCAGAGGTAGGAGGATCACCTTGAGTTCGAGGCCACCCTGAGACTACAAAATGAGTTCCAGGTTAGCCTGGGCTAGAGCAAAACCCTACCTTGAAAAAAAGCAAAAAAAAAAAAAAATTTTAACTTGGTACAGCACTCGGGAGGCAGGGAGAGGAGGATCGCCATGAGTTTGAGGCCACTCGGAGACTACATAGTGAATTCCAGGTCAGCAACTGGAGCAGACCTACTTCTGAACTGATTGTGAAATCATTACTCTGTCTCTACTCTATAACACTCTCACACACATATGGTCACTTACACACACACACACGTTCACTCACACTGAAGCACACACATGCCCAGGCACTCACAGTTACTTACATACTCATGCCCACATATACACGCTCAACCCCTACACTCATATCCACACACACATGCTCACACCTACTCACACGCTCATTCACACACATCCCTACACACTCACATCCCCACATACACACTCGTGCCCAAACATACATGTTCCCACACATGCCTACACACACACACACACACACACACACACACACACACACCATTACTATTTTAGCTCCACATTCAGAAAAGAATTAATGTACTCCATAATGACTATTATAGTTACTGACATATGTATGTATGTATGTGAGTGTGGTGGTTTGATTCAGGTGTCCTCCATAAACTCAGGTGCTCTGAATGCTAGGTTCCCAGCTGATGGAGATTTGGGAGTTAACACCTTCTGGAGGCAGTGTACTGTTGGAGGCAGGCTTATGGGTGTTATAACCAGTTTCCCCTTGCCAGTGTTTGGCACACTCTCCTGTTGCTATTGTCCACCTTATGTTGGCCAGGGGATGATGTCCACCTTCTGCTCATGCCATCGTTTTCCCCTGCCATCAGGGAGCTTCCTGTTGAGCCTGTAAGCCAAAATAAACCTCTTTTTCCCACAAGCTGCCCTTGGTCGGGTGATTTCTATCAGCAATGCGAACCGGGCTGCAACAGTATGTATGTATGTATGTATGTATGTATCTATGATGGGGAAATAAATTAATAAACTGTAAGCATTTACAGATGGACCAGACACATGTGAACCTTAGTAATTACTCTGATTACCACCATCCTCCTCTCTCCTTCACCTCCATAAAATCTTATTGAGACCCTCTTAAAAGCCTGGTGCTTTGACGTGTTATTTATTATTCCTGCTATACTCAAAAAGAATTCAAGATTCAGAGAAGCGACTTAAGGATACAGACTGGACAGTTTTTGAGCTTAAGATTTCAAAGTAGGCCTGTCTGAACTCAAGTTATGGCTAAAGCCGGAAGGCAAGGGGCAGGATTCTTCCCAGGGTAGACAGATGACTCTGGTCTCAGGACCTGGGAAGGGTGCTGGGGGGTGGGGTTTGAGGTGGATCTTATCAGTTGCCCAAACTTCTGAGGGAGCAATCACTCTATCCCAAGATGCGTCTTTCACTGATAATTATAGTGTCCACGTATCTGGATTATGCAGAAGATTTCAAAAATTCTCCTTTCCTCAGAGCAGAGTCACAAGTTTTAAGGTTGAAAAACGTTCTCCTGGTGGCTTTAATTTAGAGCCAATTTACAGCATGATGTCTAGGAAGGAAAGAAGGGAGAGAGGGTAGGAGGAAGGAAGGGAAGGAAGATTAATTTGTTAGCCACAGGGGCTCATTTGAAAGCTTTCACCGTGTGACGACAGTGGGCGTTAGTGAACCCCCCTCTCTTTGCAGCTGGCCTGCCTGACAGCCCCTCTCTTTCACGTTACTTACGGTCATTTGTAGAACGAATCAACCGCCAGACGTGTGAATTTTTGAGGGTTCTGAATTTTTTTTTTAACTTTTGCTTGCATTTGACAAGACTTCTTGTCTTACTCTGACAAATTAAGTTGCCTGTGACTACCTCCAACATCCCTGGGCATGCACAGGTGAAAAGAGCAGTGGGCATTATGTTCACGGTTTCAAAGTACAAGCACGGTACATGATCCAAACACAGGGCTGTGACCCGCAGCCAAGGACAGACAGCCGGCGGTGGGTGCTTTTTGACGTGCTTATCATCAGCCTCAGGTCCCACAGAGCACATTCCCAGAACCATGAGCACATTAGATATAATACCCCCTGCAGGACAAGGAAGCGAAGGAGCTATTGGGATGAGACAGGCCTGGGATGTTAGGAGGCTCTGCCTGGAAATTTCTCCCAGACATCATCTTAAAGGCAGAGAAATAGGAAGACGTGGTGATATGGGGTGGAGGGGGGGGGGTCCTCCTGCTATGGAGGAGCTCTCTGCCTTTGAGGGAACAAGAGCCAGGGTTGGTTCTGAGCACAGCCAAGTCCCTGGGATCTGTCTAGACACTTGGCTACAATATTTCTTTAAAAAAAAAAAAAAACAACCCACATTTTATTTTTTTCAGTTATTTATTTGAGAACGAGGGAGAGAGAAAGAGAAGAAAGAGAATGGGCACATCAGGGCCTCTAGTCACTGCAAACAAACTCCAGACACAAGCGCCACCTTGTGCATCTGGCTTTTGTGGGTCCTGGGGATTCAAACTCGGGTCCTCAGGCTTTGCAGGCAAGCGCCTTTACCGCTGGGACGTCTCTCTAGCCCTAATGGCTGCTCTGTTGAAGCCTGTCAGCCATGCGTCTACGGAAGGGAGGCCGCTTCTCCCCTGGAGTCTGTGAACCGGAAGTAATCCCTTCCCACCCTAATCTGCTTCCGGCCGGCTGTTTCCGGTCGGTCGCGGTAATCCGGGGATGTCTCTTCCTCAGCTGCCTCTCTGCCTCGGGGAGTTGTCGCAGCCATCACGCCATCTGCACTCTTCTTTCTTCTTGCTGCACTATCTCTTTTTCTTTAATTTTTTTAAGTTTTTATTTGTTTGAGAGCGACAGAGAGAAAAAGAGGCAGAGGGAGAGAGAATGGGCATGCCAGGGCCTCCAGCCGCTGCAAACGAACTCCAGACGCGTGCGCCCCCTTGTGCATCTGGCTAACGTGGGACCTGGGGAACCGAGCCTCAAACCGAGGTCCTTAAGCTTCACAGGCAAGTGCTCAACCGCTAAGCCATCTCTCCAGTCCCTCTTTTTCTTCTTTCTTTCTTTCTTTCTTTCTTTCTTTCTTTCTTTCTTTCTTTCTTTCTTTCTTTCTTTCTTTCTCCCCCCCCCCTCTCTCTCTCTCTCTCTCTCTCTCTCTCTCTCTTTCTTTCTTTCTTTCTTTCTAACGGACTCCAGATGCACATGCCAGCTTGTGCATCTGGCTTATCTGGGCCCTGGAGAATTGAACCTGGGTCCTTTGGCTTCACAGGCAAATGCCTTAACAGCTAAGCCATCTCTCCAGCCCTAGTTGCATTATTTCATGTTAACAACCTCCCATGATGGCTCTCCCTTGAGAATATCATTCCCACAGGAGTCTTTGACTGAGGGCTCGAAGTCATAGAAGGAATGTACAGCGCAACACTGCAAATCCTTAAATCAAAGGAAAAATATCCCACGTAAAAGGTCCAGAGGTGACTGTCACAGCTCTCTCTCCTCCTCCTCAAACTTCTCTATTTACTGCCCTAGTTGCTAAACCTGCGGGCAAGTTCAGCAAACAGGGATGTGTGTGTGTATGTGTGTGTGTGTGTGTATTTAAGACTATAGGCACACCAAGGACTTTTGCCCACAAGCTCCAGATATCTGCATCACATTGTGCCTCTGGAGTTAGGTGGATACTGGGGAATTTAACCCAGCTGGCAGGTTTTGCTAGCACTTGTCTTTAACCACTGAGCCATGTCAAGGTCTGGGTCAAACCCTGTTTCTGTGTGGGAATCAAGGTAGGACTCAGGAAGGCAGAAACCAGTGAAGATGAGAGTCGAATGTGGGACAAAGGGAAAAACAGGGACAACGTTGACCAAAACAGAATTTCACAGTGATTCGTTCTGTGCGTTGGAATAAATGAAGCAGATCAGGTTGGGAGATCCTGGGGGGTCCAGCTGAGAGGGTAACACGGCTCCCTACTTTCTATTTTCTTACCAGTCTGCTTGGGATTTTCTTCCTACAGCTCGAGGTTGATGGAGGTCATGTTTTCCTTTTGCTTGGCAAATGCTAAATAATTCATTAGTGTTTCCAAATGAGACGCCAGGGCACCATTTTCTTATGTGAAGTTGTCTAGGAGAAAATGGCTTTAATAGAAAATCCAGTGTCTGGCCAGAGAGATGGCTTAGCTGTTAAGGCACTTGCTTGTGAAGCCTAAGGACCGAGGTTTGTTTACACAGTGCCCACGTAAGTAAGCCAGATGCACAAGGTGGCACATGCGTCTGGAGTTCATTTGCAGTGGCTGGAGACCCTGGCACACCTAAAACACACTGTCAATAGCCACAGGTCCCTTCCATAGAAGATGAACACTGCTTGCCTTTGACTCTCTCTTAAGGGGTGTTAACTGCTATATCACATGCTCCAAGCTCTGAGAAACCTTGATCTGGTACTACAATGTATCTCATTTTCTAGAACATAGTTTGATGGATGAGATTGAAATGAGGATGCTGGTACTAATCCTGATTCTCCTAGCCCAGGAGTCAGCGCTTCCTCTAGAAATGGAAATCCTTCCCATTGGAATTGAAATGCAAATCTGGGAAAGATTAATATGACAATTCATCTGTTTTTATTTATTTAATTAATTTATTTGAGAGGGAGAGAGAGAGAGAGAGAGAGAGCAAGATAGAGATAGGACGGGCATACCAGGACCTCTAGCCACTGAAATCCAGAGAAAAGCGCCCACCTCATGCATCTGGCTTACATGGGTGCCGGAGAATCCAACCTGGGTTCTTAGGCTTCACAAGCAAGGACCTTAACTGCGAATCCATCTCTCTAGCCCTCACCTGTGTTCTTTAGGATGCAAAGATTCAAAGTTTTGATGGCTGCTTTACGGGAAGACTTATGCGCGGGCCAGGAATCTCAACATCTCCAAGCACCCTTCAAACTAACCTCCAGAAAAGGCAGGGTGGTGGTTTGAATGTGAAATGTCTCCCACAGGTTCATGGGGTTGAACAACTGGTCCTGAGCTGGTGATCTTTTCGGAAGGCTGAGGAACCTTCAGGTGGGGCCTGGAGGAAGGGAGGGGCTAGGTCTTAGGGGGTATAGTCCAGCTCTGCTTTCAGCCTGGTTTTGCATTCTGTTTCCTGCTCTGAAGGGGTGTAAGCCAATCATCACAAGTTCTCACTGCTGTAGAGCCGCCACCATTAATGCCTTCCTCACCATCATGGACTGTGTCCCTTCAGATCATGAGCCAAAAATACATCTTTCTTCTCAGCTCTTCTCAGATATTTGGGCACCAAAATACAGAGCGGAGCCACATGGATTTATAACTCCCACCAGGTTTGGAGGCACACACCTTTAGTCCCAGCACTTGGGAAGCAGAGGTAGGAGGTTTACTGTGAGTTCAAGACCGTCTTGAGATTAGATAGGGAATTCCAGCCTGGGCTAGAGTGAGACCCTACCTCAAAAACAAAAACAAAAACTTACCTCCTCAGATGGAGTTTCAGAGGGGGGGGGGGAGGATATTACCATGGGATACTTTTTATAATCATGGAAAATGTTAATAAAAATTGAGAAAAAATAAAATATGGTCTTACCATCAAAAACAAAACTTACTTCCTCTTCCCTTTAGCTTTGCCTTCTGGAATGTGAGAGAAGTAAGACATGAACAGCTGTTGTGAATCTCAGATGAAATGACAGCAGGAAAGCACTTTTACAGTGTCTGACGTATAAGCTTCCAATACACACCAAGTAAGTTTGGGTTGTCAACTAAATTATATAAAATATATTATCACTGTAAAAAAAAAAAAAAAAGGAAACATTGGGCTAGAGAGATGGCTTCAGCGATTATGGTGCTTACCCGTAAAGCCTAAGGACCCAGGTTCGACTCCACAGAACCCACGCAAGCCAGATGCACAAGGTGACACGTGCGCCCAGGTTGGCACATGCGCGCAGGTGGTGCAGGTGTTTGCAGTGGCTAAGGCCTTGGCATGCCAATTCTCTCTCTCGCTCTCTTTTTCCTCTCATAAATAAAAAACTGGAAATATGACAGTGAAGGCTCTTAAGCAATTTGGCCTTCTGATTTAATCTCTACTGAGAGGTAAGCACTCCTACCACGTTCTCTAAGTAGCTTTCCTAATCTTTTATGCCATGCATTGATATAATTTTTTCTCCAAAGGAACTGCATACTCTTCTACAGCTCTCCCACCACTGGAATATTTTAGAGATCAGTTCAGGTTAATAACATCTTAATGACTTCAGAATGCCCTAGGGTGTGTGCATAATATTTTAAAATAATTTTTGTATTGATGGTCATTCAGATTAATTGTAGCTTTTCCTTTTCATAGTCAGTGCTACATAGCTTACTTGTGCATATACTTCTCTAGGAACGCTACCAGGAATGACATAGGCAAGGTCCAACTTCCTGTGTATATTTTGCCTCTGTTTTAGGTCACCTTTGACAAATCAAAGCTGTATACTTTAGTGTATCTAAATTTATCATTTTTTTCTGTTATTTTTATATATTTTCATTTTGTTGAAGAAGAAATAATCCTAGAGTTAAAGGAATAGACATATTCTTTAATATTTTATGTTACTGCTTTAGATTTTTCTTTTTATGTTAAATAGAAACTTTGTATGGACAAATTATGTGTTGGTACCTTTCCCCTCCTTCCCACCCCCATTCCACTAAGGACCCTTCTCAGTGGGGTACTGGTATTCACCATGAGGTTATGGGCTATGAGTTGTGAGAGCAGCAGTCAGTTGATTTTTTAAAAAAAATTAAATTGTTAATCCCTGTAGAACCTCCATGCTGGAGAGATGGCTCAGTGGTTAAGGTGCTTGCCTGCAAAGCCTGATGACGCAGGTTCAATTCCCCAGTACCCATATAAAGCCAGATCTGGAGTTTTCTGCAATGGCTAGAGGCCCTGGCACGCCTGTTCTATCTTCCTCTTTCTCTTAAATAAATTAATAAAATATTTTTTTAAAAAAAGAATAAATGGCAAGTTTGGAAGCAAACTCTTGCACATATAAGAAATATTGTAGGGGCTGGGGAGATGGCTTAGTGGTTAAGGTGCTTCCCTCTGAAGCCTAAGGATCTGGGTTTGATTCCTCAGTACCCACATAAGCCAGAGGCACATGTGTCTGGAGTTTGTTTGCAGTGGCTAGAGGCCCTGGCATGATCATTTTATCTCCTTCTCCCTCTCTCTCTCAAGTAAATGAAATAAATAAAACATGTTTTTAAAAAGAGTTAAGTATGAAGCCCAATCTTAATAAAAATTTCCTGAAGCTATGGGGGACATGCATTCATATTTAAACCACCACAGATCCCCAGAATGACCATAAGAATCCCTTTGCTGGAAGGCTGGAAGAATAAAAGTTCAAGTGAATTGCATTTGAACTTCAAAGACCAGGGTGACCTCAGCAGGTGTGCATTACAAAGGTGCTGCTTGCTTCCATGTTCTGCCTTGTGGCATCTTATCTTACACACACAAACACACACACACACACACACACACACACACACACACGAAGCAGTCTAGAAGAGTTCAAAGAAAAGTGACAGCTTACCTGAGAATACACCTACCCAAAGATGAACTTAGACATGCACGCACCAAGCATGTGTGGCCAGGAGGTGCTGAGCACCGGGTGCCACGGCTCTGAACTTCAGCCCACAAGGCAAGCACAGGTGTGGGAAGAACATGAGAGAAGCAGTTTCCAAAGGGGCAAGGAAGGGACTTTGTCTGGAAAATGAACACATAGATTTAGACTTGCAGGAAAAGAGGGGCAGTCTTCCTCACAGATGTCTCCAGAGCTGTAGGGCAGTTTGTCCTTGGCGACACCTCCACAGACAGATGTGGAATGTTCTGTGGCCTAGGGTGGCATCCCTCCTCCAGATGGGTGATCACGTGCCAGCCCGTGCTGCCAGAAAGAGGCAGAGAGTCTCAGCCTGTGCCTGCAGCTGACAACCTCCCCTGAGGACTCCAGTGATATCTCCACTCTGTTCTCAACACGTGTCCCCATAGCAGGCCACTAACGCCCTTGATGAAGCTACAGGTCAGCAAGCCATCTTCTTTGGTCCTTTCCATGGAAGTCAGTTCTCAAGGGACAACCGCCTGTTGGCTAAGTCAATTGAATTCATCCCAGGTAAGGACTCTCACTGTATCAAGTACCCGACAAGAGGCAGCTTATGGGAGGAAAGCAGTTTAGTTAAGCTTACAGTTTCCAGGGGAGAATTCATCATAATGGGGAAGGCATGGCCAGCTAGAGGAAGACTTGTAGCCCACCCTGACACCAGCAGTCAGGAAGACCTGTAGCCCACCCTCACACCAGCAGTCAGGAAGACCTGTAGCCCACCCTGACACCAGCAGTCAGGAAGACCTGTAGCCCACCCTCACACCAGCAGCCAGGAAGACCTGTAGCCCACCCTGACATCAGCAGTCCCGAAGACCTGTAGCCCACCCTCACACCAGCAGTCAGGAAGACCTGTAGCCCACCCTCACACCAGCAGTCAGGAAGACCTGTAGCCCACCCTCACGCCAGCAGTCAGGGAACAGAAAGGGAACAGCTTGTGGGAGCCAGCTGCCACCCCTCAAGCTCCTGCACCAGTGACCCACTTCCTCCAGCAAGGCTCCATTGCCTACAAGTGGCACAACCTTCCCAAACAGCGCCACCAACAGGCGATCGTATGTTCAAACACGTGAGCCTATGGGGAACATTTTCTATTCACAACACTCACCTTTGGGAGCCAGAAAGGAAAACCCAGTGTGTCTGCTTTGGTGAGAGGAGAAGAATATCCTTTTTTAAAAATACATTTTAGCCAGGCGTGGTGGCGCACGCCTTTAATCCCAGCACTCGGGAGGCAGAGGTAGGAGGATCGCCGTGAGTTCAAGGCCATCCTGAGACTCCATAGTGAATTCCAGGTCAGCCTGAGCTAGAGTGAGACCCTACCTCGGAAAACCAAAAACAAAAATGAATAAATAAGTAAAATAAAAATAAAAATACATTTTATTTATTTTATGACACAGAGAGAATGGGTGTGGCAGGGATCTAGCCACTGCAAACAAACTCCAGATGAATGCATTACCATGTGCTCCTGGCTTACATGGGTCTTTGGACTGTGCCGTCAAATGCCTTAACCACCAAGCCATCTCTCCAGCCCCATAGAGAATTATCTTTTTTAAAAAAACATGTATTTTAGGGGCTGGAGAGATGGCTTATTGGTTAAGGCACATGCCTGTGAAGCCTAAGGACCCAGATTTGACTCTTCAGATCCCTCACAAGGAGACGCAGGCACACGGGGTCACACGTGTACAGGGTGCCGCATGTGTCTGGAACCCGAATAGAACGGCTGAAGGGCCTGGCCCACCAATTCTCTCTCTCTTGCATAAAAGCATTTTATTTATTTGTTTGCAAGCAATGATAGAGAAAGGAGAGAGAGAAAATGAGAAAGAGAAGGAATGGGCATGCCAGGGTCTCTTAGCCATTGCAAACAAACTCTAGATGCATGGGCCACTTTCAGCATCTGGCTTTACGTGGGTACTGGGAAATCAAACCCAGGCCACCAGGCTTTGCAAGCAAGTGCCTTTGGCCACTGTGCCATCTCCCCAGCCCTGACAGAAATATCTTAACGGGATGATCAGAAAAATGAAAACCAGGCAGAAGCTATGGAGATGGCTCAGTGGGTAAGCGTACTCATTAGGCAAGCATGAGACCCTGAGTTCAGTCCCAAGCACTCACATAAAGAGGCAGACATGAGGCTGGAGTGATGGCTTCGTGGTTAAGGCGCTTGCCTGTGAAGCTTAAGGACTCATGTTTGACTCTCCAGACCCCATGTAAGCCAGACGCCCAAAGGTAAGGCAAGTGCAAGGTTGCACATGACCACTAGGTGACGTGAGTGTCTGGAGTTCAATTGCAGTGGCTGAAGCCCTGGTGCACTAAGTCTCTCTCTCCCTCTGTCTCTCCCCGCAGCCCCCCCTCTAAAAAATTAACAACAACAACAAAAATCCAGGCATGGACACAGATGCCTGTAATCCCAGCTGAATAGGCAGAGACAGGAGGATCACTGGGACACACTGGTCAGCCTGACTATCTGAGAGAAAGGAGACTTCAGGTTCAGTAAGAAGAAACTCTGTGCCAGGGAAACAAAAGTGGAAGAGCCATAGAGGACACCAGACAGCTCCCTCTGGGCCTCCGTACATGTGTGCACAGGGTGTACATGTCGACACACACACACACACACACACACACACACGCAGTACATACAACAGAGAGAGAGAGAGAGAGAACAAAGAGAAAACAGGCGACATTAATGAACACATGTATCTAAGAAGCTCCACATTAGCAGTCATGGTCGAGACCAGGACTATCCACGAATGTCTCTTCTGGCATGCGCAGTCCTTTTTCTCCCCTCACGCGGATAAGAATGAAGAGCAACAGTCAACCCATGAGAGGCTGGTTCATCTGAAACTCTGCCCCTTGTCATTTATTTACTTCTTTTGCAGAAGGATGGTTCTTTTGGTCTTTGGCCAGCTTTGCTCAGAAGAGATTGAGAGAGAGAGCATGGCAGTTGGCATGCTGCCCGCACACCCAACAACCCCCCCCCCCCGCCCCGCGCCAGCTCCACTCTGGAATCCAGCGGGGGCTTTTGTGAGGTCTGGCTTCTCTCTCTCTCTCTCAATTCCAGACTCGGGGCTCAGAAATAACACCACAGGGTGAAAGAGGTCACCTGAATGAACTCTTCACACTTCGACGTCCTTCTGAGTCATCAGGCCAACTCATCTTCGCGGAGGAAGTTCTGTAAGAACCTGTGTGGCACCCTCCCCTCTGTTCCTCTGATGCCCCAACTTCTCCCCTCCATCTCCTCCTCTTCAGGAGGCCCTCCAACCTTCCACACAACTACCCACAGTCGTCTTTCCTATCTTTGTTTTTTTAAAAATTTTTAAAAACTATTTTTTTATTTATTTGACAGAGAAAGAGGGAAAGGGAGAGAGAGAGAGAGAATGGGCACGCCAGGGCCTCCAGCCACTGCAAACGAACTCCAGATGCGTGTGCCCCCTTGTGCATCTGGCTTATGTGGGTCCTGGGAAATTGAACCAGGGTCCCTAGGCTTTGCAGGCAAACACCTTAACCACTAAGCCATCCCTCTAGCCCTGTTTTGTTTTGTTTTAATTTTTTAAAAAATGTTTTATTTACTTGCAAGGAGACAGAGAGAGAGTAAGAGAATAGCCATGCCAGGGCCTCCAGCCACTGCAAATGAACTCCAGATTCGTGTACCACTCTGTGTAACTGGATTTATGTGGGTACTGGAAAACGGAACCCGGGTCATTAAGCTTTGCAGACAAGGTGCCTTAACTGCTGAGCCATCTCTCCAACCCTTATGTTGTTTTGCTTTTTTTGCACACTTATTTATTAAATATTTTGTTTATTTATTTAAGAGAGGGGGGATATGAATGAGCACATGCCAGGGTCTCCAGCCACTGCGAATGAACTCCAGACACATACGCCACCTTGTGCATCTGGCTTACGTGGATCCTGGGGAATTGAATCTGGGTCCTTAGGCTTCGCAGGCAAACACCTTAACTGCTAAGCCATCTCTCCAGTCATTTTTATTTCTTTATTTATTTATGAGAGAGGCAGACGTGTGTGTGTGTGTGTGTGTGTGTGTGTGTGTGTGTGTGTGTGTAGAGAGAGAGAGAGAGAGAATGGACATACCAGGGCCTACAGTCACTGCAACCAAACTCCAGAGGCATGTACCATCTTGTGTATCTGGTTTACGTAGGTCCTGGGGAATTGAACCGTGGTCCTTTGGCTTTGCAGGCAAGCAACTTAACTGGTAAGCCATTTTTCCAACCCCACCCTTTTTTTGACATGAGGCCTCATATAGTTCAAGGCCAGTCTCAAATCCACTCTGTAGCTTAGGATGGCCTTGAACTGGTCCTTCTGCCTTCGTCTCCTAAGAGCTGGTATTGCAGCCGCATACTACCACGTCCAGTTGATGTGGTGCTAGAGATGGAATCCAGGGCTACAGGCATGTTTGGCACTCCCTGGACCAACTGAGCTACATCCTCAGTCCCGGATGGACCTTTCCAAATTAACCAACTGATTAGGTCATTGCTCAATTTAAAACCATACAATAAGATGGATGAGGTGGTGTACGCCTTTAATCCCAGCACTCGGGGCAGAGGTAAGGGGATGGCTGTGACTTCAAGGCCACCCTGAGACTACATAGAGTGAGACCTTACCTCAGAAAAATTTAATTATGAACTTTACTGTATGAACAAATTGCATGTTGGCCATATTCCCCTTGGGCTGTCCTTTCTCCCTCTCCCCATTCCACTAGGGGCCCTCCTCAGTGGGATTATTGGTATTCACCAAGGGGGGTCATGAATGCATCAGTCTCTGTGTGCACGGGGGAGGGGGCAATGCCTCCCCACCCTGCCACTATTATGGGTTTTCAAACCAACACATTTTGCTTCCCTTCCCAGCCCCTCAACATAGTCTTCTTGATGCTTTTATAACTGACCCATGCAAGGTCCTACTGGCTCCTAACCAGCAAGTAAGATGCCCTCCACAGTACCAGGACACCAAAGATTCAGATGGGCAAAATGAAAACAAAAAATATGATTTTCAACAAAGAAAAGAGCCCCCAGGGGATTTTTTTATACATCACTTACAAAACAAAAATAAGTAATCTGTAATCATGTTTAGAGAATGTGGGGATTGTTCATAGATTTCCATTTTCTTCAACTTCTTGGATGGAAAAAATAATGTAGACCGATTCATGTGTCAGTTTCACTCTGGAAGAATTGGAATTTACTGAGGTTAGAGGAAAAAATTCTAAACAGAAAAATCAAACCACTTTCAAGCTGGAGAGATGGCTTAGCAGTTAAGGCACTTGCCTGCAACGTTTAAGGACCCGGGTTTGATTCCCTAGTACCCACATAAGCCAGATGCACAAGAAGGTGTGTCTGGAATTCACTTGCAGTGGCCGGCAACCCTGGCATGTCCATTTTCTTTCTGCCTCTCTCTCAAATAAATAAACAAGTAAAATACTTTAAAAAGAACCGTTTTCATGGAACTATATTGTAGCAACTAAAGGAAAAGTGCGAGAGGAAGACCAGTGGGCTAGAGGAGGAGGGCTGAGCGTGAGCTGATCTTTGCTGAGCAGGGCTTGGCACCCAAGTGCCCCCCTACCCAGAGGCTGCTGAGAAAGCTCTGAGAGCTAATTACCCAGTTAGACTGAAAAGAGAGAGACGGATGGACAGAGAAGACAGCGACAGAGTGACTTTCCTGAGACATTTGAGCCTCTTCATCTGTCTTCATCTGAACCCTATCCAAGGGGCTGAGGAGGAGGCTCAGCTGTTGAAGACGCTTGCTTGCAATGCCTGCCGGCCTGGAGGGAGCGATTATCCTACCGAGGAAGACGACTTTTCAGATAGATTCTCTCTGAACAGTAGGCTTCTCAAACAGTGTCACCGGCTAATTGGAAACTCTCTATGAGAGTTAAATAAAAACTGGGACTCACTCCAGATCTCTAATCTCATTCCCTGCTTGAATATCCCTAACATCCATTTGCACACACAGATGTAACCCTGGGTGCCGCGGGCGGGTGTTCTAATTGGAAGCCTTCTGCTTTGCCCTCAGCCACCCAAGTACAGATGTTCTGCCCATCAGGTTATTATAGAGAATAAAAGCTGGCTGGGCGTGGTGGCGCACGCCTTTCACCCCAGCACTCAGGAGGCAGAGGTAGGAGGACCAGCGTGAGCTGGAGGCCAGCCTGAGACTACAGAGTGAATTCCAGGTCAGCCTAGGCAAGAATGAGACCCTACCTCAAAAAAAAAAAACAAAAAAAAACCCAAAATAAAATAATAATAATGAAAGCAATGCCTCCATGTGCTGTGCTTGTTCCCTGTCCCATTTATTAATCATGGTTCTGTCATCCAGCATGGTACCAAAGTGTTATTACTTCAAGCTGGAGAGGTCCCCTTCAGCAATTTTGCTCAGCGCGCACAAGCACTGGGGAAATCAAAAGAAATAACATTGCTGTTATCACTCTGATCTGCCACCCCAGACTGTTCCCATCTCTGTCGTTAACGGAGCACATGAGCGCCGGAGACTCAGCTGTGCTTTTCCTGAGCCGCCAGAAGAGCGAGGTGGGCTGGGCCCTCTTTGTCAGTGGAAAGATTTGATGTGAGATCTTAATAAAGGCCCTGGAGGGATGGCTCAGCCGTTAAAAGCACGTGCTCACAAAGCCTGATGGTTCAGGTTCAATGACCCAGCATGCACATAAAGCCAGATGCAACAAGTGGTGCATGGGCTGGAGAGATGGCTTAGTGGTTAAGGTGCTTGCCTGCGAAGCCTAAGGATCCAGGTTCGATTCCTCAGGACCCACGTAAGCCAGATGCAGAAGGTGGTGCATGCATCTGGAGTTTGTTCACAGTGGCTAGAGGCCCTGGTGTGTCCATCCTTTCTTTCTCTCTCTAATCAATAAATGAAAATAAAATAAAGATAAGAAAGTGGCGCATACATCCAAAGTTCATTTGCAGTGCCAGGAAGCCCTGTGCAACCGTTTCTTCTCTCTCCCTGCAAATTAAATATATATGTATATATGTCTTTATAAATTGAAGGGCACAGGAGACAAAGGGCAATGTATTCGTCATTGTTCTCATCCCTGGAACCAAATACCTTGAAGGATGAGAGATGTGACGTGTTATGCCTTACAACTTGAGGGTGCACAGGGACCATTATGGTGGGGAAGCCATGGCAACCTAGCAGCTCGCAGGGTGGTGGAAGAGATGGGCCACTTGATGTCGTCTCAGCAGAGCAGGAAGCCAAGACCCGACAGGAAGTGCAGCAGAGGGCTGTCAAACTTCAAGCTCTCCCCCTCCTTCAGTGACCCACTTCCTCCAACAAGAGTCCACCTCCTTAAAGTTTCTACAGACTGGGCTGGAGAGATTGCTGAATGGTTAAGGCGCTTGTCTGCGAAGTCTAAAGACCCAGGTTTGATTCCCCAGAACCCATGTAAGCCAGATGTCCATGGTAGCATGTATCCATCTAGTGTTCCTTTGTAGTGGCTAGAAGCCCTGGCAGGCCCATCCTCCACCCCTCCATAATAAATAAAAATAAGACGTCTAGCTGGGCGCGGCCGTGTACTCAGGAGGGAGGCCAGCATATCCTCTATGGCGGTGGGGGAGCGGCTTTGGAAGTGTCTCCCCATGACATGAACTTTGAACCAAGTCTAGCAAGATGGCCGTATTTCAACACACGAGGAACAGAAGTAATAAATGGGCCAGTGAGAGAAAGTTTGCAAACAAGTTTCTGGAAAGCTGATTAAACTGGCGTGGTTAGAATCTAATAGCAGGCTGAGGACACATTGGAAACTTGCAAAACAAACAGAGGAAGGGAGAGAGGGAGAGAGAGAGCAAGGGTAGGGAGGAGACGGGGAGGGAGGGAGAGGAAGAAAGAAAGGGAAGATTGCAAAAGTGTTTTCTAGCTTAACCCTTCACAAAAAAGGGACCCCGGTCATTTTACTGGAGGGCTTTCCCTCACTTTTAATTCAGTAAATCTGTCTCATTCGTCAGTGGATTTAGCATCTTTGCCTGGGGGCATTTTGTTCATATTCCGTCTGCCTCAGCACACACTGGATCACCTGCTGCTTTGGAAATGTTACTAGACCGTCCTAAGGCTTGCTTTTCTCTGGTCTTATAGCACCAGCCGGGTATGCGTCTTCTCAACACTGCTGTTTGTTACTGAGTTAAGCTAACCTGAAGGTGGAGGACAGTAGAAAGAAGACTTCCTAGAAGAAAAGAATCCAATTGAAAGAAGGAGACCCAGAAGGGACAATATTAATGTAAGGTTGCTGACATGATGTGCACACCTTTAATCCCAGTACCCAGGAGGTTGAGGTAGGAGGATTGCTGTGAGTTTGAGGCCAGCCTGGAGCCCTGGCGTGAGGCCCTGGCGTGTTCATCCTTTCTCTCTCTTTCTAATCAATAAATAAAAATAAAATAAAGATAAGAAAGTGGCGCATACATCCAAAATTCATTTGCAGTGGCAGGAAGCCCTGTGCAACTGTTTCTTCTCTCTCCCTGCAAATTAAATAAATAAAATATATATATATAAATATATAAATATATAATATATATATATAAATAAATTGAAGGGCACAGGAGACAGTGACAGTGAGTTCCAGGTCATTCTGGGCTAGAGTGAGACCCTACTTTGAAAAACAAAATTCAAGAAAGGAAATAATTAGAACCAAGAAGAAAGATGGATGTTTTTTGAAGACGTTAATGAACACCAAGTCGCAGCCCAGGAGGGATGAAGTCATCTCAAGTGGTAAGAAATTTCTAGAGGCACCATCGCGGGACATCTACCTTGATAAGGAAGGTGGGTGGGACTTTAACATTTCTTCCAGTGCTAAGGTGTTAGTAATGTACAGAAATATTACTTTGACTCACACTTGTACAGGCGTCTGTATGACTATCTGAGAACTCCCGAAGATGTGGCCCTTCTACCCATGTTCAAAGCCATCTGACAAAAAGTATGACGGCACTTACAAGAGCTGGTCCAGCCTCACACCCCTAGCATACACATATTTCATTATTGTCTGATGCATTGGCCTTTTTAAAATTAATTTTGGGCTGGAGAGATGGCTTAGCAGTTAAGTTGTTTGCCTGTGAAGCCAAAGGACCCAGGTTCAATTCCCCAGGACCCACACAAGGCAATTGCACAAGGGGCACATGCGTCTGGAGTTTGTTTGTGGTGGCTGGAGGCCCTGGCGCGCCCGTTCTCTCTCTATCTGTCTCTCTTCTATCTCTCTCTGCTTTCAAAAAATATATATATATTTATTTACTTATTTATTTGAGAGAGAGAAAGAGATAGATAGAGAGAGAGATGATGGACATGCAAGCTCCAGCTGCAAATGACCTCCAGATGTATGTGCCACCTTGTGCATTGGCTTTATGTAGGTACTGGGGTATCAAACCTGGGTTCTTTGGTTTTGCAGGCGAGTGCCTTAACCACTAAGCCAGCTCTCCAGCCCCACAATGCTGCAGATAAGTGAATTTAGAAACACTGCTCCTAATGCATGTAAGTCAATTTGCTCCTCCATTTTTCTATTTCCCAGTAGAAGAAATAATCCTTTAAAGTTCCACTTGGCTATTAAGGCCCTAGTGGTCATATGGGTACTATCATAAAGTAACATATGATTCCCTGGTTCTGCTTTTATGACATCAGACTTGAGTGGACCTTGGGCAAAAATGACTAATGACTCCCTCTCCTCCTTCAGTGAGGCACAAATGAATCAGACACCACACCAGGAAGCTGCATAAATAGAACTAGACTGTGAATCAGGGGTCATTGGTCTTAAAGTTTGGTCTGAAACTAGTGTTGGAATCTTGCAAAACTCCCTGAAGGCATCAGTGATCACCTCCTCCATGATAATCTGCTTCTATTAAATTTCAACATTTCCCGACTCTTGGCTACGTTTTAAAAAGAAAGCTCATTGGGAGCTGAAGGGATGGCTTAGTGGTTAAAGCATTTGCCTGCAATGCCAAAGGACCCAGGTTTGATTCCCCAGGACCCATGTTAGCCAGCTGCACAAGGGGGTGCACACATCTGGAGTTCGTTTGCAGTGGCTGGAGGCCCTGGTGCGCCCATTCTCTCTCTCTCTTTCGATCTCCCTTTTTCTCTTTCAAATAAATAAATAAATGGAACTCCAATTCCATGTCTTAAAACTTAAAAAAAAGAAAGCTAATTGAATTGCTACTTAGTAATGAAATAGGTTTTATATTTTTTGTTGTCTGAATATTTTTGAAGGAACAAGTTATTCCACCTAGGTATTTGGGTACCTGTTTAAAAATATCACAAATATCCCAGCTAGCTTATGCATACTTTCGGTATGCATGGCAGCAATTTAAAACTAAGGGAACATCTGGCATTGGAAGGATTAAAACTAAAAGAAGGGCTGGAGAGGTGCCTTAGCAGTTAAGACTCTTGCCTGCAAAGCCTAAAGACCAGAGTTCGAGGCCCCAGTGCCCATGTAAAGCTGGATACACTAAGTGGTGCACATGTCTGTAGCTCATTTGCAGTGGCTAGAGATCCTGGAATGCCTGTATTTACTCTCTGTGTCTCTCTCTCAAAATAAATAAATAAATTTTTATTTTATTTACTTATTTAAGAGAGAGAGGGGTTGGAGAGATGGCTTAGCAGTTAAGCACTTGCCTGTGAAGCCTAAGGGCCCCAGTTTGAGGCTCAATTCCCCAGGACCCATGTAAGCCAGATGCATAAGGGGGCGCATGCATCTGGAGTTCGTTTGCAGTGTCTGGAAGCCCTGGTGCGTCCGTTCTCTATCTGCCTCCTCTCTCTCTCTCTCTGCCTTTCTCTCTGTGTCTATTGCTCTCAAATAAATAAATAAAAAATGAACAAAAGAGAGAGAGAGAGAGAGAGAGAGGAGGCAGATAGAGCATGGGTACGTCAGGGCCTCCAGCCACTACAAACTCTAGACACATGAGCCACCTTGTGCCTCTGTCTTACATGGTGTCTGAGGAGTCGAACTTAGATCCTTAGCCTTTGCAGGCGAGTGCCTTAACTGCTAAGCCATGTCTCTGGCCCCAATAAATAAATTTTTAAAAGCTGAGGGAAGTCGTGTTACCCATGGTATACCGTTTCGTTAGAGGGGCCTTCTTAGGGTTTGTGTGCACAGCTAGAAAAGCCTCAAGCAGGACCACCGAGAGAAGGAAGCCGTGACCTACCCTTAGTCATTTTCAGCTATGAAAATCTACTTCTGTGCCTCCTCCATGAGATCGAAGAACTCGTTCACTGCCCCATCAGCTCATGTTGTACTGTAGGATTCAGAATGACAGACATCTTTACCAACTTCCTCTCCGACGGAGAGGAACATCATCAAGCTTCCCTCCGTTCATTGATCTTGCAAGGTATATGATGGGCTGGTGTATTTGTCACAAAATAAAAAAGGATTTTAAAGAAAGGGGCTGGAGAGATGGCTCTGAGATTAAGGCCTTTGCCTGCAAAGCCTAAGGACCCAGGTTTGACTCCCTTGTACCCACATAAAGCCAGATGCATAAAGTGGCACATGTGTCTGGAGTTCAGTTGCAGCAGCCAGAGGTCCTGGTGTATCCATTCTCACTGTCCCTCTTTTTTCTATGCTTGCAAATAAATGAATAAACTAGTTTTTAAATCTATTTGTTTATTTGAGAGAGAGAAAGAATGAGTGAATGGGCACACCAAGGCCTCTAGCCAGTGCAAACAAACTCCAAATGCTTGTGCCACCTTGTGCATCTTATGTGGGTTCTGGGGAATAGAATCTAGGTCTTTTGGCTTTGCCAGCAACTGCCATCTCTCCATCCCAATATTTTTTCAAAAAAAGGATAAAAAAGAGGAAAGTTAAATTTTCAGTGCCAGGGATGGGATACCTTCCAGTGAGTTGTTGGCCAGGGAGGTCCTTGATGCCCCCCTCCCCAAATTATAGGCCATTGCCAAGGCCCTTTGTTTCCCACCAGGAATAGATGGTAAGACCCTATTGCTGAAGACTCCACATACTTGGGCTGCAAGGCCACTGAAAAATCCTGCTGGAACTGAACTGATAACCTCCTCCATGTAGACCAGCTGACAGAAAGCTGGAAGAAGACATGCTACATGCAGTTCAATGGGAGAGAGAGAAATCACCAGTGAAAATACTCAACAGTGGACACTGCAAGCCTTATATTTGGCCAGCCAGGCCAAATGAGCCAATGGGTGCAATAGTGGCACATCTGTCATGGTGGAAACCAACTGCCCTCTAATTGGACTGGAGGCCTGCTCCCTGGGAGGGAACACATCCCTGATACTGAAAACTTACAACAGGGGTAGTCATGAGCACTAGGGGTGTAAGGTCTGCTGCTGTCTGGCTAAATGTATTTACTGTGCTTATCAAACTGCCCAGTAAGCCCTTCTCTTAATGTTCATACTCATATATTAATGCTACTCTCACTTTTAGTTAGAGAACCTTCTCTTTTCAGATGGCAGTGACCTTGGGATGACTCAGAAGGCATCATGGTGCTGGAAAGAAGTGACTGGAATACTGAGTATATCTCTATCACATCTTCCAAGGCTCAGGGTCTAATGCGGAAGAGGTGGCGGAAAGAATGTAAGAGCCAAAGGAAGGGTAGGACTCCTTACAATGTGCTCCCTCCAGACACAAAATGGCCTGGATATCCATGACCTCACAGTGCCTGACACTACCTACACAAGACCATCATAAGAGGAGGAAAAGATCATGACATCAAAATAAAAGAGAGACTGATTGCGAGGGGGAGGGGATACGATGGAGAGTGGAGTTGCAAAGGGGAAAGTGGGGGGAGGGAGGGCATTACCATGGGATATTGTTTACAATCATGGAAGTTGTTAAAAAAATGGAAAAGAAAAAGAAAAGAGGAAAGTTGGTCACTGTTAACCAAGACGTTCTTCTCTGGTCCCACTGTGCCAGCATCTCCCACGCGCTCTGCCCTTTCTTGACCAGGAGCTTGAAAGGAACTTTCGATTCCTCATGGAGAATTTTACAGAAAGCTACACACTAGAAGTTTAACTAGAGTGTTTCAGAAATGGCCCGGAAGTTGATCAAGACTTCTCACCAGCAGCAATGTTCCCTGCAGACCCGGAAGTTTGGGAGCTCCACACGCCAGCCCGTTTCCTGTCTGTCACAGCGGAATCCTCTCCAGCAGGTGGGATGCCAACCGTGTGCCATTTAAGACTTGCCAGAAACTTGTAACATGAACCAGTTATCTATCAGCTCAGGCCCTGCCAGTCTTGTGAACATTCAAACACATCAGCCTGAAATGGTTTTATTTTGTGGCTTTTTAAAATGTCTTTTTTAAAAAAATTTTTATTTATTTATTTGAGAGCGACAGACACAGAGAGAAAGACAGGTAGAGGGAGAGAGAGAGAATGGGCGCACCAGGGCTTCCAGCCTCTGCAAACGAACTCCAGACGCGTGCGCCCCCTTGTGCATCTGGCTAACGTGGGACCTGGGGAACCGAGCCTCGAACCGGGGTCCTTAGGCTTCACAGGCAAGCGCTTAACCACTAAGCCATCTCTCCAGCCCTTAAAATGTCTTTTTTATTCATTTGAGAGAGAGGCAGATAGAAAAGGGGGAAGGAGATAACACCAGAGCCTTCAACCACTGCACACAAACTCCAGACTCATGCACTACCTTGTGTATCTGGCTTATGTGGGTTCTGGAGAATTGAGCCTGGAACCTTGGTCCCTAGGTTTCACAGGCAAGTGCCTAACCACTAAGCCATCTCTTTAGCCCATGTTTAAAAATATTTTTGTTTATGCACACGTGTGTGTGCGTATGTGTGTGCATGCATGGGTGTGCAAGGGCTTTTTGCCATTGCAAATGAACATCAGACAGATGCACCACTTTTTGGGTCTGGATTTACATGGGTTCTGAGGAATCAAACTTGGAGCCACTTGGTTGCAAGCGTCTTTAACCATTGCACCATCTCCCCAGTCCCTGAAATGGTCTTAGGAACTGCCTGAGAGGGAAACTGCTAGACGTGTGCCTTGTCCAGGCTACCCTTCACTAGCCCTTAGCAGGTTGCTGGTAGCAAGGAGGTCAAACAGAATCAAACTCCCCATGGCAGGCTTCTGTAATCCTAACAGGCTGATAATGGCCTCGTGCCAATGCAAACAAACTTCACATGCATGCACCACTTTGTGCTGCTTATGGGTCCTGGAGAATAGAGTCTTGGCTTTGCAAGCAAGCACCTTTAACCACTGAGTCATCTCTTCTAATTTAAAGATATTGGATGTAAGAATTACAACAATAAAGAGCCCAGAAATAAAAAATTCAGAGTTTTAAGATGGGAGATTTTAATCCCAGCACTTGGGAGCCAGTGGTAAGAGGATTGCCATGGGTTCAAAACCATCCTGAGACTACAGAGGGAATTCCAGGTCAGCCTGGGTTAGAGTGAAACCCTATCTTGAAAAACAAAACAAACAAGCAAACCAAAAATACCCTCTGACTTGTAGATCTGGAGGGCCTATACAGTGAGCATTTGTTCAATCTCATCCTCCAGTTTAGCAGTGAGTTTTTAAATATCACTCATGTGTCCAGGTGACGGCTACAACTGCTCTCAAAGCTTTCCCAGATCGATGACGTTTAGCCTCCACAGCAGACATAACTCTCCCATCAGCTGTCTCTGCTCCTGTTCTGTAACATTTTCTTCTTGTTATTAGAATTACTTATGTCTGTGTCTTCTCTCCAGGGCTGCATCTAATTAGAAACCTCTGGAGGACAGAGTCTCTGTGTGTGTGAATCTCAACCCAGCACAGAGCTTCAAACACGGCAGACAACAAGTATGATTTTTAGCACTTAATCCCGTATCGTAGCCTATCCGTCTGACAGGTGAAGGAAGAAAGAACCAGAGACATACCATTAAATATCTCGCGCATCACACCAGCAGGGCTCGTATTCAACTGGGAAGGTCAGTACGACCTTCCAGGTTTCCAGAACTCTCAAGAATGTCTGTGATGGTTGCTAAGTAACTGCTCATCCCATGTGGTCCCATTGAGCCAGATATGCTGGGATCCCTGCCCCCACCCCCCTATGGAGTCCCCGAATGCCCTCATCTCTGTCTCTGTCTCTCCCTCTGCTTGAAAATAAATAATAAGTAAAATATTTTTAAAATATCCTCCACTCTGGGCAGGAGAGATGACTTAGCTGTTAAGGTGCTTGCTTGCAAAGCCTAAGGATCCAGGTTTGATTCCCTAGGACCCACATAAGCCAGATGCACAAGGTGGCGCATGCATCTGGAGTTCATTTTCAGTGGCTGGAGGCCCTGGCATGCCCTTGCTCTCTGTCTCTCTGTCTCTCTCTCTCTCTCTCTGTCTCCCAAATAAATAAATAAATAATAAAATATTTTTAAAAAATCTTCCACTCAACCAAGTGTGGTGCTCACATACCAGGACTTGGGAGGGTGAAACAGGAGAATTGCTGTGAGTCCAAGGCCAGCAAGAGCTACTTAGTGAGTTCTGGGCCAGCCTGAGCTATAGAGTGAGATTCTGTCTCAAAAAGATCCCCTTCCCTGGCCCCCACCCCAACTTGCTTCTAAATAGATAAAAGAAAAACAAACAAAAAAAATCTATGGAGATGAACCACTTTGATGTGGGGCAGTTTTTCAAGTTCCCAGTCTATTTTTCCTCTCTAGTCCCATTTTATTTCCTTAGCAATTTTCATAATCACTCTGTTGCAAGAAAAGATCTAGTTGGTCACTAAGAACTATAGTAGTGGGCTGGAGAGATGGTTCAGTGGTTAAGGCACTTGCCTGCAAGCCTAAAAACTAGGTGTTGGTTCCTAATTATCCTTGGCCACCTATTCTCTCTGTCTGTCTCTCTTCTCTCCATCTCTCTCTGCTTACAAATAATAAATAAGTAATAAATAAAATTTCAAAACTATTAAAAGAACTATGGTAGTATTCAATCCCTTCCCCTTTCCAAAGAGACACTTGTAAAAAGATAGTATGGGGCTGGAGAGATGGCTCAGCAGGTAAGGCACTTGACTACAAAGCCTAAGGACCCACGTTCGACTCTCCAGATCCCACGTCAGCCAGATGCACAAAGGTGAGACAAGTGTAAGGTTGCATATGCCCACTAGGTGGCGCAAGCGTCTGGAGTACAATTTCAGTGGCTGAGACCCTGGAGCACCAATTCTCTTTCTGTCTCGCTCAAAAAAAAAAAAAAAAAGATTAAAAAGATTAAAAAGATTGTCTTATATGAATGTTCTCTTAAGCTGGCAATAGCGGTACACAGGAGTAGGAAATAACAGAACGGGTAGATGCAGGGGGATTGGGAGTTTGAGGCCAGCCAGATATTCTCACAGCAGTGGGCTTATAACATCGGCAAAGGTGCCGGGGAGAGGGAGAAAGAAACTGCAGTTTTGGGTGGCGATCCCACCTGTACTTGTGACAGTCAGCTGTCCCACCTCAGGACATCCCTCATCTGAGAAGCCAAGCTTCCCTGCTCAAGGGTGAGCGTGGGCCTCAGAACCAGCGAAACTGAATTTCTTAGCCACAGCAATTGAGAAAATGTGAAATTGGATCTCAGTCATTGGGGACCTGCCATCATTTTTAAGCAAAAAAACAAAAAAAACAACAACAACAAAAAAAACCACCGGGCAGACATCTGTTCTGTCCTGGAACACAGCATGCTGATCATAAATGGTGGGACGTGCCAGGCCGCGCAGCTGAGCGGTGCACGGGCACCCGGGACCCGAGCGCAGCGAGCCGGCGCTGTGCCGCATAAAGAAACACAATGAAGCCTTTTCTCCACCCTTGCGCCGTCTTTGTCCCGCGGGCTCAGCACTCCAGAAACCCAACGCTCGGCCACATCGTGTGCTGTTCATTTCTTTTTACCCAAGGCCCAGCTCCAGGCCCACCTCACTCCCTTGCGAGCCTCTTAATGTCCCCAAGACGCATGTTTCATTTGTGCAGAGTGAAGTGTTAGCTAGGTGTGGAATACAAAAGGAATCGCGGATAACATCTTGCTTTGTGACGCTTACAAACATGAGAGGGGTGGAGATATGGCTCAGTGGTTAAGGCGCTTGCCTCCAAAGCCTAAAGACCTGAGTTTGGTTCCTCAGTACCCACCTAAAGCCAGATGCACAAAGTAGGGCCTGCGTCTGGAGTTCATTTTCAGCAGCTAGTGGCCCTGATGCACTCATTGTCTGTCTGTCTCTCTTTCTATCCTTGCAAATAAATAAAAAATATTAAAACAGGGCTGGAGGGTGGCTTAGCAGTTAAGGCGCTTGCCTGCAAAGTCAAAGGACCTCGGTTCGATTCCCCAGGACCCACGTAAGCCAGATGCACAACGTGACACACGTGTCTGGAGTTCGTTTGCAGTGGCTGGAAGCCCTGGTGCTCCCATTCTCTTTCTCTCTCTCAAATAAATAAATAAAAATAAAGAAAATATTTAAAAAATTATTAAAACATAATGGGGGAAAGTACATAGATTCAAAAATCATTCTAATATACGGGGGACATACCTACTAGCATCATAAGACCCACAAGAGTAAATGTTATAAGGCATCAACATAAAGAAACAGTGGGCCAAATGTGATGCACGCCTTTAATCCCAGCACTTGGAAGGCAGAGGCAGGGGGATCTCTGTGAGTTTGAGACCAGCCTGGGGCTCCAGAGTGAGTTCCAGGATAGCCTGGGCTAGAGTGAGACCCTATATTGAAAACAAAGTTAACAAAAAAAATATAAAGAAAGAATGGGAGCTAAGAAATGGCTTAGTGATTAAAGATGCCTATTTGTAAAGCCTATGGCCTGGGTTCGATCTCCCCAGTACCCACATAAGGACAGATGAAATAAGTGTTGTATGCATGTGGTGTGCATTGGCAGAGGCAAGAGACCCAGGTGTCCACATATGAGTGGGCGTGCGTGTGTGTGTGTGTGTTTACTTGAGACTTGGAGGCATTCATTCATCACTTGGTGCTTGAAGGCATTCTTCAATAAAGTTCTTCCCAGTTTCCAGAGTAAAGCACAGGATCTGGGCTCCGGAAGGGGTTACTTCCAGCTGGGACACCATCCACAGGCGCCCTTGCAGGCACTCCGCATGCAGCGCTGTTGAAGCTCTGCAGCTGCCTGCGAGACCTTGGTCCTCTCCACGCCGGCCTCCAGCTTGGGCTGCCCCCCAGGCGCTGCAGGGCGCTCACGCCGGCCCCGAAAGACATGGCGGCGACGGTGCTGGCGCGGGGCGGCCGGGCCTGCACACACACAATTTTTAAAGAACGCTTGCGTTGCATTCAAACAGATCTAAAAAAGAAGAAGGAGGAGGAGGAGGAGGAGGAGGAGGAGGAAGAAGAAGGCTTTATTGCAAAGGTGTCAGTCGTGTTAGCTTGAAAAAGCAACGTGTGGGGCTGGAGAGATGGCTTAGCAGTTAAGGCACTTCACTTGCCTGCAAAGCCAAAGGACCCAGGTTCAATTCCCCAAGACCCACATATGCCAGCTGCACAAGATGACACATGCATCTGGAGTTCATTTACAATGGCTAGAGGCCCTGGCACACCATTCTCCCCCCCCCCCATATACTGTATATAATAAAGAAATATAAAGCCGGGCATGGTGACGCACACTTTTAATCCCAGCACTCGGGAGGCAGAGGTTGGAGGATCGCCGTGAGTTTGAGGCCACCCTGAGACTACATAGTGAATTCCAGGTCAGCCTGAGCCAGAGTGAGACCCTGCCTCCAAAAACAAACAAACAAAAAGAAACCAAAATAGTAATAATAATAAGTGCTTTGTGGATATGCTTTCATTTAATTCTTTTTTTTTTTTTTTTTTTTTTTGAGTTTTCGGGGTAGGGTTTCACCCTGGCCCAGGCTGACCTGGAACTCACTATGGAGTCTCGGGGTGGCCTTGGACTCACAGTGATCCTCCTACCTCTGCCTCCTGAGGGCGGGGATTAAAGGCGTGTGCCACCACCCCCGGCTCGTTTAATTCTTACAACCACCTCATTGTAGCAGTGACCCTCTTGTTGCTGGACAAGATACTCAACCAGAAGCAGCTTATGGAAAGAAAGGTATCGTTTCGGTTTACAGCTTCAAGGGAAAGTTTCGCCATGGCAGGAAAACCATGAAAGAAGGGCCAACTGAGTGTCACATCTTGTCATCTCAGCTGGGAGGAAGCAGCAAGACTCCACTAGCTCTCAACAACACCCAGTAAGGCAGGGCTAATAAACTTCAAGGCCTGTCCCCGCTGACACCCCTCCTCCAGCAAGGCTCCACCTCCCAAAGGCTCCACCAGCTGAGGAGCAAGGATGAGGTTTCATCACAAACACAAAAGGCTGTGGGGGATAGTTGATATTCAAACCGCCATGAGGTAGGTCTGTCTATAAACACTTTTTTTGTTTTCCAGGTAGGGTCCTGTTCTATTCCAGGTTGATGTAGAATTCACTATGTAGTCTCAGGCTGGTCTTGAACTCATGGTGATCCTCCTACCTCGGCCTCCCGGGCACTGGGATTAAAGGTGTGCGCCACCACCATGCCTGGCTATAAACATTTTTTAAGAGGATAATGGTGTACAGAGTGGCGAAGCAACTTGACTATGTACATTCAGGTGAAATTCTAAGTAATGATTAACCTACCTGTCTGAATGAATACATGCTTTTCCAAGAGAGTCTGGGATGTTGCTAGGAAACAACCAGGTAGACAAGGAGGCTTGCCTGTACGCTGGTCTCTGCCGATGTTGTAAGGATGTGGAAGCATACACAGATGCCCACTCATCTAAGAATGAGTGCTCCTGGGTCAGGTCCACACAGGAAGTGTGAGGAAAGTCAGATGAAAAGCAGCAGGGGCTGGGGAGATGGCTCAGCGGTTAAAGACATTTGCTTGCAAAGCCTGACAACCTGGGTTCAATTCCCCAGAACCCATGTAAAACCAGAAGTGCAAAGTAGCACATGTATCTGTGTGTGTATATATATATGACAAGAAGCAACTTATATGACTGTGCAGTGGTTAAAGGTGCTTGCTTGCAAAGCCCAATGGCCCAGGGTTCGGTTCCTCCATCCTCATGTAAAGCCGGATACACAAAGTGGTGCGTATGCCTTGAGTCCATCTCCAGCAGCACACCACTGCCCCTTCCTCTCTGAAAATAAATACATTAAAATCTTTTTTTATTAACAACTTCCATGATTATAAAAAAATACCCCATGGTGATACCCTCCCTCCCCCCACTTACCCCTTTGAAACTCTACTCTACATCATACCCCCTCTCCATCTCAATCAGTCTCTCTTACTTTTGATGTCATGATCTTTTCCTCCTCTTATGATGGTCTTGTGTAGGTAGTGTCAGGTCATAGATATCCAGGCCATTTTATGTCTGGAGGGAGCATGTTGTAAGGAATCCTACCCTTCCTTTGGCTCTTACATTCTTTCAGCCACCTCTTTCGCACAAATACATTTTTAAGAGAGAGAGAATTGGCACGCCAGGGCCTCAGCCACTGCAACTGAACTCCAGATGCTTGTGCCACCTAGTGGGCACGTGCAACCTTGTGCTTGCCTCACTTTTGTGCATCTGGCTTATGTGGGATCTGGAGAGAGATCAAACCTGGGTCCTTAGGCTTGGCAGACAAGCGCCTTAACTGCTAAGCCATCTCTCCAGCCCAATAAATAGTTGTTTTTTTTTAAAGAAAGAAGTAATTTGTGCAGGGAAGCCCGGGCAGCGCTGAGGAGAGAGTGTAGCTAGGGTGACTTACCATGAAACATGTTTCCACCACTTGAATATCATCATGGCAGCCATTTTTCCTCATCTGTTCTCCCCTTACCTACTTAGAACTTCCCGATGTCTGGGTGGGAGTGGGAAACTTCCAGGCTCCAGCAGAGGAAGATTCTCACAGTTGGACAGTGTTCTGCCAGCCCAGAGTAGCTACGTACACACCTCCAGACTCACCAAAGACAGACAACAGGGAAAACGCCTCTGTACCGCTCAAAGGAGGTGCTGGTGGCAGAAACAGCCAGCGGATCCTTCTGCCTCCCCATTCAGCTCCAGAGAGACAGAGAGTGTGGGGGAGGGAGGGAGAAAGCTGTGCTTGATGGTGCAAACTTATCATCCCAGCTCAGAGGCTAATTAGAGAAAGTTCACTGCCTGCCTGAACTCGGGTGAGTTCGGGACCAGCCTGAGCATTCTAATGAGAGTTTGATTAAAAATAAAAAAGTAGGCAGGACACTTGGGAGGCAGAGACAGTAGGTGGATCACCAATGAGTTCAAAGCCATCCTGAGACTATATAGTGAATTCCAGGTCAGCCTGGGCTACAGTGAGGCTCTACCTCAAAAAAAAAAAAAAAAAAAATCAGGAAAAAAAAAGGTTTAGGGAAATGGCTCAGTGGTTAAGGCATTTGCTTACGAAGCCTAAGAACCAGGGTTGGATTCCCCAGGACCCACGTAAGCCAGATGCACAAGGGGGCACATGTGTCTGGAGTTCATTTGTAGTGGTTAGAGGCCCTGGTGTGCCCATTCTCTCTTTCTATCTGCCTCTTTCTCTCTCTCTCTCAAATAAATATTTTTTAAAAAGAAAGGAAAAAGCAGGGCTGGGGAGATAGCTCAGTGGTTAAAGGCACTTGCTTGCAAAGCCAGATGGCCCGGGTTCGAGGCCCTGGCGGGCTCATTCTTCTCAACTCACAAATAAATAAAGAAAAATTTAAAAACAAAACAAACAAACAAACAAACAAACAAAAAAGGGCTGGGGAAAATGGCTCGGTGGTTAAAGGCGTCCACTTGCAAACCCTAAGGGCCTGGGCTCCATCCCCCAGTACCTACTGAAAGCCAGACACACAAAGGGGTGCGTGCATCTGGAGTTCGTTTGCGAGGGCGGGCGACCCTGGTGCAGCAGTTCTCCGTCGTAAATAAGTAAGTAAGTTAACACAAGGCCAGGACGTGGAGGGGTGCTTGCCTGGGACGCAGGGGGTCCTGGGTTCAATGCTCGGTACCAGGGTGGAGGGAGGGCCTCCCTAACAAGAGCACGCAGCGATGCGCAAAGCCTCCGCGTGGCCGGGGAAGGGGTGGGGGCACCAGAGCCAGGGGGCGGGCAGCGAGGGGCTGCCCCGCAGGCCGTGGCCCCGCCCGCTGGCCCCGCCCGCTGGCACCCCGCACCCCTCCGGGAGGCGGCGGCGGCTGCGCGGGCACGCGGGACGCTGGCTGTCCATCACGCGCAGGCTGAGCTCGTTGCAGGAGGAGCGGCGGCGGCGGCGGCGGCGGCGGCGATGGGACCCCAGCGAGAGATCTGCGGCTAGACGGCTGCACTTGCTCCACGGGTCAGGCGATCGAAGGCAGGTAAAGCCTGGAGCGCCCAGGGAGGAGGCTGTCTGGGCTCCGAGTCTCTCCTCCTTCCTCCCTCCGCGCGCGTTATCACCCTCTCCCTCTCTCTCCCATGTTCATCTTTATTATATGCACAGACATATCCGCCAGAACCGTGTGTATTAAAAAAACATACGAAAACGTAGAAATTAGGGGCAGCCAATTCCATGCTTTGATGTGTGTGTGTGTGGGGGGGGGGGGTGCTTTCTGTTACGTAAGAAATTGGGCTTGGGAGAGGGGGGTTGTGCCTCTTTTTAGCTTAAAATTTTTCCTTCCTGTAAGACAAAGCAAAAAAAAAAAAAAGTTGTTTGTTAGGTAAGGATAAAATAAATGCATTTGGAGTAGGCAAGGGCTTTTTGGATTTGTTTGCCAGGCTGAATAGGAAGCCCCTCCCCCTCCCCCAGAGCCAATGTCCCCTGTCCTTGGCCGTGTCTGAAGATGTTTTTCAAGGGTTTGATGGTATCTCTGGACCTGGTTCTTTCTGTTATTAGAAAGGGACGCCGGGCTGAAGGTCAGACCCAGGCTGGCGACCTCAGAGGGCAGCTGGACTTGGAACCGCTACCATTTGCTTAATTGGTTTCTGGCTGGGTGGCAGAAATGTTTTTCAGAACCTCGGAGAGCTCCCGGGCTCCAGACAGGCCAGCGCCTTGGGTAGAGGGCAGATCTACCAGCAATTTCTGCAGACAAAACAAGCAAAGCGACAGATTCAAAGGAAGGGACATTTAACTGGGAAAGACAGAGACAAGGGAATAAGCAGAAGAGTGTAATGAATATAGTGACTTATAATTAACTTGTTTTCTTTTGCTTACCAAGTTCCAGATTCTAATAAAATTTAGCTTTTTTCCCTCATGTCTTACATACACCATTCCAACTTTGGAGCCAAAAACAAAAAAATAAAAAATAAAGAAAGAAAGAAGGAAGGAAAAAAGGTCTTGAAGAGAGTACAGTTATTTTTCCTTGTAGAATGACTCAAAATGCTAACAACAGTTGGTCTGGCCTTTTCTAGGCATGCCTGCCGTCTAGTTTCTCCTGCCTTGATGAATGAAGGCTCTGGCCTCTTGGAAAATATGGCCTCACTTATTTCATTTCACTAGCGTAGAGTAACGTAGGAAACCAGTAGCCCTGTAGCTGGCAACAGCCTCTTAATTGAATTTTGCGCAGGCACCTGCTTGTCTTATGCAGCTGGAAAGTAATGTGATTGTGACAGAAGAAGATGGATACAGAAGTAAAACTAAAGCTAAGGAGTGAATTGTCCAAAGAGCTTTACTAAAAATGCATGTTAAAGATCAGGTGGCACAGAGACTTGAGGCCTGTCTAATGCCAGCTTTGTGTAGGGCAGCTGTGGGGGTGTCTAGGAAGCAAACTATTTTATCACTTAGAACGTGAGGGGTATGCATGGATCAATGCCATTGATACCACGGCATCTGTACAGCGTGCTATGGTTTATCACTTACAATGTGAGGGGTACGGATAGATCAATGTCATTGATCCCACGGCATCTGTACAGCGTGCCATGGTTTAGAAAGCAGTTTTGACTTATGTCATTCATTCACTCTACAGATTTTCTTGGGAGCCCAGTAGCAAGTTTAGTAAATAATAAAGACATGTTGGACTTTTAGCGTATGTCTTTTTTTCTTTCTTTTAAAGAAAAATCTTTTAAATAACAAGCGATTGGTCGATGTCTTCTCAACATGGAAATGACTTCTGTAAGTCATAGGGATGGCTTGTGGAATTTTCTTTTTGTCCTGGACCCTATCTGCAGAGTTGTTTTGTCCTTAAATAGGGTTGGAGAATGTGCTGCTGAGAAAGGTCAAAGGATAAGCAAGCAGAAACAAGGAGGCCATCAGAGGTAAGAGCCCACCTTTATCCTGCGGGTGCGTGAGCCCCCCTGTGGTCTGCGTGTATGAAAAGAAGATTTAAAAGGAGAAAATGAGTACTTTTTCATGTGTTAGTTGGGTTTTGGATCTTGTACTCCTTGCAGATAAATAGATACAGGTGATAAGTAAGGAGATAGCTAGATGATAGATAACAATCCTGAAGGACTCAAGCAGTTGATGCCGAGGGAGATAATTACAGAGCACCAAGCTTCTTTTATAAATTATGAAACTAACTACCAATCCACTGAGCTCTGACCTCCTTGCTGACTGCTCTGGAGCAACAGGGTATCTCTGAAAGGATCCGTGGGTAGAAACGGGTTTCAGATCTTCCATTCCTGCTGGTATAACTAGCATGCCTGGTTGTAAAATGACAAAACTCTTAGCAGGTTTTCACGCCTTCCTGCACACACGCTGAAGCTGATGGACTCTGTTTTGTTTTTTTCTGAGGTAAGGTCTCACTTTAGCTGACCTGGAATTCACTGTGTAATCTCAGGGTGGTCTTGAACTCATAGCGATCCTCCTACCTCTGCCTCCTGAGTACTGGAATTAAAGGCATGCACCACCAAGCCTGGCTGTTCTTTTTTTTAAGGAATTGATCTTTTGGGTTAGTTTTGGATAAGTGCTTTCCACGGCCTGTATGCCTGCATCTTGCATCTTGCTTCTTGCAGCCCTGGCCCTGTGGAAAGCGGCTCTGATGGGAATGACACTCTCATTATCTCGGGATTATGCAGAGAGAGTATGAAAATTGAATGATATTTCAAAGTGAATAAATAGAGCCGGGTCTGTGCCTAGCCCCACAACTGACTCACACAAAGAGCCATGGGAAAAACATTCATTCTCTCCATGCCTCAATTTGCTGCCTCTGTTCTTTCAAGGAGACAGTGAAGACAGATAATACCATGGCTGCTGTTCTCAGAGTTTCATGAGGCATGAGAGCTTATCTGTGTTTTCATGGCTTGGAGCATTTTTTTAAGTAAAAAGAACAGTAACTGCATGTATTAGACTGAAATTAAAATTCCCAACCAATTGATAAGACAATTTGTTGGTACACATGGCCGTAATAGCATATGTGTGGGTCTGTTTGCTTAGTCAGGAATTACTTGGGAGAACCTCAGCATCCATATCCTTGCCTTGCCTGATGTCCATCTTGCAGTCACTCCCACCAGGGGCTTTCCATCTCATCTAGGAGCCCACTGAAGCACACAGCACCCCACTCATCTTTGAAGCCGTGACCACACCGGGGCCTGACACACACACAGTTCATGTTTTATGAACACTGAAAGAAATGAGGGTGGGGCTGGAGAAATGGCTTAGCGGTTAAGCACTTGCCTGTGAAGCCTAAGGACACCGGTTCGAGGCTCGATTCCCCAGGTCGCACGTTAGCCAGATGCACAAGGGGGCGCACGCGTCTGGAGTTCATTTGCAGAGGCTGGAAGCCCTGGCGCGCCCATTCTCTCTTTCTCCCTCTATCTGTCTTTCTCTCTGTGTCTGTCACTCTCAAATAAATAAATAAATAAATAATGACAAAAAAAATTAAAAAAAAGAAATGAGGGTGGAGGGGGGAAAAAAAAGATGAGCCAGGCCATCACTCATATCAACCCATGCGAGACTCTGTGCCAGGATGTTTCAAAGCACATCAGCAGCAAACAGGACAGGAAAAGTCCTAGTCTGTCTGCTGTATGGTCTCCCAGGCCCTATACGAGGAAAACCATACACAGGGCATCGAGTAGAAACACGAGCAGCAAAGATAAATGAACCTGGGCAGGAGGGTGGAGTTGATGTTCAAAGTTGCTGATTACAGGAAACATGGCAAGAGAACTCAGGTGAGTTCTCTAGAACGCTCCAGATGCCAGACTGTGTTGCTAACAGTGGACCATCCATTTCACGTGTAACCATATGTACAGTTGAGGCAGTTTCTGAACAATTAGAAGAAAGCCGTGGCCGGCTCCTTGTCTGCCATCACCACAGGGATATCTATATATACATACATACACCCACACGTACATCCTTCTGCAAGGATGGAAACAACTCCTCTTCCTAAGTGATCCAACAGCCCCAACGGATGGGTTGTTATGAATGTCCTGTCAGGATTCCAGGATGGCCAAGAGGATGCCAGGAGCTCCACTAGAGAATTTAGAAAGCACACACCAACAGAGGTTCATTTAAATATAACTCTAGGGGACCTGGGGAGAAGGCTCAGCATTAAAGATACTTGCTGGCAAAGTCTGCCAGCCCCAGTTCAATTCCCCAGAGACCCATGTAAAAACTGGATGGGCACGTGTTTGTAACACACACACACACACACATGCACAAATACATATATAAATATGTATATGTATGTATATATATATGTGTGTGTGTGTGTGTGTGTGTGTATAAAGTGTTTTTATCCACATTTATTTATTCATGTTCCTCCTGGGTTGTTAAGGCTTTCTGTTAACAATCTACTTAATAACATGTAGCTATTTCAATGTATCTACCTAATAGCATGGTAGCTAGCCTAAGCAAGAGTTTACATTCCCTTCAAATTGCAGCCTCATACATTCCAAAATTAGGTACATAGTCAATGAGGGTAGAAGGTGGCAAGGAATTAATAAACTCATTTTTTCTTTTCCTTTTGCCTTTATTTATTTGAGAGAGAGAGAGAAAATTGGCACACCAGGGCCTTCAGCTGCTGCAGATGAACTCCAGACACGTTCACCTACTTGTGCACATGTGTGGCATTGTGTGCGTGTGTCACTGTGTGTCTGGCTTACGTGGGGCCTGGAAATTCAAACACGAGTTCTTGGGTTTCTCAGGCCAAGTGCCTTAACTGCTAAGCCATCTCTCTAGCCCCTCAGTTTTTTCCTGAACAGAAAGTCATCGACTCATTCTGCAGATCTGTAGCCAAATGGTAAAGGAAAAAAAAAAAATCCTAGAAAACCACATTGGAAAGGAATTAGAAGCCAATGTAATCCAATCATCTACTGTAAGGATGACTAAATCTCAGCCCAGAGAGGTTAATGAGCCCATCAGAGATCTCATAACCTTCTGGAAATTAAGCATCAGAATTTAATGTTCCAGTCTATTCTCTGCCCTGTGTGGTCAGCAGGCTGCACCTTGTTCATACTTTGTGCTCTTGAAGGATAAAGGGGGGTTTATTAGGAATCTTCTGGTACGTATCCATTTTGCTAATGACAGGGTCCTATTTACCTAAATTCAACTTCAGTTTAACCAAAACACAGTTGTGGCTAAAGGCCACAAGATGCAATAGGTTCACTTCGTTCCCATAGGAACAGCAACAACAACAAAAAACTTGTATTCCAGAGTACAAGGTCAGGCTCAAAAGTACTTGTTTCAGCCGGGCATGGTGATGCATGCCTTTAATCCCAGCACTTGGGAGGCGGAGGTAGGAGGATCCTTGTGAGTTTGAGGCCAGCCTGGGGCTACAGAGTGAGTTCCAGGTCAGCCTGGGCTAGAGTGAAACCCTACCTTGAAAATAAAAAAAGTACCTGTGTTGTGATCCTGTTTCCTTTTAACCCTTGCTGTTTTAAGCAAAGTTGAACTACTGAGTCACGGAAAAACAGTAGAAACCAGCTAGGCAGGGAAGGAGGCCTGTAGGCATCACAGTCCGGCTCCAAGATCAGCTCTCCTGTTGCTGTGAGCAATGCTCCTGTTGTACCTGGCTGGACCTTCCTTTCTGTCAAGGACTCTGGTGCTCTGTGGGAACCTGCACATGTGAGTCGGCAGTGACTGTGCACGCGTGTGACTCAGCGCATGCTCACTGTAGCGTGTTATCATCTTGCAGCTGCCTGACTCACAGCGTGACCTTTAGCAGGATGATCTTCCCATGCCTCAGTTTCCTCAGTGACAAAGCGGTGTTCACAATTCCAGCCCCTTCTCCCTTTGACTAACGTTCTGATGAGAGACAGGCCGCCTCTGACACTGCTGTTCTGGTCACTGGCAAGTGGGCTCCCATACCTCATCTTCCCCGCGTCAGCACTCCATAGAGAGAGCAGATGAGATCATATTAAAAGCTAGGAAACTTTCTTTTTCTTTTCTTTTTTTCATGATTCATCAGGCTTTGCCACTGTGCTCAAAGTACATTCTAAAATCTTGCCCCATTATGAGATAAACATCCTCTTGGATGCTTAAAAGTTTAAAAGGTGGGCTGGAGAGATGGCTTAGCGGTTAAGCGCTTGCCTATGAAGCCTAAGGACCCCGGTTCGAGGCTCAGTTCCCCAGGTCCCACGTTAGCCAGATGCACAAGGGGGCGCATGCGTCTGGAGTTCATTTGCAGAGGCTGGAAGCCCTGGCTCGCCCATTCTCTCTCTCTCCCTCTACCTGTCTTTCTCTCTGTGTCTGTCGCTCTCAAATAAATAAATAAAATTAAAAAAAAAAAAGTCTAAAAGGTGCAAGCCTTTGCCAATCCCAAATTCCTCCCCTGGGTGATACCTTTAGCGGCAGCTGCTCCTTGACCAGGAAAGCCCACACATGGTGCGTTTCATGTTGACCAGCCAGGTGGGTGGTAAGACAATTGGATTGGAGTGCCTCTGCACCAACTTCTCACATCCAGACCCAGTTTTCCCAAATTCCCCTGTATTTTCTAACCAAATTTGTTTGTGCCCATTGTGGTTCCAATGTAAAAAGGCTCAGCTGTTTGAACACGTGGTCTCCCGTGGCGCTGTCTGGCGATGCTGTTGAGCCTTTAGGAGGTGGGCCCTGCTGGAGGAAGTAGGTTACAGCGGTGGGCCTTGAGGGTTTATAGACCAGGTCCACATCCTGCCGTTCTCTGCTTCCTGGCTGTGGATGTGTTGAGGGTTTATAGACCAGGTCCACATCCTGCCGTTCTCTGCTTCCTGGCTGTGGATGTGTTGAGTTTCAGGAAAGGCTAGTAACTCTTCATGCATCCTAACACTCACTTAGCATGTTAGAGGAAGATGCATAGGATCTAAGTGCCAAAGTGTCAAAACTACTGATTTCTAGCCAGGCGTGGGAGCACGTGCCTTTAATCCCAGCACTCGGGAGGCAGAACTAGGAGGATCACCGTGAGTTCAAGGCCACCTTGAGACTACATAGTCAATTCCAGGTCAGCCTGAGCTACAATGAAACCCTACCTTGAAAAACCAACCAAACAAACAAACAAAAAACCCTACTGACTTCTGGGACCAATAGTTTGTTGTCACGGTGAGGAACATCTCAACTTCTTGTTGCCATTTTTCCTGTGGCCCCTACTTATAGTTCTGCATAATTTAAGTAACCTAAACTGTCATGTTTCATTTCATTTAT
Source organism: Jaculus jaculus (assembly GCF_020740685.1). Lineage (NCBI taxonomy): Eukaryota > Metazoa > Chordata > Mammalia > Rodentia > Dipodidae > Jaculus > Jaculus jaculus. The sequence goes on along the minus strand of NC_059114.1, from coordinate 5,085,080 downwards.
GGAAAACTCACTCTAGTCACTGAGAATTCGGTTTTTTTCTTTCAAGGTTGGGAGGGCCTCACTCTAGCCCACACTGACCTGGAATTCACTATGTAGTCTCAGGATGGCCTCAAACTCACAGTGATCCTCCTACGTCTGCCTCCCGAGTGCTGGGATTAAAGGTGTGCGCCACCAAGCCCGGCTTTATGGCTTTTCTTTCTTTCTTTCTTTTTCTTTTTCAAATGCCTTTTCTATTAGGAAAAGAGAATGGTTTAAATAAGCTGCTGACATGACTCAGCCTGGTTTTTGCCTTTAACACATCCTCTGGTCCTGAGGCTAGAACCTGGGGTAGGGTCCTTACGCATGTTGTCTTTCTAGCTGGGAAGATGGCTTCTTGCGGCCACACCTGTGGGTCCAAACAGAGCCAGGCTGCCGGTGAGGGCGGGCACCAGCGCTACGGAGTGCGGTCCTACCTGCACCAGTTTTACGAGGACTGTACCGCCTCCATCTGGGAGCACGGGGACGATTTCCAGATCCAGAAATCACCAAACAGGTGGAGCTCCGTGTTCTGGAAGGTAAGGCAAGAGCACGCTGCCTGTAACTCACAAAAGACCCCAGAGCTGTTGACACAACAGAACCTTGACTTAAACTTGCAATCTGCTGGGAGTGCTTTGTAGCAAAGAGACAATTCACCTAGTGGCCCGTGACCTTAGACGGCGTGAGTTCAAACACCCGCCACTGCAGATGGTTCCCTCTCTTGTGCCTGTGCCCTGCCTTCTCCCCCACTGGCTGGTTCCCCTGCCCGGCTGGGTCAGCCGCGACTGTCTCCTCCTCCCGAACAGCTGGGCTATGGCTGCTGCTGGCTGTGCCCACGGGCTTGGCACAGACGACATCCTCAGACTTCACCCGCTCACTGGGAAACAAGGAAGGGACGTTAGTCAAATAGCATCACTTTCTGGATGGTAGCCCTTTGTCAGCAGGAGTTCTGGGAGCCTAGTGAACCAGCCTGTGTGCAGAGGGCCCAAAGTTTACAGCCCAGCTCTGTCCAGCCAAGGCAGACCTCAGAAGTCAGACCACTGGCCTCGCTGCTCTGGGATTTGTCGTCACCCGGCGAGGTGTGTCTTTCTCACCATCCCCCAGTGCCGGAAGACGGTCTGCTGGGCGGGAGTGGAGGCTAGGGGTTAGGGTGCTCCCTAGCAGCATTTCAGTCCCCCCAACATGGCTTTCAACAGAGCTGCTGGGCTCTTAGACCTGCAGTGAAGCCTGAGTTGCCATGGATTTTATTGTCTGCCCTTAGACCTAGGACTGTGTCCGCTCAGAACCGTGTCCAGAGACAATCTGCATGGTGTCAAATGGAACCACTCCCCGAACTTTAATTCCTTCTAGTATTCCAGCACCTTCCCGGCTACACACAATCCTTGCAGAAACAGCATCCCTTTGATTCTTCCACTACTCCATGCCTATCACCACAAACTCTCTCCTACAGTCTTAACAGGGTTGAGAGACAATTTACAGGGGGAAGGCAGGCTGGTTCAGTGAGAGGCGTTGAGATGAAATGCGCTTTTACGCTCGGAGTTTCATTAGCGGAGCTACGGCAGCGTGGTGGGGTCGGAAGCCAGCGGAGCGAATAAAGTGTCCCTTTCTAGGAGTTTCTGGTCGGGGAAAGGGGGATTTCTGGACGCGGGCTGTGTGAGAGAAGTCACAGAGGAAGCATGGGGCAGAGTGGGAGGTAGAGAAGGTCTCTAAGGGGGAGGAGCCGCTCTGCCCTGCTCACCAAGGGACTTGGGACGGGGAAGTTAGGAAGAAACTAGATAGGAGAATGAAGTTGTAATTCCAAGGGGTTGTTTTGCTTGTTGGTTGGTTGGGTTCTTTATTTTTTTATTTTTTAATTCTTATTTATTTATTTATTTGAAAGAGAGATACCGAAATAGGCATGTAGAGAGAGAGAGATAATGGGTGCACCAGAGCCTCCAGCCACTGCGAATGAACTCCAGATGTGTGCACCCCCTTGTGCATCTGGCTTATGTGGGTCTTGGGGAATTGAACTGGGTCGCAAGTGCCCCAACTGCTAAGCCATCTTTCCAGCCCATGTTGTTGTTGTTATTATTATTATTATTATTATTATTATTATTATTATTATTATTATTTTGGTTTCTTGAGGTTGGGTCTTACTCTAGCCCAGGCTGACCTGGAATTAGTCTCAGGTTGGCCTCGAACTCACAGCTGTCCTCCTACCACAGGTGTGTGCACCAGCCCCAAGCATTTTCCTTTTTCTCAGTCTAGGCAGCAGGGCCTCTTAAAGTGACCACATCTGTGTTCCAACAATTCGGAGTCCCTCTGAGGGCACATCTCTTGGAGGTCCTCATGAGACAGGCTTTGATGGTAGCCTCGGAATCCTTGAGGCCAGTGGTCTATGACTCTGTCCCCTCCCCTGAGACTCTAATGGAAACAGGACAGACAGAAGTACACCCCCCCCCCCCCGCCCCAGCCGACCACTCTCGGGTACTGAAAGCGAGCAGGAGGAACGCCATCTGTAAGCCATGGGTTTGCCTTTGAGCTCTGGAGTCTCGGTGCGAAAGTGGATTTCATCTCGCGCTGCCCAGGCTGCTCTCAGAGTCCATCCCCCGGCCCCTTGCTCTGCCGGGCTTGCGAGCACGGGGGACGTGTACACAGGGAACTGTGCTGAGCAGGAGACGGGCTGCGGCGGAACAGGACAGAAGCAAAAAACATGGTGGCTTCCTTTGCTCCTCAGAAGCCAAGAAACTAAGACCGGCGCATTCTGGCTGCCTGGTCTCTGTGCTCTGGTGCCAGTTTTTTGAGGACGGATGTAATTCGGTGACATAGGAAGCATGTCACCATGGATATTTAAGTTAATTTGGTTTGTGCATTCTGAATTTTCCTGTGAGTCATTTCTGAGGAGTTATAAATAATGGTTAGTCTCTGGAAGTGAATTTACTTAAAACTATTTTAAGGGGAGGAAAAAACGTAGACAGCAATCCAAAATGGTATAGTTTACAACCCAATTTTTTTCCTGCAATATTTAAATCTGTGGAATAGTTTCTCTGATTTTAAAAAGTGTCATTTGGCATTTTTGTTTTTCAGTTTCTTTGTAGTATTTTATATGAGGAAATTTGTCCATATATGGTGGCTACAACCTTGTTGCTATTAAGATAAAAAAAATAATAGCAAGGGGGGCTGGAGAGATGGTTTAGTGGTTAAGCGCTTGCCTGTGAAGCCTAAGGACCCCGGTTCGAGGCTCGGTTCCCCAGGTCCCACGTTAGCCAGATGCACAAGGGGGCGCACACGTCTGGAGTTCGTTTGCAGTGGCTGGAAGCCCTGGCGCGCCCATTCTCTCTCTCTCCCTTTATCTGTCTTTCTCTCTGTGTCTGTCACTCTCAAATAAGTAAGTAAATAATGAACAAAAGACATTTAAAAAAAATAAAAATAATAGCAAGGGGACTTGAGAGATGCCTCAGCAATTAAAGGTGCTAGCTTACAAAGCCTGATAGTCCGGGATCGATTCCCCAGTACCCACGTAAAGCCAGATGCACAGAGTGCTACATGTGTCTGAAGGTTTGTTTTTGTTTTTGTTTTTGTTTTTTGCAGTGGCTAGAGGTCCTGGTGTACCCATTCTCTCTCTTTCTTTGTCTCTGACTGCAAAGAAATATTTTATAATAAATAAATAAATAAAAAGGACATTTGTTAATATAGTAGCAAGGAAATATGCAAAGTAGTCATTGATGAAGGCTTGTGGGCATAAACAGGAAGAGACACAGCTATGAAGGGAACCCAGACGCCCCTCTGACTCTGAGAGCGGGAAGTGTGCTTCTTTGGCCCACAGGCCTCGGTTCTGACAGAAGAGAATAGCAATGTCTGTTTCTCACAGGATGCTCGTGAATACTAACTGAAAATACATCTGCACTGACCCTGCTCAACAGTAATAGTGCACTGGTCAGGGCCACGGGCTTGTGGATGGATGTTTTCCTTCTGTTTGCCAAACTTTCCCAACTACTGTATTACCTCTGAAATTCAGTAAACGCGCACACTTGATGTATTCAAGATTAAGTGGGTTTAAGGAGCTGGAGAGATGGTTCAGCCGTTACGGTGCTTGCTTACAAAGCCTGATGGCCCAGGTTCCGTTACCCAGTACCCATGTGAAACCAGATGCACAGAGTGGTACATGTTTCTGGAATTCATTTGCAGTGGCAGGGGGCCCTGGCATGTCCAAATTCTCTCTCTCTCTTTCTCCCTCCCCAAATAAATATTTTTTTAAAAAATATATTAAATACAGCTGGAGAGATGGCTTAGTGGTTAAGGCACTTGCCTGAGAAGCCAAAGGACCCAGGTTCAATTCTTCAGTACCCATGTAAGCCAGATGCATAAGGGGGCGCATGCATCTGGAGTTCATTTGCAGTGGCTAGAGACGCTGGCACACCGATTCTCCTTCTGTCTGTCTCCTCTCTATATCTCTCTTTCTCTGCTTGTGAATAAATAAGATATTTTTTAAATTTAAAAATATATTAAATGGATTCATATACTTGGGTGTCTTTCTAGTCTTGCTATTCTAACAATGCAGTGAGTGATGGGAGGAAATGGGGGGAGGGCAAGAACGGAACCCCTGTCCTGTTCTTTCTTTTAAAATGTTCTTTCTGTCTTTCTTTCTTTTTAGTAAAGGTGATTTCTTTTTTAAAAAATACTTTATTTATTTATTTAGCAGAGAAAGAGGGAGAGAGATAGAATGGGTGAGCCAGGGCCTCTAGCCACTGCAAATGAACTCCAGATGCATGTACCATCTCATGCATCTGGCTTATGTGGGTCCTGGGGAATTGAACCTGGGTCCTTTGGCTTTGCAGGCAAACGCCTTAGCCTCTAAGCCGTCCCTCCAGTCCTCTTTCTTATATATATATATATATTTTTGGAGGGTGGGGTGTTCAATGTAGTATGTCACTCTACTTCAGGTTGACCTGGAATTCACTATGTAGCTCAGGGTGGAATTCACGGCGATCCTCCCTCCTCTGCCTCCCAAGGGCTGGGACTAAAGGCATGTGCCACCACACCCGGCTTTAATCATTTTTATTTATGAATTTGCAAAGAGAGAGAGAGAGAAAGTCTGGATGCAACACAGCCTCCTGCCACTGCATACAGACTCTGGACACATGGGTCACTTTGTCCATCTGGATTTACGTGGGTCCTGGGGAATCGAACCGAGGCTGGGGAACTTTGCAAGCAAGTGCTTTAACCACTGAGCCATCTTTCCGGCCCCCTAGCTGTTCTTTATTTCTAATACTGAGCAACTTTTTAAACACACTCAACCAAAATAGCATAACAATTTTACAAAGGGTTTCCAAATAATAATAAATAATAGCTACTTGTTGCAGTTTATTACTTAGCAAAAGACAAGGCTAAATGTTTTCATACATAGTTGTGTGAAATGTAACATAATCTTCATAACTGCATAGAGCAGATGCTATCATTTGGTGTTTTATTCATTTTTTTGCATGCGTGTGAGAGGTATGTGTGCGTGTGTGCACTCGTGCACGTGTGTGTGTGTGCTCATGCACATGTGTGTGCTTAGTGTGGTGTGGTTTGTCTCCCCATGTGCTCATTTGTGATGGAAAATGGAGGGTGTTCCCCTACAATGGCCAGAGAAGAAAGAAAGCCACCAGCTGGGGACCTGTGGGGACATTTTACATTCTGAGCCACACACCTGTGTTACAGGTGTGGTGGTGCACGCCTTTCACCTCAGCACTCGGGAGGCAGAGGCAGGAGGATTGCTGTGAGTTCGAGGCCACCCTGAGACTCCATAGTGAATTCTAGGTCAGCCTGGGCTAGAGCAAAACCCTACCTCAAAAAAAAAAAAAAAAAACCCAAAAAAGGAAAATTAAATCTTTTTTTTTAAATGCAGAATTGATGTGAATGGAAAAACCCTGTACTTTTTTCACTATTATTATTTTTATTTTTTGGTTTTTCACTATGTAGTCTCAGGGTGGCCTCGAAGTCACAGCGATCCTCCTACCTCTGCCTCCCGAGTTCTGGGATTAAAGGCGTGCGCCACCACGCCCGTGTCCTTTCAAGAACCAGACTGGGGAGCTCATGGGAGGGCGCACTTCCTCACTGTCCCCGGCTTCTGTCCTTGCCTCTAGGTCGGACTCATCTCAGGCACCGTCTTCGTGGTCCTGGGGTTGACTGTGCTGGCGGTGGGCTTTCTCGTGCCCCCCAAAATCGAAGCCTTTGGAGAAGCTGACTTTGTGGTGGTCGACAAGCAAGCAGTGCGCTTCAACGGAGCCCTCGACTTGTGCAAGCTGGCGGGGGCCGTGCTGTTCTGCATCGGGGGCACGTCGATGGCAGGGTGCCTGCTGATGTCCGTGTTCGCAAAGAGCTACTCCAGAGAGGAGAGGTTCCTTCAGCTGAAGTTCAAGGAGAGACTCGCAGACCTCAAGTCCCACACGCAGCCGGTCACGAGAGCTCCGGGCCCGGGGGAAACCAAGATTCCAGTCACTCTATCCAGGGTTCACAATGTCCAACCTCTGTCGGCCACCTGAAACCTTCCCCACCTCCGCTGGCCCCTCTCCGACTCACACACACCCTGACAAAAGACGAAGCCAGTTTCTGAGGCAACAAACAAGGGTTTGGCAACTTAGGCATGCCCAGAGCCGTGTTTGGCCAAGGGCAGTGACACGGGAGCTCAGGTGTGCTTGGTTCAGGTGACTCGTGGGTGCCTCTCGCCGACCCGTGCGCTGGCATCAGACGCTGTAGACGGGGTTGGTGGGCCTCTCTGGAGCTCCCCCTTTTCAGATCTCGTGACTTCGTGTTCATTGTCTGTGTTACGTGGAAGCACTGAGCAGTTTAGACCAACCTCCCGGTGGTCCTCGTGGGCCCATTTCACTAATACTAGTTCTCCTAATCCCGCCCGTGGTGCTGCCTCCCATGCCCGTCTCTGTGTGTAAGGTACAATTGTGCACCCATAGAAACACCCAGGTCCCCGATTTTCAGCCCACCATTGGTCTTTCAGCCGGCGTCTTAACACCAGATGCCTGAGACTGGACGCAAATGTCTCAGCGTCCACATGCACCTCTCTGTTTTCTCAAGATTTTAGTTTAGGCCCCGGCGTGAGTGATGCACGCTTTTTATCCCAGCACTCGGGAGATGAGGTAGGAGGATCAATGTGAGTTTGAGGTCAGCCTGAGACTGAGTTCCAGATCAGTCTGTGTTACAGCGAGACTCACCTAGGACCACCCCCTCCTCCAGAAAAAAACAGTAATATCAGGGCCATATGCTTATGAAGTATGTGAAAATACTAAGGCAGAAGCCAAGACGTCTGAGTTCCTACTACCATCCCTGCCGTGTAACTTTACTGAAACAGTTTGTTACCCGAGCCTCAGTTTACCCATCTGCAGAACGAGGTAGGGAGGACCCCCTTGCTCTGGTGAGTGGAGATTGTTTTTCTCAGTCTTGCATCATTGAGTCTCTCCCCCAAAGGTGTTTTGGATGGCCTTGTCTTGAGATTTTTTTTTTTTTTTTTCAGAATTGGACTCTTAAAAAGTTGTTGGTTCTGCAGGCTTCACACAGTCTACTCTTAGATACCCTAACCCGAGCACTTAATGCGATGCTGTCCCTTTTTTACAGACCAGAGTGAGCCACCCTCAAGCGAGGAGGCTTTGGGGTAGACGGTAACCCGGGCTGATGGGAACTAAGACGAAACCTTGAGTTTCGTTCCAACAAGATGCCTCTCGTCCCTTGTGCTTTTATTTAATCTGCAGATTTAAGTTTGACTGAGGAACCTGAACGGTGTGACCGTGGCATTCTCAGAATTTGTGCCACCTTAGGATTTTGTCTCTCTTTTTTTTTTTAGAAAAAAAAAAAAAGAAAGAAAGAAAGAAAAAAATTTCTTCCTTCACTGGATAAATAAAACACGTGAACGAGCCAAACTGGACTTGCATTGTCATTCCTTCCTTGTGGCTTTCTCCCCAACATGTCGTTTTCTCTTCTGAGGCGGAATACGTTCTGAGGTCTCCTCGGCTAACTGGAAGAATAAAGGGAGCAGTTGGTGGTCTCGTGGGCAGCTTGGTTCTGCACACTCGCAGGAACTTGGCACCCTCACAGGGATCCGTAGCCAGATTGGGGAGAGATGGTCCCAGCCTCCTTGGGCTCGCTGCCTTCCGGCGGGAGAGCCACTCTAATTTCATCTTCTAAAGCCTTACCCGCCCCCCGCCCACGTCTGCGCCAGGCAGTGTCACTGCAAGTTCTGTCTGCTTGCTGCTATCCTGCGACCTCAAAAAAAAAAAGAAAGGAAGAAAGAAATCCTTCCTCCTTTAAGGTGCTTCTTGTTGGGTGTTTGGTCTCAGTGATGAGAAACTATCAAATGCAGTGGCAGAGGCACAATTCAAATCCAAGCAGACCGCCAATGTGCTCTGCCCTTTCTAGAAACGCTGTCTCCTCTCTCATTGTCCCTGGTGTCTTTCTCTTGTCTCTTTCTGTCTTTCTCATACACACATGCTCACACTCACTGACACCCCGGTCCAGACTTAATGTCTCTTTATGACAATGATTTGTTGATTCACTTGTTTGTTCCATTAAATTAGACTCTCGGCCTCTTGGGCGCTGAGTGCATAGCTTAATGAGCCATGAAATCAGTGAGACTATTATGTGGTCATCTGACACAATCATTGCAGTCTTACTGCAAGTCTGGTAGGGACCCTCAAGTTTTCATCTTCTTTTGGGTATGTGTGCATGAGTAACAGTAGTTAAAAAACAGCTTTGGGCTGGAGGGATGGCTTAGTGGGTAAGGTGCTTGCCTGCAAAGCCAAATGACCCAGGTTCAACTCCCCAGGACCCATGTTAACCACATGCACAAGGGGGCGTATGCATCTGGAGTTCGTTTGCAGTGGCTGGAGGCCCTGGTATGCCCATTCTCTCTCTCTCTCTCTCGCTCTCTCTTTCTCTGTCAAATAAATAAATAAATAAAAATAAAATAGTTTTTAAAGAGCAGCTTTGTGGGCTGGGAAGATGGCTCAGTGGATAAAGCTCTTGCCACACAACTGTAAGGATCTGAGTTTGGATCCCCAACACTCACATAAAGCTGGACACTCTATAGGGTTGGAGAAATGGTTCAGTGGTTAAGGCATTTGCTAGCAAAGCCTGACGACCTCGTTTTGATTCCCCAGTACCAATATAAAGACAGATGCCCAAAGTGACCCATGCATCTGGAGTTTGTTTGCAGTGGCAAGAGGCCCTGGCCTTCCCATTCCTCTGTCTGCCTGTCTCTCTCTATCCCTGTCTTCTTGCAAATAAATAAATAAATTTAAAAAGCTGGTCACCATAGCATGGGTCTATAATCCCAGCACGCCTACAGCAAGAGGGCGGTACAGACAGGAGAACATGCCAGAAGCTCGTAGGCCAGCTAGCTTGGTGAACAGAGTGAGGTACAAGAGACCCTGCCCCAAACAAGGGGGAAGGCAACGGCTGACACTGGAGATTGTCCTTTGGCCTCCACGTGTGCCACGTGGAATGTGTACACGTGAGCATACATAGATATGTACATACATGTGCATATACATATGTGATGGTTAAGTTTGTGTCAACTTGATCTGTTTAGGAATCCACAGATGTTCCTCATAAGTGGATATCTGAGGTGGCTTTCAGGAAGGATTAACTGAGGGAGGAATCCTTCCTCCAGGGTGAGCCCCTACCCCAGAGTGGGCTGCCCCTCTCTCGGAGGGGGGACTTTATTTAAGGAAGCTCTGGGAAGGACAGTATCCCCTCCTCCCACCTGGCTGTTGCTTGCTGCTTTCCAGCGTGGACTGAAGACCAGCATGGACTGAAGACCAGCATGGACTGAAGAGCAGCGACTCTCCAGGAGGCCTCCAGGCCTTTAGTGCCAGATTGGGACTGCTGAGGCATCCAGCCTTGTGGACTGAGCAGCTACTGGTTCCTTGACTCTCAAGACTGCAACCTGCTGTTGTTGGACTGCTGTAAGCTAATCCATTAAATTCCCTTTTAATACAATTCATTCTATCAGTTCTGTTCCTCTAGCGAACCCTAATTCAACATAATATGTGATTTTATACATACACACACACACACACACACACACACACACACACACAGAAAACATACATATATATTCTAGTACCACATTCTTCTTGGGAGAGACTAGAGAGGGAAATTATATATATATATGCCATACACACACACACACACACACACAAAATAAATCAATAATTTAAAATCAGCTCCACTCCTAGACTAAGGCCTAAACACAGATAAATAGGAGCTGGAGCGATAGCTCAGTGCTTAAAGGTGCTTGCTTACAAAGTCTGATGGCCCGGGTTCAATTCCCCAGTACCCATGTAAACCCAGATGCACAAAATAGCAAATGCATCTGGAGTTCATTTACAGTGGCAAGAGCCCTGGCATACCCATCCCCCATTTCTCTTCTTACAAATAAATAATTTTTTAAAAAAGGTAGGGGGGGGCAGGCATGATGTGCACACCTTTAATCCCAGTACTTGGGAGGCCTAGGTATGAAGATTGCTGTGAGTTTGGGGCTACCCTAAGACTACAGGGTGAGTTCCAGGTCAGCCTGGGCTAGAGTGAGACCCTACCATGGAGAAACAAAAGCAAAACAAAACAGAACAAAAGATAGAGGGGCTGGAGAGATGGTTCAGTAGTTAAGGTGCTTGCCTGCAAAGCCTAACGACCTGGGTTTGATTCACCAGTACCTACCTAAAGCCACAAGGTGGTGCATGCATCTGGAGTTCCTTTGCAGTGGCTAGAGGCCCTGGCATGCCCATCCTCTCTATTTTCTATCTATCTGTCTCTTTCTCTCTCTCTCAAATAAATAAATAAATAAAATATTTAAAAAAAATAGATAAACCGGGTGTGGTGGCACACGCCTTTGATTCCAGCACTCAGGAGGCAGAGGTAGGAGGATCACAGTGAGTTCGAGGGCACCCGGAAACTACATAGTGAATTCTAGGTCAGTCTTGGCTAGAGTGAGACCTTACCTCAAAAAACAAAACAAAACAAAACAAAACAAAACAAAACAAAACAAAACAAAACAAAACAAAACAAAACAAAACAGAGTCCATCAGCTTTAGAGTGTGTGCAGGAAGGCGTGAAAACCTGCTAAGAGTTTTGTCATTTTACAACCTGGCATGCTAGTTATATCAGCAGGAATGGAAGATCTGAAACCCGTTTCTACCCACGGATCCTTTCAGAGATACCCTGTTGCTCCAGAGCAGTCAGCAAGGAGGTCAGAGCTCAGTGGATTGGTAGTTAGTTTCATAATTTATAAAAGAAGATTGGTGCTGTGTAATTATCTCCCAAAGTATCAACTGCTTCAGTCCTTCAGGATTGTTATCTATCATCTAGCTATCTAGTTATCATTTGCATCTGAAAGGATGATTCTGCACACCCCGCCTCGCCTGCCTCACCCAGGTGGTGCTGGAGTGGGCGCTTGCCTGCATCATGCCAGACCATAAGCAGGATCAGAGGGCTACAGCACAGGAAGGAAGTTCCGACTCCACATCTGTGCGCATGCAGCCAGCTACATAAGCCAGATGCTCTGTGGCCCAGAGGCATGTAGGCAACAGAACAGATGCTGCTGGAAAGGACCGAGGTGAGCGTGTGCATGGATGTGGGTGCTGGGACTAAAGCTCCCCTCAACACAGCGCAGGGGAAGGGGCGGCCGGGCTCCTGGCTAGCTGGCCACCGCCGCATCTAAACGCAGCATCCTCTACCTCATGCACGGTTCTCACGCGCCCTTCCCCATCCCAGTAAGAGAAACCGGAAGACCTGGGCCTGCTGGCCCACAGCTGAGCTGACACTGTCTCGTCTTCAAGTAAGCAAGTGACAGCAGTGTCCTCAGACCTCTGAAGCAAGCCAGCATCCTGGGAGAGACGGAGAGGGAATGATAAGCTCCCCAGGAAACAAAGACTGCAGAAATCACAGGAGAACCGAACAGATCTAATTAGCCCACAGGAAGAAATTATATGAATGAGATTAAAAACAGAACACCATCAAAAGAACATCAAGGGGGTGAGGGGAGAGAAAGAACAGCAAGGAGTTGAACGAATTACTAGAAGAAAAATAAGGCAAGCGTTTCCTAGAAAGTAAAACATCCTTGTCACAGTCAGCGTCACGTTGCCGGGACAAACGCCCAACCAGACACAGCTTGTGGGAGGAAGGGGTTTGCTTCGGCTTCCAGACCCAGGAGCGCTCCATCCGTGGAGGAAGGAGCTGCTTCCTTCCACAGACCTGAGCACAGAGACACCATTGCAGCCAGCAAGAGCGAACCGCCAGGGCTCAAAACTGCTCTCTCCACACCCTTGGGCTGCAAAGAAGATACGCCCAGCAAACACACTTTAGGGCTGGACTCTAGAATCTGTCCACAGTGAGAAATCCACCCCCTGCCCTCCGCAGCAGGGATCTGCCTACTAAGGGTTCACGTCTCAAGCTCAATTTGAATAAACACCAGCGTCTATGGGGCCATACGTTTAAAGCAGCGCGTTCAAATTACCACAGCTCTCATCGGAACAAATGAAAAGTAGGAGAGAAAAGATGAAGGCAAACACACTCTTTGAAGCAGTAAAAAGGCAGTAAAGGGCTGGAGAGATAGCTTAGTGGTTAAGGCACTTGCCTGCAAAGCCAAAGGACCTTGGTTCGATTCCCCAGGACCCACATAAGCCAGATGTACAAGGTGGTGCATGCATCTGGAGGTTTTTTTAAAATGTTTATTTATTTATTTAAAAGTCACAGAGAAAGAGGCAGAGAGAGAGAGAGAGAGGGAGAATGGGCATGCCAGGGCCTCCAGCCACTGCAAATGAACTCCAGATGCATCTTGTGCATCTGGCTAACGTGGGTCCTGGGGAATTGAGCCTTGAACTGGGGTCCTTAGGCTTCACAGGCAAGTGCTTAACCGCTAAGCCATCTCTCCAGCCCCCCCTTTTTTTTTTTTTTTAGTGGCTAGAGGCCATTCTCCCACTCTCTCTCTTGCTCTATGCCTTTCTTTCCCTCAAATAAATAAATAAATAAAATATTTTTTTAAAGGCACTAAAAAAGTAATACAAGCCTTGGGCTGGAGAGTGGTTAAGAGTGACCCAGTGATTAAGGCGTTTGTCAGCAAAGCCTAAGGACCCAGGTTAGAATCCCTAGCACCCATGTAAAGCCCGATTAAAAATAGAACACCATCAAAAGAACATCAAGGGGGAGAGGGGAGAGAAAGAACAGCAAGGAATTTAACGAATTACTAAAAGAAAAATAAGGTGTCTGTCAGGGGGGTGGGGGGGAAGCTCTGCAAGTTTACAGAGAACAAAAAATAGGAGAGAACTAGTGAATGGCACCGGCCTGTTTAAATGCGCCCATCTGTGGCTCTGCTGGTGGCGGGCGGTTCCTGTCTGCCCGTGTGACCACTGCGGTCACCCCTAACTGGCAAAGAGTGAAGTGATTTGGAACCTACCAGACAAGGCACTGACCTTTTCAACATCAGGTTTAATTAAGGCTAAAGAGTGAGGTTTAACCTTTTTCCACGTCTGTTCAGTGAGAACGATTTATTAACTCATCAGAATGTCTTGTTAGGTATTTCTCAGAATGATAGTCATCTCCAGCCAGCTGCTGACTCCAGAGAAGACCTCAAATACACTCTGACTTTTTCCCCCATTTCCAAGACTAGTATCTCTTCATCACCAGATCTTCCTGTTGCCACATTAGGGCAAAATACATCATTGAGTGTAGGGTTAACTTACACCCAACTGCCTTTAGGTGCCATGCAGGATGGCCACGTGCAATAGGGAGGTCACGCGGGGTTCGCAGCACATTCAGTTTCCCCGTCTGTGGACGGAGCTGACCGGGGAGGCCGGGTGACCTGCCACGGCTTTGAGCAGCCTGCTTTGCTTTCTACATACCAACATCAGAGTCCATGGCCTTGAACCTCAGCCCCCTTTTCTTGCTCTCACTAGGCCCACAGTATTGTTTCCATTTCTATTTGTTTATATTTACATTTATTTATTTATTTGACAGAGAAAGAGGGGGAGGGAGATTGAGAATAGGTGCATCAGGGCCTCTAGCCACTGCAAACGAACTCCAGACACGTGCGCCTCCTTGTGCATCTGGCTAATGTGGGTCCTGGGGAATTGAACCTGGGTCCTTTGGCTTTGCAGGCAAATGCCTTAACTGCTAAGCCATGTCTCCAGCCCCCACATTTCTAAACTATAGCCTCGCCTGCTTCATTGCAACCCTTCATTCAAGTGAAAATGTTTAATCTCCTCTGACGAGGCTGCCTGAAGAGAGCAGAAATTACTGATTATTCTCTCACTACCTCTCTGAAAGATGTGCTTTAACCTAGAGTGGGAATTTAAAAATAAAAATCACATTCCGGGGCTGGAGAGATGGCTTAGCAGTTAGAGGTGCTTTTTTGGTAAAACCTGATGCCCCCCAGGGTTCAATTCCCCAGGACCCACACAAAGCTAGATACACGAGGTGGCACATGCGTCTGGAGTTTGCAGTAGCAAGAGTCCCTGGCCCACCCATTCTCTTTCTCTCACTCTCTTCTTGCAAATAAGCAGATAAAATCCACTTGTTTTGATTTTTGGGTTCTATTCTCTGTTTTCTGGTTAGATCAGAAGTATTAAAATGTACAGCTAATAGTTGCTGTGGGAGAAAAGTCAAGAGTCTTACCCAGGAGTGGTCCCTGGGGCCCACACAACTTATCAGTCAGACAAGGTGTGCCCACTAATGCAATAGTGGCATGACCTTTATGGGGGTAACCAACTGCTTGGATTGGTATTGAGGCCTGCTCCACAGGAGGGAATTCATGTCTGGTACTAAAATCCTACTCAACAGCTATGGCCTTAGGTCCTAGAAGCAAAGATACTCATGTTGTTTGGCTAGATGAATTTTTTGTGCCCATCAAATTGCCCTAGATATTTAGGCTTGTGGATTAGTACTGCCCTTACCTTTTAAAATTAAAAAAAAAAAAATTTAGGGAGAGACAGAGAGAGAGAAGTGGCACACCAGGGCCTCAGCCACTGAATTGAACTCCAGAAGCATGTGCCATCTAGTGGGCATGTATGACCTGTGTTTGCTTCACCTTTGTGCATCTGGCTTAGGTGGGATCTACAGAGAAATTGAACAGGGGTCCTTAGGCTTCACAGGCAAGTTATCACCCCAGCCTGAATATTTATTTTTTATTTTATTTTATTTTATTTATGAGGGAGAGAAGTAGAGAGAGAGAGAGCACAGGAGAGAATGGGCATGCCAGGGCTTTCAGCCACTGTAAATGAACTCCAAACACATGCGCCACCTTATGTATCTGGCTTACATGGGTCCTGGGGAATTGAACCTGTGCCCCGGCCAGCAGGGAGTCAAACAAGGACCCGAGGGGAAATTAACCTGGATGAGAGACAAGAGACACAAAGAAGGAGACCAAGTCTATGTTCTGATCAAGGTCTTCAGATTTTTATTTTTTACACAGTGGTTATATAGGGGAAGAAAGCAGGGAGTTAAGTTGGCTGATGTGATTTAGGGCCAAGGGATTGTTAGGGAACCTAGAGGAGATGTAACTGGGTGTTTATCTAATTTTAGGGAGCCTAGAGGAGATGTAACCGAGTGTCTGTCTAACTTTGCCTCAATGGCTTAACAGCCTGACCGTAAACTGGCCTTTTGCAAAAGATAAGATTCTGCAAACAGTCTGCTGACCAACATTCCTAATTGCAAGCTGGATGGACCAGCTTTCTAATAAATGAGTCAACTTAAGAACAGGCCCAGGCAAAATGGAGAGGCTTTTGCTCTATGGCTCCCAACAACCTGGGTCCTTTGGCTTCCCAGGCAAAAAATGCCTTAGCCACTAAGCCATCTCTCCAGCCCCCGAATATATATGCATATATATATTTTAATCAATGACAGGCATCAAGAAAGAAGTGAAGGTGTTGGTTGGGGATGTAGCTCAGTGGAAAAGCACTTGCCTAACACACCCTGGTTCAATCTCCACTCCAACAAAAACAAGCACACAAAAACAGATTCATTTCATCCCCCAAAGGGGGCACAGGAGAAGGAGAGGCCAGTAGGCAAGGCTAACCCAACTGAAAAAGATCAGCCTGAGCATACAGGAGCTCTGGGCTGGAAACTGCTTCAGAGCCAGTTCCCCGGGAGGCGAGGAGCTGACATCTTTGCCTCATATGTCTCTCAGCCCTTGGCTGCAAGCCAGTAATATGGAACTAGACCATCCTGGTCTTGATAGCATCCATCTGAGTGAGGGCAAGTGTCTGAACAGCCAACACTGTCATCCGTCAGTGGGTGGAGAACCAGTCCATCAAAATGCATCCTGGGATGGAGAATGGAATTTCAAAGGGGAAAGTGTTGGGGGGAGGGAGGGAATTACCATGGGATTTTTTTTATAATCATGGAAAATGCTAACAAAAATTTAAAAAATAAATAAATAAATGCATCCTGAAAGGGGCAGCACATTCCCGTGACTCACTATGCTCACTATGTATCCAAGAAGAAAAAGGGGGGAAAAAATCACACACACACACACAAACTGTCTACAGTCAAATATTTTATATCAAAGCTTGTTGTTGTAGCTAGTGTGAAACATGCTGAAAAATTAAAAGCCTAAAAAGCATATGCTAGAAATGAAAGAAGCCAAAATCTAATTAGTGAGGCATTTGGCTGAAAGAGAAGACGCAGGAGCAGAGGGGAATATTAGCGATAAGAACAGAGAGAGAACATGACAGAAAAGGAAATAGTGCTGGCATTCAGGAAAAGGGTTTTTTTAATGCTTTATTTTATGTTTTTGTTTACTTGCTTGCAAGCAGAGAGAGAGAGAGAGAGAGGAGAGAGAATAGGTGCACCAGGGCCTCTAGCCACTGCCAATGAACTCCAGATGCATGCTCCCCCTTGGAGTGCCTGGCTTGATGTGGGTGCTAGGGAATCAAATCTGGGCCATCAGGCTTTGCAAACAATCACTCTTAACCTAAGCCTTCTGTCCAGCCTTACTTGAATGTTTCGAGCAAATAAACAACATGTATATGAAAGTATAAGGAAGTTCATATAACGGCGTTTAATATTTATGCTATCTATGTAAGCTTTTTTTTTTTTTTTTCTTTTTTTGGTTTTTTGAGGTAGGGTCTCACACTAGTCCAGACTGACCTGGAATTCACTCTGTCATCTCAGGGTGGCCTTGAACTCACAGCGACCCTCCTACCTCTGCCTCCCGAGTGCTGAGATTAAAGGTGTGCGCCACCACGCCCAGCTATGTAAGCATTTTTTAAAGGGCTGAATTTCTACGTATCAAAGTGCTTCTGTTGTGTTCACAGAAAATGCCACGAAAGGATTGCTATGCGAAATACTAGCAATGCAACATAAATGAGAAACTGTCCAAACACGAGTTAAGGACACAAAATGCCAGTGTGTTTACTCAGAGGCACGTGTGCCTCTCGGAGTGCCTGCATGCCCATCTTGTGAGCAAAGCACACATTTTACTCACATTCTGCACCTAACAAACGCTGTAGAAACGCTGTGATTCACTTGGCCTACTTATTGCAGGCATAATCTCCATTACTACTGTGCACATTAACGATTCAAGACAAGACATAAGAGCCAAAAAATAGGTCTGGTTGTTAAGTTCTGTTGTCCACTTGGGCCCATTAGGAATCCACAGACATTCCTCTTGGTTGGGTCTCTGAGGTCGCTTCCAGGAAGGACTGACTGAAGGAGGGAGGTCCTTCCTCTGGAGTGAGCCCACCTCCAGAGTGGTGGCCCTCCTGGCTTGACGTGGCCCCCCTCCTCCCACCTGGTGACCTGCGCACTTGCTGGTGAGCGCCTCCACCCGCCCGAGCACCTCTGCTGTTCGCTGTCCTTCCTGAGCATTGGATCCTCAGCCTTCCGGCGTGGACTGAAGAGCTGTGAGTCCCTAGAACACCTCCAGGCCTTCAGTGCCGGACTGGGATTGCTGAGGCCTCCAGCCACGTGGACTGAGCAGAGACCGGGTTCCTTGATTCTCAAGCCTAGAGACTGCCATAAAGTAATCCAAGAAATCCCCTTTTAATGCCAATGCATTCTATCTCCCCTAGAGCCCTGATACCGCAGGCTCTCTCCAAACTCCTACACCCACCATTACCACGCTCACCCCCGCACCCGTGACAGCCGCTGAGAAGCTGGAGTGCTGTCTGCCTTGGGCCGCCTCACTCGGTCCCATTCTTAAGTTGATGAAATTCCCTCCAGATTTGTTTATTCAAAATTTTAATTATTGATTTTAGTTGAGAGAGGAAGAGATAGATGAGAGAGAGAGAGAGAGAAAAATAATGAGTGTGCCAGGGTCTCTAGCCACTGCAAACAAACTCCAGACACTTGCACTACCTTGCGCAGCTGGCTTACGTGGGTACTGGGGAATCGAACCTGGCTCCTTAGACTTCATGGGCAAGTGCCTTCACTGCTAAGCCATCTCTCCAGCCCCCTACCTCTATATTTTACAAAGGCTTTATTGCTACCCCCAAAAACATATTCTCTCCTACCTCCCCTCCCACAGGAAGTTATGACTCATCACAAACCAGACTTCATTTCCTCTTCAACATGCAAGGACGGGCGCTCTTTCATGACTCCATCTGCCACTCCAAGTTCATGAGGCAAAAGATACAATTTCGTGGGAGAAGAGTAAAAACCATATTCATTGGAATGCCGAGACAGTTTTCCAAAGCAGTAATCCTACGACCTTTATAACAATTATAGGCAATAACAAAGATCTACACATGGTCAATGCCTTAGAATAACAGACTAACCTTAAAAAAATGGTTCCATGGCAGAAGGACATCACACTGTGTTCACACGGGAATGCTGATGTGTTTCTACACTGAGCCTGGGTGTTACATCAACCTCGGATGTGCTTGTGCTGGGTACAAAAGGAATCTTGACACACTCAAGCAAATCCCTGCCCTCCACTTTCTCCCTCCCTCCCTCTCTCTATCTCTCTCTCTCTCCTTCTCTCTCTCTGAGGAGTGAACCTTTTGTGAGTGCTTTTGATGGTATGAAATAAAATAAATATTCCATCTGAAGTATATGGTACTTGAAGGCTGATGACAAGAACTGTAATCTGATCCAGGCAGTGGCGCACGCCTTTCATCCCAGCACTGGGGAGGCAGAGGTAGGAGGATTGCTGTGAGTTCGAGGCCAGCCTGAGCTAAAGTGAGACCCTATCTTGAAAAACCAAAAAAAAAAAAAAAAGAGAGATTTTATCATCCTTTCTTGGAATAATCTTTGCATTAAAATGCTTGTAACTTTTTTTGGAAAAAAATCGTGATAAGTATCATTTTTTAAAATTTTATCTGAAAGAGAGAAAGAGGCTGAGAGAGAGAATAGGCACACCCAGGCCCTCAGCCTCTGCAAACAAACTCCAGAAGCGTGCGCCCCCTTGTGCACATGTGCGACATTGCCAGCTTGCATCACCGTGCATCTGGCTTCTGTGGGACCTGGGGATGCAAACATGAGTTCTTAGGCTTCACAGGCAAGTGCCTTAACCTCTGAGCCATCTCTCCAACCCAAGTATCTGTTCTTGTTTTGCAAGGTAGGGTTTCACTCCAGTCCAGGCTGACCTGGAATTCACTCTGTAGTCTCAGGGTGGCCTCGAACCAACTATCTTTTAAAAATTTTTTTATTTATTTACTTGAGAGAGATAACGAGGCAGATAGAGAGAATGGGCATACCAGGGCCTTCAGCCATTGCAAACAAGATCCGCAAGCATGTGCCCCCCCTTGTGGGCATGTGCAACATTGTGCACTTATGTCACTGTGCATCCAGCTTACATGGGACCTGGAGATTCAAACACAAATTCTTAAGCTTCACAGGCAAGTACTTTAACTGCTGAGCCATCTCTCCAACCCAGGTATATTTTAAAATTTTTATTTATTTATTTATTTGAGAGAGATAAAGAGGCAGATAGGAAGAGAGAGAGAGAAAATGGGCACCAGGGCCTCTAGCCACTGCAAATAAACCCCGGACGCATGCTCCACCTCACGCATCTGGCTTATGTGGGTCCTGGGGAATTGAACCTGGGTCCTTTGGCTTTGCAGGCAAGCTCCTTAACCACTAAGCCATCTCTCCAACCCCAAGTATCATTTAATAGTCCCTGTTGCGTTATTAGACACTGCTTCCCTCCCTCACAAGAGCACTGTTCTATCAATAGCACTGTGCCTAAGGAACCCTTTTAATGCTTTCTTTTGTTTTGCTTTTGAGGCAGGGTCTCACTCTAGCCCAGGCTGGCCTCAAACCCGTGGCTATCCTCCTACCTCTGCCTCTGGAGTGCTGGGATGAAAGGCGTGCGCCACCACGCCCTGTTCTTAACGTTTTAAAGTGAGTACTTCTGTGAGCGTTTGATATGTATCCTCAGTGTCTGTGTTGACAACAGATCAGATACAATGTCTTCTCTTCAGCTATCAATCCACCTTTCAAGCTTGCTTTTGCTACTCAGTTGAGGGCAAAGAAAGAAAGAAAGAAAGCGTAGAGCTAATTCCTTAGGAGAGTGGTTAACAAGATAAATAAGTCTTTCTGTTTTGCAGTCACAATTTTAAGTTTTGGGTTTTGGTTGTTTGGTTGGTTTTTTGAGACAGGGCCTCATGTAGCCAAGCTGGCCCTGAACTTGCTTTTTTAGCTGAGGCCAACCTTAAACTCCTGATCCTCCTACCTGCACCTCCCAAGCGCGGGGGGTTATAGGCATGAGACACCACAACCAGGACAGCCACCATTTTATCTTATTTTATATTTGAGAGAGTGAGAAAGAGGGAGAGAGAGAGTGAGAGAAAGAGAGAGAGAGAGAGAGAGAGAGAGAGAGAGAGAGAAGAAGAGAATGTGTACTTCAGGGCCTCCAGCCACTGCAAACAAACTCCAGATGCATGTGGCCCCTTGTGCATCTGGCTTACATGGGTCCTGGGGAATCGAACCTGGGTCATTTCAGCCACCACTTTAAATACATGAACTCTTTTGTAAGTGGATGAACTTCTTCTGTGTTAAGGCAGCTCATCTGAGGGTGTTGGATCTTGGCTGCACCCTGGAGGAGTGCATGGACACCTATCAGGGTGGCTCCACACCTGTGAATTCACAAACACACGACTGCCTCTATGCACATACAGATGTTTGTCTTTAGACACCAGGGCAAGAGTGAACAAACGGGAGGCAGATCATTCCATGTTCTTCCCAGGCCTGACAAGCTAATATTAACAAATGAACATAAGAAAAAAAGTCTTAAATAACATCATCATATGGCAGAAAAATGCAATGTGTAGAAGGTTCCAGCAAGGTAACAGGATTGGATTTCTTTTTGGGGGAGTTGGTTTTTGAGGTAGGGTCTCACTCTAGCCCAGGCTGATCTGGAATTCACTCTGTAGTCTCAGGGTGGCCTTGACCTCACAGTGATCCTACCTCTGCCTCCCGAGTACTGGGATTAAAGGTGTGCGCCACCACGCCAGGCAGTATCATATTTTACAACCGGAGGTTGAGGGGCACTTGCCAGCTATCTTTTTTTAAATTATTTTAAATTTTTCTTTATTTGTTTGAGGGGGAGAGAAAAAGGCAGATGAGAGATAGAGAATGGTGTGCCAGGTCCTTTGGCTCCTGCAAAGGAACTCCAGATGTATGCACCACCTTGCACATCTGGCTTACGTGGGTCCTGGGAAATTGAACCTGAGTTCATTAGCTTTGCAGGCAAGCGCCTCAACTACTAAACTATCTCTGCAGCCCTTAGTCAAAACCTTAATTGCTCTGAAAAACTCCTTGTTGTAGACGGCTCCACGCTGCTGGGATGGACATCCAAACCAGGCACCAGTGATGAGAGGAAGGGTTCATTTCAAGCTCACAGATCCAGGGGGCGCCCCACTCGTTCCATACACATCCGATCAGAGAGAGACTGTCACCAGCCAGACACACCAGAAAGCAGCAGAGACCCAGGCAGAGCTCAGAGTGCTCTACAAACCTCTGGGCTGGAAATCAGATGGGCCACAAACACACCTTAGAGAGAGACCCACCCCCAGTGACACTCCCTCTAGCCAGGCAGCTGGAGGTCCGGGTTACAAACTAAACACCTGAGGCTGGAGGGGGCGGGCAGAGGATCTGTTCTTGTGTTTCAGAAGGTGGTGAGACTGGAGAAGATAAACCACCCCTCGCATTTCAGCCAAGCCTCAGCTGAATCCACAGAGGAACGGGGGAGATGAGCAAGAGCGCTGCTTCCCTGCTGAATCTGATAGATAATCAGCGCCAGGGTGAAGGAGACAGACCCCGAGGACACTCGACACCTATCAAAGCAGAGATCCAGAGGCTCCTAAGAGCTCACCACTGAAGTAGACTTAAAATTCACCCACCAGGGCTGGAGAGATGGCTTAGTGGTTAAGCGCTTGCCTGTGAAGCCTAAGGACCCCGGTTCAAGGCTCGGTTCCCCAGGACCCACGTTAGCCAGATGCACAAGGGGGCGCATGCATCTGGAGTTCATTTGCAGAGGCTGGAAGCCCTGGCACGCCCATTCTCTCTCTCTCCCTCTACCTGCCTCTTTCTCTCTCTGTCTGTTGTTCTCAAATAAATAAAAATGAACAAAATTAAAAAAAAAAAATTCACCCACCATGGCTCAGGGAATTTTGTGGAAGAGGGGGCAGAAAGATTTTAAGAGCCATAGGGTTGAGACATCATGCCCAGAGGTATTGCCTCCCACCACCCCCCTCAATAACTGACTGCTGCTCCCACAATGCATAAACACAACTTCATGGGGAAAACCTGCAACTCTAGTGAGAGCATCCCCAATGGAATGGGGGCAGAGACAAGGGAAAAGAGGGTCCCAACACATGATGTATCCATGCAAAATACGTTGTTAATAATAATCACTTATGGGCTGGAGGGATGGCTTAGCGGTTAAGGCGTTTGCCTGCAAAGCCAAAGGACCCAAGTTCAATTCCCCAGGACCCACGTTAGCTAGATGCACAAGGGGGCGCACGCGTCTGGAGTTCGTTTGCAGTGGCTGCAGACCCTGGCGTCCCCATATTCATTCTCTCTCTCTCTCTCTCTCTCTCTCTCTCTCTCTCTCTCCCCTCTTTCTCTGTCAAATAAATAAAAAAATATATAAAAAATAATAATAATCATTTAAAAAGCACTAAAAATTAAAAATAAAAACCAAAAAACACCTGAGTCTGGGGGAACCTACATTCAAACTACCGCACTCCTCATATTCCAGTTTCACCAACAAACCCATTGTTTATAAGGGTTTTGGAAACCAATATGCTTATCTAGTCAGTTTCAGGGCTGTGACTGGATCTTACATGAAAGTAAAATGGAGCTTGACCTTTAACCAAGAGCTTTCCTCCTCTCCATACGTGCCCCAAATCTGTCTCTTAAGGAACTAGCCTACCATAGACACACCAATTTCTGGAGGACACAGCCACTTCTCAAAGGCATTTCTGACCGAGTGACATCTGTAATTGTAATTCCCTATGGATGAGCTCTTGTTTGGTTAGATGGCACATTTAATTTGTCTTAAATATATGTTTGCAGCCTATTTTAATATTGCAAGTTAGTATTCACTCCCTTATGGTTGTCTTGCCAATGGATATTAAATGATCTTAATATACAATATTTATTAATAATTAAATATTAAATATATTTTTTAAATTGATATTAAATACATATTAAAATGTGTACACACAAGACTATGTTGCCTTTTTTATTTTTCTTGTTTAACTATGTTTCCATTTTTAGACGTGTTTGCCTGTTATTATGCCTTGTAACTTTCTTGAAGTATACTTAAAATGTCAAAGTTTATGGCTAGAGAGATGGCTCAGCAGTTAGAGGTGCTTGCTTGCAAAGCCTGATGGCCCAAGTTCAATTCCCCCGTGCCCACACAAAGCCACATGTGCAGTGTGTGCATGTATCTGGAGTTTGTTAGCAGTGGTGTGCCCATTCTCTATTTGCTTCTGTCTCTCTCTTTCTTGCTCCCAAATAAATAAATAAAAATAAAATATAAAAGTTTAGAGCTGGGCATGATGATGCACGCTTTTAATCCCAACACTTGGGAGGGAGAGGATATAAGGATTGATGTGAGTTCAAGGCCAGCCTGAGACTACAAAGTGAATTCCAGGTCAGCCTGAGCCAGACTGAGAGCCTACCTTGAAAAAACAAAAACAAAACAAAAATTTATTTTTCATGTAAAATATCGAAGTTGTGCTTCAGTCAAATGGCTAATGAGGCTAGGCTTCATAGGGTAATGAAGAAAAGGAAACAAAGAAAAATAATTTATTAGAGAAACTCTTTGAGGCAGTTAGGGTGACTGGGTCCCTGAAAGTAAAATGCAGGAATGACTTTGGGCTTTGATAGAAGTCAGAAGGGAAGCTGGCTTCTCCTTATCTCTTGCCTAAAGGAGTTCCCTAGATCTGTTTTTCCACAAACCTGAGTGTCTCCTGGGAGGGAGGTCCCCTTTCCTAGAATTTAAATCTAACCCTGACATTGTGGTTGCTTAAGCTCAGCCCCAGCATTTGGCATCATGACCGGCCTCTCCCTGAGCCAACCCCTGGTCCAGACCAATCAGCCCTCACTCTGGCTCACCTGAGCCCTAAGGTGAAGCCCTCCACAGTCAGGTCATGAGCAGACCCTGACCAGGGGACACCTGTTGGCCTGCCTTCATCTCAGCCTAGCAGGAGCTCTCTGCACTTTCTTCTCTTATTCTAATAAACTCTCACGAACCCTTACTCTCTGGTCTATGGATTTTAATTCTTTAAATTCTTAAGACAACAACCTGGGGAGCCCTAAATTTATGGGTGCATTGGCATATTGGTGTATTGGCAAGAAACCCCCAAATTCCTGTTTTATCTTCACGGAAGGGGAAGAGAAAGAAACACTTGGAGACTTCGTTAAAGTTTCTTATATTCAATCTTATATTGTTATGATATTTAAAATCATTAACCCCAGACCCAACATCAAAACGCCAGTTGCTCTGTTGCCCTAACAACAAAAGATGGCCCTCAGCAGTACAAAGCGCTCCCGTTTGTCAAAAGCCAGCCAACACACAGAAAGCATGAGGTACATGGTGTCCTGTTTGTCATCCACCCTCCGGCTTAGCATGCCCTGTGACACACTGTGTCCCACTTAAAACTCACCCTTCAGAACAGCATGCCTTGTGTCACACTGAGTCCCATTTAGAATTCACCCTCAAAGTAGCATGCCTTGGGCCACAGTCGCAAATACTGCCGCATGATAATCTCTGTTCCTACTTCCTGTTTACGGAAAGCCTAGAATAGCTTTGAGGGGGAGATGCATCCATTTTCTACATTCTTTTAGAATATAGAACAGCTATTTTGATTCCAAATGGCCACTGATGAAGCCTGGAAGGGCTAAAGAATCTTTAAAACTTCTGATATACGATGAATCTGACAAAAAACACTAGCAGTTAAAAGTTCCAACTTACAACTTCTAAATAATTAAAAACATATTCTTTAATGTGAGAAAAATATATGATTGCCCTATTTAAAGAGAAGCAGCATCATTCCGCTAACCAGCACGCCGTGAAAAAGCTGATTTAACCAGTCCACGGACTGTGTCAGGAAGTACAGCATCATCTCACCAACTTCCATCAGAAAGAGTCTAAATTTACAGACAAGAATCTGCTTGAAAGGGTGCCTATAACTAGGAAAAAGAAGTATATTTTCTAAAAAAAAAAAAAAAAAAAAGAAAGAAAGAAAGAAAGAAAGAAAAGAAAAACAAAATAAAATAAAAAAGGAAGTATATTTTCTGATATCTCCCATAACAAAACATCACATGGCAACCCTTAAAGAAATAAAGCAAAAAAAGCAAAGAAACTGGCAGGAATAAACTCTTTATGGTCTACCTTTTTTTTTTTTCTTCCTGTTACATTTTCGCGGGGATTTTTTTGTTAAAAAAAAAAAAAACCCTGAGAAGAATTCAATCTTAATCAATATTGAGTTTTGCAATGTATTGCCACGAGTGGGGGCAGAAAAGAGGTTCTGACTGGATTAGACCAGTGCAGTGCACAGGGCATCCCGGGCACACTGCGCGCCAGGCCAGGCTCGGTCACAGAGCGGGCGCTCCTGACGCCTGCCTGAGTGTGAGGGGACCGCCACCAGCAAGCTGCGCATGGGACCATGGCAGCAGCCACCGCCCGGCACGGTCCTGCCCAGGTGAACACCCTGCCTCCTTCCTTCAGCTCTCTCCAGGTGGGTTTTGGCTGAGGAGGAAGGAAGGGGTGTCAATAGGCTGCAGAACCACTTCTATCGGTGGCTACCTCCAAATCACTTCCGAAGCTGCGCGGGCATTGGCTCAGCTGGGAGTTTATCCCTTTAAGACAATCGCACGCGGCTTTCTGGTCACAGCTCTCGGCGCGGGCTCTGTGACTTCTTACACACGCGCTTCGGGACACGCGTGTGTCCAGTAACCTCGGCTCGAAGATTGTGATAGAGCCTGCAATGTACGAGGCAGGAGTCTTGTTTTCATCCCATCCTTTACAAACGCGAGTCGCAGACTGTCTCCCAGTGCGACTTCTCCAGCGGATTCTCCTCCGTGTCTCTTATTTAATTCCTCTATGGGACTTTTAAAATCATGTGTCACAAAGTGAGCCAATCCCCCCCTGTCGTTAAAAGTGGCCTCATCCTCCCTGAGGCCCGTGTGTAAAATTCAACAGGTCACATCCCGCCACGCTGGCCGTGGCGCTGTGCTTAGCAGAGACTGAGTGCTTGTTATTAAGTACTAACACCCTTTCCTTTTTCGGACATTTCTTGTATTGTATTAGTGTCCTTTAGGCCACCAC